>NC_062559.1:8506718-8815805 GCF_016906955.1 Phacochoerus africanus | reverse complement strand
GGAACTTCCATATGCTGCAGGTGTGGCCCTAAAAAGCAAAACCAAAAAAAAAAAAAAGTGACAAGAAAGACAAGGATTGGATTTTTATTGTTTCTTCTTTATTCATTCAACAATTCTATGAATGTCCATTTATATCAGGCACTATGTTGTTGTGGGTTTTCATTGCAACAGGGTAAGGCTCTGGCCCCCCCATGAGTTTATAGGATTAAGACCTGATTGAAGAAAGAACTTTTTTTTGGATAAATAAGTGGAACTTCAATAGTGCAATTCAGAATATACAGTTGCATCAAAACTTGGGAAGAACACACAAATAGTGATTTGAATTTGCCTGTTTCCACCTGAGGCATCATACTTAATGTGTAGACACAGCATTTTAGAGTCAATAAACTCACTTTAAAGGTTAAGATAGAAAACTGAAGGTTTGAAGAAGTGAGTCAGTCCTTATGAGGACATGGATGCATATTCATTCTTTCTTTTCCTCCATACATTTCTTCTTTTCCTTCTTTTTCATTTCAGAAAAATGCCCGTTGCATAGTAGGAACTGAATAAATATTGACTGACTGAGTAAATAATTGACCTAAGTGCCAGAGAATAACATATTTCTCCATAGGTCTTGTAATGGACTTAATGTATACACTCTCCCCTCCCCCCCCCCCCCCCACCATCCATCATATGTTGGAGACCTAACCCCCAGTGTGGCTATATTTGTGGTAAGGAAGTACTTAAGGTTAAATGAGGTCATAAGAGTGGGGTCCTGATCCGAAAGGATTAGTGCCCTTCTCAGAAAAGACACCAGCGAGTTCGCTAGCTCTCAGTCCACATGCACACACGGAGGAGAGCCCCTAGGAGGGCCCAGCGAGAATGTGGCCATCTGTAAGCAGGAAGGGAGATCTCAGCAGACACTGAAACTCGTGGGAACTTTGATCTTGGACTTTCCACCCTTCAGAACTGTGAAAAAATAAATGTGTATTGTCGGAGGCACCTAGTCTGTGGTATTTTGCTGACTAAGACAGGTGAAACTGCCTACACCTGGAAGAATATGGCATCTGTTCACCTCTGTTTGTCACCTATGTTAAATTTCCATTTATGTGACACAGGATTGCTTCAAAAGTGGTGTCTTTGCTGACAATTCCTTGGCCTAAGGAATGTTCCTCAAATATGGATTGCTGCTTCTTGCCTCAGCTGTGAGCAGCCAGCTTGCATAGAATCCAAGAAGACAAATGTTAAGGGTTCAGGGGTTTTTTCTGATGTTAATTCTGGGTTAAAAAAGAGAGAGAGAGAGAGAGAGAAGGAGGAAGGGTCAGAACCAAAAAGGCTTTCTATCATTTCCTCAGACATAACAGTGCTGGAACATTTTATTATAACGTTTTCCTGGGAGAAAAAGAGTAGGACAAATGATTGCTGCCACGGATTGTTTCTATTTATTTTTCTATTGCCAGAAATGAGCCTTTGCTTATATCAATATTTTCATTCTGATTACACCCTTCAGTAAACTAAAGTGTGTGGACTAATTTATAGAAGAGTTGAACGAAGTTAACAATTTTGGCATTTGACAAAGCCAGTAACATTGGCCTCTAGGTTAGACTATTAAGAATGCACAATTTACAAAGTCAATAATTTTTTTCCTGCCATTTGTTGATATTCGATCTTTCCTTTTTGCCCATTGTCTGTATGTACGGATATACACATATACATCTTGTAGAAGGACTTCAAGAAGAATTAATGCATGCAGGACATTTTCATATGCTTTTTGGGCAAATTCTATCCTGGAAGATTCATTTGTCTCAAAGCAATTTATCTTCGGAAATCACCTCACTCACTCTCATTACTGGATGAGAAGGTAAAAACCTACCAACTGTTCAGCGCAAAGGGTCAGCCCTCTCCCCTCTTTCCCGCTTCCCCATTGTTCCTCCGTGTTTAGCAAGAACATCTCTTCCTGGTCTCTGGCTGGGGCTCCAGCGCCTCCAGGGAGGTTCCCACAAAGGTCTCTCTTTTGTTCATCAGAGAAGAGAGAACGCCCCTCAAAACCGTGCTTTCCCTTCTGCAGATACCCTCTCACGCCCTTGGCCCCAGTGATAAATGGCTTTTGCTGGGTGAGTGGCCAAGAAAAGTGTGTTTCATTTATCTTATTGCTCAAAGCCCCTGATGTGGGCAAGAAGAGGAAAGGAGGTGAAATACATTGTGACTTGGGGAGCTCGCGCTGCATTTTAGCCAGAGGCAGACCCTTGGCTGTCAGTGGGTGCTCCACCAGGCTTCCAAGTGCTGCAGAGCTCCCCCTGAAGCTGTCTAACAGCTCTGTGATGGCAGGAAGAGCTGCAGACATTTGAGAGGTGCTGAGGATGAGGGTGAGGAAAGTGAGGCCCCTCGAGGCCCCAGGTCCTGCTCCTGTGGCTGGTTGGTGGTAGAGTGTGGGCCCTAACTCCTTCACTGGTGCTGTCTACTGCAAGAGGGGTTTTCACTGTTTTGTTTTATTTTATTTTACTTTATTTTTGTAGGGCTGCACCCGTGGCACATGGAAGTTCCCAGGCTAGGGGTCGAATGGGAGCTACAGCTGCCGGCCACAGCCACAGCAACAGGGGGTCCGAGCCGCATCTGCCACCTACACCACAGCTTCTGGCAACACCAGATCCTTAACCCACTGAGCGAGCCCTCATCCTCATGGATACTAGTCAGGTGTGTCACCGCTGAAGCACAGCAGGAGCTCCCAGTTTTCACTTTGTAAATGCTTGTTTATCATGGAGCTCATTTTGTTCTAACTCGGAGGGGGACCTAAGAGTGCTCTGTCCCGTCTCTCCCATTGCTGTCCCTCTGTTCCTGGGACTCCACATAACACAGTCTGAAAACCCTTGGATCAGAAGGGCACGGGCGGGCCCAGGAGAAGGCAATGCCCAGCCAGATGAGGCTCCTTGGACCTTCTCGCTATTCTCATGCCTCTCTCTGGGGGCATCCTTCCAGGCAGAATGACCAGTCAGAGGCCATTTCAACACCCTGTCCTTCAGGGAGCCATTTCCAGCTCCCCCCTCAGGACGAGAGTGCCTCCCGCTCCCCCCGCCCGAACCCAGTGCACCTGTTTGTCTGGGACTCCTGTTGTCTGCCTTGGTGGCGTGCTGGGCCATCTTCAGTCTGAGGGGAAGCTTCCCGAGGCCAGGCACCATGACCTACTCGTTACACCTCTTCAGCAACTATAATGGTACATTGCAAACAATAGGGACTCAGCAAAGGCGTGTGGAATCGAGTTGAAGAAACCATTTTATTTGGACACCATTTAATCACCATTGAGCCGCCGGCTCACCTCTGATTTCTGGGCCTGCTAACTAGGCTACTTCAGGCAAGGGGAGAAGGTTATCTAGATAGTATCGTCAGTGTACCGAAATGGCACGTAAAAATCCAAAGCCACGATTATACTGTCTTGCTGTTTTCACAGTTAAGGGCATTTAGAGCATGGAGATCAAAGATTGTTTATAACTGGTGTAAAGAAGAAGGCTTGCGTTTTCCAGGTCTGAGGGTGGATGACCAGAGCATATCAACTCAAGTAATATTCACTTCACGCGAAGGCCCTAAGGAGGGAGCGTCTGAGTTAATTTCACCATTAAGGACAGACTCCTCTGTTAAGTACGGCATCGCACTAGGTGCTGAGCGGCTCTTTCAGACATCTCTGTGTCCTGCTTCATACCCTCTCAACCCAAATTTTACTCCAGCCATGGCTGGGCACACAGCCTCACACAGGTGTAGCCAGACAGCATCTCGCTTCAGCTGCACTGCATAAAACTCCCTTCTGCCCAGGAGTTTCTGGGAACCGTCTCTGGGAGGCCCGCTGGAGTGCGGAGTCAACAGCCACGGGTCAGCCCTTACCAGTGAGGGCTGGGAGCTGGCGGTGAAGTGCTCCCTCCTTTGTCCTTTGGTGGGGTGGCTCTGAGCCGTGTGCTGTTCATCTTCAGAGGTCCCAGTGCGATGAGGTAAGCTACCTGGGGACCCACACGGGGACCCCTCACTCACACACCTTTGCATGGCTTTCTCACCTCCTGTGTTTCTCTCTCTCCTAGCTCTTCACTCCCTTTCCCGCAACCCATCCCAGATAACTGACCACACATAAGCTGTTAGCCAAGACTCTGCTTTTTGTGGGGAATTCAGGCTAAGTTGGAGGAATGAAGACTACAGTGAGATATGTTCCCTTTCCTGTAAGAGCTTATTATCTTGGGGAGTCTTGGGGAACATTTGGTTACTTTAAAAGGCATTTAAAGGCCAAAATGCGTGGTTCAGACAAGGTGGGTGCTGCTGCAGAAAGAAAGAGGGAAGGTTGGTGTGAGTGGAGCTTGTGGACGAGGCAAGTCCCGAGAAGGAGCTGAGTGGGCCGGGAGGAAGGGCAGAGGAAGCTCCAGCGTTATGTAACAGGAGGAGTGGGCAGAGAAGCTGGGCTGGGGTTATTGTAGGGAAAGAAGTATAAAGTATGCCTGGAGTTAGGAGATTGTGTGCAATCTTGAATGCCAGGCACAGGACTCCCAACTTTGCCTTGATCTGATGAAAAGTAAGAACTGATGTAGGAAAATTTGAAAACTTGGAGGTATAGTCTGGAGAAGGAAGAGAAAGAGATAAGAAGCCGTTAAGATGTAAAAGTGGGATCCGGTGAATGAGGGGCCAAGTTCAAGGGCAGTTGACTCAACCAGTTGCAAATTGCATTGAGCATTCTGCTGGGAGCAAGGTTCCACTGGGGACCCAAAGATCCACCTCGACAACGGGCATTCAGGAGTTCCTATCGTGGCTCAGCAGAAACGAATCTGACTAGTAACCATGAGGATGCAGGTTCGATCCCTGGCCTTGCTCAGTGGGTTAAGGATCCAGCGTAGCCTTGGCTGTGGTGTAGGCTAGCAGTTGTAGCTCTGATTCGACGCCTCCTAGCCTGGGACCCTCCAAATGCTGCGAGCGCGGCCCTAAAAAAAAAAAAAAAAATGAGCATTCACAGGAGGGCATGAAGCTAAGTGAAATAAGTCAGAAAGTCAAATACTGAATGATACCACTTATATGTGGAATCTAAAAAAATAAACAGTGAATATAACGGAAAAAGAGGCAGATTCACAGATAAAGAGAAGAAACTAGTGGTTACCAGTTGGGAGGGAGAAGCACAAACTTTTTACACAAACTACTGGGTGTAGGACAGGCTCAAGGTTGTATTGTACACGTGGGGAATATAGTCAAGATTTTGTAATAACTAAATAGAAAGTAACCCTTAACATTGTATAAAAAATTAAAAAGTTTTCCCATCTTTAAAAAAGATAAAAACAAAAATCTCCACAAGGGGCATTCACATCTAAGGAAAAGGCCTGTGTGTGAGCAGTAGAATGGCATTTAAAGGGGAAAAAAACCCTCTCATTGGACCCCTAGAGTTGACTTAAATTATTTTTGTTATAATTTTATTTAAATATGTATAAAATAAGCCTAGGTATAAACTCCTAGTACTTAAAGCTCTCATATGGCCATAAAACTCAAAGAGATTTACATGTGAAAAACAAAATGACAAAATCAATAAAATTCAAATTAGCAACATTAATTTAAAGTGATAGATGATGTTTTTTGCTAAAATGAAAATGGCTGTTGGTAAATGAGTGGGGTTGAGTGGGGTCTTGCCGGCTTGAGCTTAGACTCCAAGTGCAGGCTGCTGCGCGCTGTGTGTCACTGCCTGTTTCTTCCTGAACCGCTGAGCAACCTTTATTTGAACAGCTGGCCATGAGTGAATGCATTATTTACCCACAGAGGCTGCCTCTGTTCTTTTCTCCTCAGCCAGAGACAATGAAAGTGCCATCCTTTGTGCCAACCCGGCTCTAAGCACGAAGCAAAAGTGGGTGCTGACCTTCAGTGGCAGAGGGTGGCGGTTGTGGGGCTGGAAGGAAGCTGGGAGAGGGAGGCAGGAGGTGGCTAGAGGATTGGGAGAAAGCAGTCAGCGTCTCACAGGACCAAGAGGGACGCCAGAATCCAATATTTAGTTCAGTGGGGGAGCTGCAGTCAGTGTGTTTGATGATTAAATTCTAATGAAGTGGGAATTTCAGGGACTTTTTTCTGGATTAAGGGGCCCCTTTCTGGCATCTGTGGGTGGCGTAGAATATTTGTGAAATATTACATTATTTACTAGCTCCTGTACAGTTTTGTGAAATTATTGCATTGCAAGAAACTCCTCCTGCGGAAGGGAGCTTAGTTGTAAGTTTCAGGCTCCGAGGTCTCTGAGCTCCAAAAAACGTTTCAGCTGTGGCTCATTCCTGCACCCACACTTGACCTTCATGAAGCGTTGGGAACCCTTGGCGTGTGGTCAGGGCTGTGTAACAGTGAACGCTGGTGATGATGACGACATTAGTTCAATCCGTGACGTTTGATCCCTGAGGGACGTGCTGGGGCTGCTGTAATGTGAAGCGCCTTGCACAGGTTCTGCAGAAAAAATGATTGGCTGACAATCACGAGGACTCTTGGCTAGAGTAGCCACACCAGGGTAGAATAATAAATCAAGGGCCACGAATCCTCATTATTTCAGATCTTGTTCATTTGTGGTCAGTTGAAGTTTGCCTTGGTGAGGAAAGGGTGTGAAGGAAGCAACAACAATGAAAACAAAACTGGAAGGGTCTTGTCGGAAGCACCTCAGAAAACCTTACTTTCCAAGAGTGTTTATCTTGCATTAAAAAACAGATGTGCTAATTATGCAAACCTTGTCTGCTAGTTATAGCAGGTCCCCAAGGACAATTGTTTGGCACCCTTGGGTCTCAGGACATTTTGCTGAGTCAGACAGGCCCCCCAAAGTGCACCCTGGGTTGGGGAGGGGAGGAGGCGCAGGGAAGGGGATGGGACAGGGCAGTGGTGAGCAGGCTTTTGGTGTGTTGCTCTGGGGAACGGTGCCCCAAATGCTTGCAGTTACTTGGGCTATCTGACTCTCCAAGGTCTTGTGTCGAGGCCCAGTGGGGGCCGGGGGCGTTAGCTGTCTGGCACTTCTGGTTTGTCCTGTGGGGTCCCAGAGCGCTGGTGGCCACAGAGGTTCTGCAGGCTGAGACTGTCAGGTTCCCCCAGGTGGGATCATCTGCAGGGACCGAGGTGTCCCTGGGGCTGTGGGCTAAACCCTTCCCAAGATGAGTGCTCTGTGAGACACGTACCCCTTTGGTTGGCACTCAGCAAACATTTTTCCTAACAGGTTTTGATGCATTTTGCAGATATGTTTGCTAAATGTCCTCAGTGGGGAACCCCTGTTTGGTCGAGTCTCAGATAGAAGGAGGGCCCGGGGGAGGGGGAGGAAAGGCTGGTGCTGGGAGCCAGGGCCATGCAGGTTGGAAGAAGTGGAAGAGGCACGTGGCACGTGCAGGGGCTTGGCTCTCCCCTCCTTCAGGTGCAGCCATTGCTGACGTGGAGAGAGGCTTCTCTCCCCTTCCTGGATCAGGGCAGGGCTCTGCCTTTGCCACGGGATTGAACGGGTTAGCCGGGCTCATCTGCCTCTCCTAGAGAGTCCCCCCTGTAACGGGGAAGTGGCAGATTTTACGTAAGGGTGAGAGGTGAGGTGGGGGGAAAAGGGTCTTAGGCTGTGGCTTTGGGAAAGTCAAAGTCTTCCTACACATTTGCAGACAAAATTTGGGGTATTAGCTTGAGGAGCCTGGCTTAGAACAGGGAGGTGGCATCAATGATTGCTATTGGCGTACTTGGAGATAGAAGACTGGGGGAGTCCTGATTCTGTCCTTGTGACTTTGGGGAGGTTGACCTCTGCTTTTTCATCTACCAAAAAAAGAAATGATAATATACAATTTACCAGGTTGCTGTGAGGATCAGGTGAGCGGATGTAGTTGTTACAAAGCAGTCATATTCTTGTTTTTTTTTTTTTTTGTGGAATATTTTAACTAGTTAAATGTCATAAAATATGTCAAATAAAATGCAGCATAATGAAATTATGCCATTTACAAAATGAGGGTAGGTTTTATAAAAATATTAATTCAGAGTATATAT
The DNA here is from genome assembly GCF_016906955.1 of Phacochoerus africanus. Taxonomy (NCBI): domain Eukaryota; kingdom Metazoa; phylum Chordata; class Mammalia; order Artiodactyla; family Suidae; genus Phacochoerus; species Phacochoerus africanus. Next base: position 8,807,840 of record NC_062559.1, on the reverse strand, counting down.
TAATGGCACATCATGTTTAACTTTAGTTTTATTTAAAAAATTTTTTTTATCTTTCTAGTACTTTTTTACTTTTTATATAATTTTTATTTTTTTCCATTATAGCTGGTTTACAGTGTTCTGTCAATTTTCTACTGGCCAGCAAGGTGACCCAGTTACACATACCTGTATACATTCTTTTTTCTCCCATTATCATGCTCCATCATAAGTGACCAGACATAGTTCCCAGTGCTACACAGCAGGATCTCATTGCTAATCGGGGTTAATAGATTCAGACTATTGCCTTTGGAATGGATTAGTTTTATTTTTATTAATACTTTTTAATCAAAGTAAAACAGTGATAATAAAATGCAACTAAGAGTGTCCTCAAGGAAAAAACCAGTCTTCTGCTTCTCATTTCCCAAGCCAGATTTTCAGAGGCAGTTACTTCAGACGTTTCTAGTTGTTTCCTTGTTTGAAAACATGGTGATCTACTGAGGCCCCAAAGTATTAGGTATTAGATATTAATTTTCTGATATAGTTGAATGAATTTTAGTCCCCATACCCTACTCTTCATTCACCTTAATCTTCTCAATATAACTACATCACAATTTGTAGTTAAATCCTCTGTCGGTATTTATATCATGACTGTGTAAATATCGTTTCCTTCTGAGCCAAATTGTGTACTCTAATTCTATTTACTTGTACATTATTTTCCTAGCATAATAACTGCCTTGAAAAAATTTGCTCAGTGTTTTATGTATCTTTTTGCTAATATCTCCCCAAGACTTGAATCTGTCAAATATCTATCAATATTGCTTTCTAAACACCTCAACAGGAAAGGTGATCTCTAACTTCCATTTCACCCTCTCACAGCCCCCTTTCATCCTGCTGTGGTCCATCCCCCCTCTCATAGTCCTCTTTCATCCTGCTCTGGTTGGTCTTTAGGCTGGTCTTTGGTCTTCGGTCTAGTTTTTAAGGCCAGTCGTGCACTTGAATCGACCTCTCTCCTAGTTAAAATCCCTTTTTCATGGCTGTCATGTCTTCTTTTTTCTTAGTTTACTTCCTCTTTTTGCTGTAGCCCATCCTATAGTAACTTCTTTAAAGAGAGTGAATCTTTAAGTCCTTATTTGTTTGAAAATACTTTCATTCTCTTATTTTTCGTTGATAGAATTCCCTACCTAGGAGTTCCCGTCATGGCTCAGTGGTTAATGACTCCAACTAGGAACCATGAGGTTGTGGGTTTGGCCTTGCTCGGTGGGTTAAGGATCTGGCGTTGCCATGAGCTGTGGTGTAGGTCGCAGATGTGGCTTGGATCCCACATTGCTGTGGCTCTGGTGTAGGCTGGCTGCTACAGCTCCAATTAGACCCCTAGCCTGGGAACCTCCATGTGCCGTGGGAGTGGCCCTAGAAAATGACAAAAAAGACAAAAAAAAAAAGACCAAAAAAAAAAAAGAATTCTCTACCTTGTCAAACCAAGTTGAAATTAAGTATATCCAGAATCTGATTGAATGAATCCATTAGTTTCTAGGTCATGAGTGAGGCGATGCTGCTTTGATTGTTTCTCTGCATGAGACCTGGTTTTCCCCCTCTGTGCACTTGCACCCCTAAGTCCCGAGCCTCTCCTGGGCTCTGTGGTAGAGAACCACTTCCTTCTTAGCATCCCTACTTTCAACCTGCTGGGTTATAACTTCCTTTACCTGCTCTCTGTCTTTCTTTTAAAAATGTGTTGAACTCTGATGTAAATTGCAGCAATATTTTTTTGATTCTGTCTCCTAGAGTAATGGAAACAAAAGCAAAAATAAATGGGACTTAATTAAACTTACAAGCTTTTGCACAGCAAAGGAAACCATAAACAAAATGAAAGACAACCTACAGAATGGTAGAGAATGTTCACAAACCACAATGGCTTAATTTCCAAAATTAAAAACAGCTATACAATTCAATATCAAAAACAAACAACCCAATCAAAACAAAAAAGGGCTGAAGACCTACATAGGCATTTCTCCAAAGACATGCAGATGGCCAGTAGGCACACGAAAAGATACTCAAGATTGCTAATTATTAGAGAAATGCAGATCAAAACCACAGTGAGGTATCACCTCACACCTGTCAGAATGGCCATCATCAAAAAGTCTGCAGTGATGCTGGAGAAGGTGTAGAGAAAAGGGAACCCTCTTACATTGTTGGGGGGAGTGTAAATTGGGGCAGCCACTGTCGAGAACAGTATGGCAGTATGGCAGTTCCTTAAGAAACTAAAAGCAGTTACCATATTATCCAGCAATCCCATTCCTGGGCATATATCCAGAAAAGACAAACTCTAGTTCAAAAAACCCCAGTGTTCATAGCTGCACTATTTACAGTAGTCAAGACATAGAAGCAACCTGGGTGTCCATTGATAGATGAGTGGATAAAGATGTGGATACACACACACACACACACACACACACACACACAATGGAATGTTACTCAGTCATAAAAAGAAATGAAGGAGTTCCTGTCGTGGTGCAGCCGAAATGAATCCGACTAGGAACCATGAGGTTGTGGGTTCAATCCCAGGCCTCGCTTAGTGGGTTAAGGACCCAGTGTTGCTGGGAGCTGTGGTGTAGGCTGACAGCTGCAGCTCCAGTTGGACCCCTAGCCTGGGAACCTCCATATACCACGGGTGTGGCCCTAAAAAGCAAAAAAAAAAAAAAAAAGAGAGAAATAATGCCATTTATAGCAACATGGGTGGACCTAGAGGTGATCATACTAAGTGAGGTAAGTTGGACAAAGACAAATATTATATGATAGCGCTTATGTGTGGAATCTTAAAAAAAAGATACAAATGAGCTTATTTACAAAACAGAAACAGACTCACTGACCTAGAAAACAAACTTACGGTTACCAACGGGGGGAAGCTGTGGAGGAGGAATTTCAGATTAACAGATACATCCTACTATATATAAAATAGATAAACAAGGACCTGCTACATAGCACAGGGAACAATATTCTCTATCTTATAACAACCTTTAAAAGAGTAAGTTGAAGGAAACAACCTATAAAAAGAACCTGAGAAAGAATATATACACATATAAATTGAATCCGCTTTTTGTACCTCTAAAATGTTATAAATCAATTATACCTCAATTTAAAAAAAGCGAACCCCCCCAAACCAAAAATTTGTTGAAATATTTCATGTGTTGATGTTGTCTTTTTTGTGGGATTGTGACTTTTTTTTCTTGGTAATTCCTTTCTTTCCCTTGGTGGATTTCATGAGGAGAGAAGAAAAACCAGTGTATTTGATCTTCTTTGTCCAATGAGAAATCTGTTATTAAAATTATGAGATTATTTATTATCATTAAATGAGAACACCTTGAAAATTCCCCTGGAAAACTGGAACATAATGTATTCAAGGCCTTTTGTTTAATAAGTTAAACTTTTGCTGAGAAAGAAGAGAGAGAGGACGGGGGGAGAAAAAAAGAAATGGAAGAATGAAGGAAGAGGGTTCAAGAGAAAGAACCTGCCTCGGTGAAGGGCTTCACAGGAACGTGTCAGGAAGGAAAGTTGAAACCCAGGCCTTTCCTGCCTCGTGCAGGTTCTTCGTCCATCGTGGATCAGAAAATTGTTATTGATAATGGACTTGGGGAGGGCCCTCCTGTACCTGTTACGTATATGAATTTTATGGCTGTCAGCCATGGAGGGTCCTAAAAACCCAGGATTGTAAAACAAAGGCTACTGATTATGCAAGACACAGTCCATCCTGTCCTAGGAGAGAAGCTTTACCTCCTTCAGAAGAATGCGACCAGCATGCTGGGAGGTGAAATGCAGTGTCCAGCAGCGCATGAATGTACCGTGTGGAGACTGCGGACTCAGCCTCACACGTGATGACACAAACGTAATAGATCATGACGGTGAGGGAGAAAATTTCGGATGAGGGCTTTCTCCTTTTTCATCTTGTCCATTGTTTTTCTTCTTTTTGTAACATCATTTTTCTCCTTTGCGAATCTGAAGGCTCGGAATGAAAGATAATGATACTGGCTTGTTTGTTTACGTAGCTATAAAAACAGCCATGATGACTTGTTTCCATAGCCAAATACAGTATTTCTTGCGCATTTGCAGGTGGATCAAGGCCACTGGTCCGATGAGAAGAAAAGGCTAAACTCTAGAAATTTCCGTTCGGTCAGCCAGGACCAAAGAGAGAGACAGAATGGGGCAAAGAAAAAAAAAAATGGAAGAATGAAGAGAGGGTTCAGTAGAAAAAATACGCTTCAGTGAAGGACTTATAGTGACATATCAAGAAGGAAATTCAAGACTGAATTTCAGTCCAGTTCTGAACTCTGTTTTATGTCCAACATTCTGATGACACTCCTGTTTTTTTTTTCCTTTAATCATTTTATTATCACCCCTTTCATTTAAGGTTCTTTGCAATGTACTGAATGCTGCCCCAGCTGTGTCGCCCTATCTCCTCTGTCTCCTGATTCTTTCAAAGATACACAGAAGAGGAGTTCCCTGGTTACCTAGCAGTTAAAGTTCTGGCATGGTCTTTGCTGTGGCGTGGGTTTGATCCCTGGCCCAGGAACTTGCACGTGCCAAGGGTGTGGCCAAAAAAAAAAGATGCACAGCAAAGTACGAATTATGCCCAATTTGTGGGAAGAAGGATTTTTGGAATTGGACAGAGCAGAGGGCGTAGCCCCACGCTTTTCTGGCTCTTTGGTTGTTTAGTAGGTGTTCAGGAGCCCAGGAGGCTCCCCACTTCCTCGACTTGTGATTAGTGCCAGGGCCAGTGGTACTGCTGTCCTTACAAAGACCTCCTGTACTGCTCTGCGTCCTTCAGTAGCAGGTAGAGGAAAACAACAGAACAAGAGTGGAACTCTCCACTCCTGCACATCATCTCCTTGAAGAGTCCAAGGGTAAGTGTCAGCATCATGCGGAGGTGAGGGCAGTGCACCTGCCTCAGACCCAGGACATTGGATCTTGGCTCCTTGTCTGCACTGGCGGCCCCTTTGAACTCAGATGCTGACTTCATGGGCCTTGGCATCCTTGACTGTATAATGAGGGAGCTGGGGATCTCTGCAGTCCTTTGAACTAGAACATTCTGTGAATCTAGTGGCCCATGTATATTCTAGAAATGTGTGCAGGAATACCTTGGAGGTACTCTGGGTTCTGTTCTGGACCACCGCAGTAAAGTCAAATTCCAGTGAAGTGAGTCCCAGGAGCTTTTCGGTTTCCCAGTGCATATAAAAGTTACGTTTACATTATACTGTAGCCTTTTAAGTATGCAATAGCATTATGTCTACAAAATTTACATATCTTAAATACTTTATTGCTAAAAAAAAAAAATGCTAAACATCATCCCAGGCTTTAGGGAGTCGATGTCTTTACAATGGTAACAGCAAAGCTCACGATCACAGACACCATAACAAATACAAGAATGGAAAAGTCTGAAATACTGCAAGAATTAGCAAAATGGGACAGATGTGAAATGAGCAAATGCTCTCGGAAAAATGGCTCCAATAGACTTGCCTGATGCAGGGTTGCTGTAAACCTTCAGTGTGTTTACATATGTTGTTCACAATATCTGAGAAGGACTGTAAAGCAAGGTATGCCTATACGGATTAGACCTCCTTTCTCGGAGTGACAGTAGACATTCGCTTTTTAGAAGCTTGAGAGTAATCAGCTTCTGCCTCACTGGCCCCGTTTTCATTTCTCTGATGATGAATAGCGGATACTCCGAAGCCGTGCGTTTTAGGTCCTCCCCCATCCCACACTGGGTCTCCTTTTAGTAAGGACAAGCAGTGTCCCCTAGACTGTGATCTGCACGTGGAGAGACTCCTGCTCATCTCATTTAAGTCATCCCTTGGAGCATCTGCCTGTCCACGTTCCTGGAAGTGGAACTTGGTCCTGTTGGTTTTGTTTCTTTAGCACTTAGCACACTGCCAGGCACGTGATAAATCTTTGTTGAAGTGGTGCCTAACATATGGTATTCTAAGTATTGTGAATGTTTGAAATTACACCATAACCTAGGTAAAGGTATGAGTACGTTATTTTTTTCTAAGAAAAAAATACCATGTGAAATGAAACCTTTCAAAGAAGATGACAAAGCCGTTTTCTTATTACTCATTATTTTTCTCCTCCCCAGAATTTCAAGTCCTATTTTCTCACCAAACAGAGTGAAAAGAGAAAACTATAAGAAAGTTTCCAGAATTACTTAGGCTACTTATACCCTTCCTGTGTGTGTGTGTGTGTCCTTTTTGTGCTTCGTTTTGTGGAAGTTAACCAGGGATAAAAGAAATAGCTGAGGCTTTTTGTCAGGATGTTAATTAGTTTTTTTTTTTTTGTCAAAAGAATTTGAAAGATGTTTCTGAGAGAATGTCTATGTTTGATTTTGAAGAGAACCTCTCTTTTGTCTCAGCCCCGGTTTTATGTGGCATCCTCAGGTGTTTCCAATTAGCTCAAGAAGTGTTAAGAGATTTGAAAAACTCAAAGTAAAAATAATCTTCGGTTGCTTTGGTTTGAAACATATATGCTATACATCGCTTCGGGTGCAAGAAGGGCTGTTATAAAATTTGGCAAACAATTTAAAAGAAGAGCTCAGCTCTGGGAGTTTCCTGGTGGCTCAGTGGGTTAAGGATCCGGCATTGTCACTGCTGTGGTGTGGGTTCAGTCCCTGGACCAGGAACTTCCACATGTCCCTGGTGTGGCCAAAACAACAACAACAACAACAACAAACCAAAAAACTTAACTCCCTAACTGCTTGGAAGAAAGTCAAATCCACTGCCCCATGCCATCTGAAACTGACTGGAAAATAAAGTTGTTATTTTAATTGCAGTTGGCATTTGCAGCTCTCCAGGTGAAGGAAGTCAGCTGGCTGGAAAATTTCTTTTGGCATTAGAAGCTCAGGAAATTAATAAGAATGAACCAAAGACAAAGCTGCTCTTACCTGTTAAAGTGCATCTCTGGAATTTCTCATGGACCCTCAAGTAAACTTGTCTTTTGTTTGTAGACATTGAGTGACCACCAAGTGGCAGCCAGCTATACGGGTATGGAGAGCACCCCTCCCTCAAGGGCTTTGGGCTCAATGGGAGTGGGAAGGGAGTTAGGACTCTTCTGGAATGAGTGATCAGATCAGTGGGCTAGGAGTCCAGAGAAAGGAGTGGCCATGCTGGACTGGAGTAAGGAGACCTCATGAAGAAGGGTACCTGCTGGGACACCTGGCTTGCCACCGAATGGAGAGGGCTGGGAAGAGCATTCACAGCTGGGGCACAGCTTGAAGATGAGCAGCTTATTGCCACACTGGATAGGAGCGGGCTGGACCACAGGGATTCATGAGAGATGCGGCAGGAATGCAGGGCAGGGACTGATGTGCGAAATGCCTTGAAGGTGGTGGTTTGAACCTGGAATGTCCTGCCTGGTACGCAGTCCTCTCCATTCTTTTCCCTCCACGCCCTTCACCTTGTCTTGGGAGTTCGTGAAAACTGGTTGGGAAAAGGGGTGCTTTGACCAGGGGATGGCGTGTCCTGGAACATGGTTATGTAAATAATTATTTTTTGATACAATCTGTAATTGTTTTACATCTTATTCATAGCTGCAGGTATTTGATGGGACAGTGGATGTGCTCTATTGGCTCAGTGTTTGCTGTTTAATTCACCTGATCAGGAGGGATCTTGGTCTAGAACTCTCCTGGGGGAGTTTTGAGATTGCAACCACCCTCCGTTTCTTATGGTTGTAGCCTGAGAAAGAGTCCTGGTCTCCTCTTTGGTATCCCTCCAAAGTGGGTGTGAGAGGCCTGGAATGATATATGTGGTGACCAAAAAGTGGGAAGTCTGGTGGCTTTAGGGCTGGGCAGATCGCTGTCAGACACAGCTGTGCCTCGTGACTGGTGGTGGAGTATCACAGGCATCAGCAGTGACTACCAGAGAAAGCCCTTTGGAAAAGAGGTGGGAAAGGATGGTCAAGGTGCCCGGCAGGTACCCTTCTTCATGAGGTCTCCTTACTCCAGTCCAGCATGGCCACTCCTTTCTCATTGGACACAGTGGCTGCCAAAGGAGGCACAGAGGAGTGTATGTCTCTCTCTCAGGCATTTGATGCACCTGTTTACCTTCTCTCCTCTCGGGATTCTAGTCTTCTTGCTTCTTCTTCCTCCAGATTTAGCTTAGAAAGACTTTTTAATTTTTTTAAAAAGAATATTTGGTGGACCTCAGCTCACCTGGGCACTGTCTTGGGACACAGGTGTAGTAGGTTTATTGGTGGCTCCCAAAAAGATCCATTCAAGTCCTAACCCCTGGAACCTATGAAAGTGGCTTATTTAGAAGAAGGGTCTTTGCAGATATCATCAAAAGACCTCTTGGTGAGATCATCTTGGATTTAGGGTGAGCCCAAGTCTTTGAGACGAGGAGAGGACACAGAGATCCAGAGACACACAGAGCAGGTAGGGCCACATGAAAACAGAGGCAGAGATTGCAGTGTTGAAATGCTAATTATTGCTGGCAAACTACCAGGAACTAGGGGAGGGGCCAAGACTGCTGGCTGACACCTTGATTTTGGACTTCTGGCCTCCAGAGCCATGAGAGAATCAGTTTCTGTTTTAAGCCATGCTGTTTATGATAATGTGTTACTGTGGCCCTAGGAAACTTATAAAACCCCCATGTGGTAGAACTTCCTCTCCCCTTTGTGGTCCAAGCCCTTTTAGCCTCCCTGAGTAGTTATCTTTGCTTCCTTACAAGTTTTTCCACTTTTGTTTATCTGTGAGGTTTTTTTTTTTTTTTTTTTTTTTCCAATGCTTGTAGCACTAGAAGTTCATGTAGCACTAGAAGTCCAATTTGCTCTTGGGGTCTACTGGCCCTGGAATCTGCACCTGTCTGAGTGGGCCCTAGGTGAACCACAGGATATCAGAGTACCTGGCCCCTTTCCCTCAAAGGCTGTGTCAATTCCAGGTCACCAGTCTTTGTTCCTTTTACTGACAAGGTGTCTATATAACACATTGTTCAAACTAGAACACTTATGAGAGTTAGGGGGGCACTATTGATATTTATAACAAATGTAAACTGAGACCCTCCTGGACAAACCAGGACATCTGGTCATCCTTCCTGTTGTCGTTTCTAGGTTCCAAATACTAGTCCCATTGGGCTTCCTTTCTGGTCTTCTCAGTATTAAAGTGAGGAATAATTGCTTGCTTGGCTTTAGGAATAAGAAATGAATATTTAGGGTGTTCAGAAGCACAGGTTTTTCTAGTTCTGTTTCTCTTGCTTTTTTTGGGCTGCTACTGAGACATATGGAAGTTCCTAGGTTAGGGATCTAATCAGTGCTACAGCTGCCTGCCAGCCACAGCCACAGCAACACGGGATCCAAGCCACATCTGCGACCTACACCACAGCTCACAGCAATGCTGGATCCCTGACCCACTGGCTAGTCGGATTCATTTCTGCTGCACCACAGTGGGAACTCCTCCTGTTGCTCTTTTGTTTTCTCCAGCAGTTGATCTTTTTCCTTTTTAGCTCCAGGGTTATCAAACTTATTTGTCTTCAGACCTTTATGTTAAGGCAACATAGCCCCTGGACCCCTTACTTGTTCCCATCTTTGCCACTCTGCGTAGTAAAAATACTCTCCATTGAGAAAGAAGATCAGGGCTCTTTTGGATGAACCATCAATTAACTTGACTCCTTTAAAATAAAACTTAAAATATGTTAAATTATTAATTCATATCAGAAGCAAGAGCAAAGAGATTGTCATGTTTCATACATTAATACTGCATGGGGCTAACTCTTGAACCATCTGGAGCAGAGTCCTGGGGCCCGTGATGAGAACCGTAGGCAGTTGCCGAAGTTGTTTCATGACTCCCACACCACTGCCACTGCTGAGAGAACAAAGAGTTGTCTGTTGGATGTTCCTCGGCAGGGTGGAGGCTGGGCCATGTTCTCTAAAATTAGCCTCTTTCACTCTGCTGTTGTCGCAAATGAGGAGCCTTCCGAGAGGATATTTGCCATCAATACCAATGACCTAGAGATGTCAGTTGTAATTAAGTACCATGATCTGAGGAATATTATCCATATTGCTTCTCAGGAGACATGAATGACCATGCATGATGTTTTGGTTACTGGATTGGAATTAGGGTCTGCAGTGTCCCTCCGAGACGTCATTGAACTTCTGCAGGACCCTGTGACCACATTGAGAGAAGCTGCCCCTGGCTGCCCTTGGGTGGTAGATTACATATTGCCCATTTCAGGATGCCCTCACGGCTAGGCATCGTGTTGCCATCTTCATTCATGTGTCCTGGGCACCTGATATGGTGCTTGGCAGCTGGGAGATGCTTAGGAAATGTGTATTGAATGAATGAACTACTTATAGTAGAAAAGCTCTAGCATTTCCATTCACTAAAGTCATCAGTGACTAAAAATTTCTCAGATACTGGAGTTCCTGTTGTGGCTCAGCGGGTTAAGGACCCGACATTGTCTCTCTGAGGATGCGGGTTTGATCCTGGCTTCGCCAGTGGGTTAAGGATCTGGTGTTGCCTCAAGCTGTGGTGTAGGTTGCAGATGTGGCTTGGATCCAGTACTGCCTTGACTGTGGCGTAGGCGGGGAACTGCAGCTCCATTTCAACCCCTGGCCTGGGAACTTCCATATGCTGCATGTGCCACTGTAAAAAGAAAAGAATTTCTCAAATGTTACACATGAAATATTCATATTCCCCAACGTGCTTCTTTATTTAGCTTAATTGCACTTATAGTCGTAATTTTTTTTTCCTGAAGAATAACATATATGAAGTGCTCAGATCTGTAGTGAACAGCTCAATTTTTACATATGTATACACTTAGTCACCAGTAATCAGTCAAGATAAAGAATATTTCTATTCTTTTTTTTTTTTTTGGTCTTTTTGTCTTTTAGGGCCACACCAGTGGCATATGGAGTTTCCCAGGCTAGGGGCTGAATTGGAGCTGTAGCCGCCAGCCTATACCACAGCCATTGCAACGCGGGATCTGAGCTCTGTCTTCGACCCACACCACACTTCATGGCAATGCCAGATCCTTAACCCACTGAGTGAGGCCAGGGATCAAACCTGTGTCCTCCTGGATGCTAGTCGGGTTCGTTAACCATTGAGCCATGACAGGAACTCCAAAGACTATTTCTAACACACAAGAAGACTCTCCTGTGCCCCTTTCCAGTTAACAGTTCCTGCCAGATGTAACCCCTCTTCTGTCTTCTGTTATCATAGGTTGGCTTTACTTGTCCTTGAACTTCATATAAATGAAGTTATATAGTATGTGGTCTCCTGTGTTTGTCTCCTCTCACTCAACATTATGTCTGTGAGATTCATCCAAGTTGGTAATTGCTATGTAATAGCAGTTTGTTCTTTTTATTACAGGGAGGTGTTCCATTATATGAATATACCACAGTTTATCCATTCTGCTATTGGGTCATTTCCATTCTTGGCTATTATGAAAGAAACCATTATGAATGTTTTGTGTACATGTCTTTAATTGCACATATATCCTCAAATTTCATGTTTTACTCCTAAGAAGGGAGGGAGAAGAGGGAAATAATAATAAAGATAATAATAACTGGCACTGCTGAAAGGTTACTATATGCCAGGAATTATAATAAGCAATTAAGCAAATGCTCTGTCGCATAGCCCATTCATGCTTTTAATTGCTATACCATTCTGTCTTCTAACTTTGTACCTTAATTAGGGAAAAAAAAAAACAACTGGAAGCAAGATAACCTTTTAGTATACACTGGGGACATTATCAGTCAGCATCTGAAATTATCTAATTGGCTTTTTTTTTGTTTACTTTATAGCTGCCCCCCTTTCTTCTGCTGCCGTTGTATCCCTCACTAAAGTGGGGCTGAGTTTGCAACACCCAGCTCATAAGCTGGCAGTGGTAGACTCAGAAGACATAGTCTTACTTACAAAGGAGCGATTTTAAGATTATGTGTGGGCAGTTTGTTTTCGAATCTCAGGTGTGCTTTGCCACCAAATTGTCTTTGGACTGGTCTAACCCAACCTGTTGTTACTGAACTGGCCAACGATGGCCGACAGGACGTGATACACTCTTAAAAAAGTAAGAGAGCAGCTCGTCAGTGCAGGGCTTTGCTGGCATTTTTGTGCCTTTTAAAAAACTATTAAACTGATATTAAGCAGTCTAAAAACTAAAACCCTTGAGTCTTGGTTAACATACAAGAAAACACCTAGATCTCAAGTGTTGTATTTGACATATTGACAGTTGGGTGTAACTATCACTCCAAACAAGATACAGAATATTTCTATCACCCCCTACATCTCCTCATTAATCCCCCACCTTTCCCCAGTCATAGGAAACCGCAGATCTGACTTCTCTCAGTATAGGTTAATTTTGCCTGTTTTGGACTACATATATCTGCCAAATAGACTCTTTGACTTTTTTATTTTGCTTATCATGGTTTTTGAGATTTATCCTTATTGTGTGTATTTTTATTAGTGGTATTCTATGACTATCTCACAGTTTGATGGGCGTTTGGGTGGTTTACAGGTTTTGGCTCTTTTGAGTACGTCTGCCTCATGTCTTTTTGGGGGTGTGGACTCATTTCTCTTGGGTAGATGTCTAGGGATGGAATTACTTGCTGAGTGTTTAGGTTTATAAGAGCCTTGGAAGCGGTTGAATTATTTCACACCACCACCAGCAGTGTGTGGACCCCACTTGCTCCTCATCTTTACCAACATCTGGTCTTGCCGCGGAGCGCCGTTTTAATAAGCTCTACCTGCCCCCAGCATCTTTCTTTATGTAATTTCACACCTCTTTTTCCTCTTAGCATATGCATGGAGCCTCTATTCAGAGCCCTGGTTGGTTTTTTGTTTGTTTGTTTGTTTTGAGTGATAAGGCTGAGAATTTCCTTAGCTTTTCCCAACCCGAACCTTTGCTGTCCCCCTGGTGTTTCCTGCTTTAGAAGAGGAGACTTGTAATTCATCCCAGCTTTCCTGTACTTATTGGGCAGGTGTTAAATTCCTATTGGTTGTCTAAAGCCTGGCTACCATTTTCTATTGCACTTTTTAACTTTAAATTGAACTAGAAAGTAAGCTCTTCAAGACGGGGGCTGTTGTCTGGCTTGATTATCATTGTATGCCCAACTTCCAGAACAGCGCTGGCACATAATAAATGTCTCTTTAATGAAGACATTTTAAGACTATGAAAGTAAACATGTTACAGTTTAATCAACATTTTAGCAATTTATTAGGAGTCTCCAATAGTGCCAAAGTTAATACTTTGTTTGTTTTTCCTTAAAGCAAAATGGAGCATGGATTAGTGAAAAGGGTTTGAGAGCAACTGAAGAAAATAGACTGAAGTTATTAATGATAAAATAGATTTCTGTGCTGGCAGAGTAATGGCTGTCCATGTGGTATGATAGAAGAGTGCTGCTAAAAGTTTCCACTTACAAATATCTCTCCCACCAGATTGGCAGATCTCCTAAAATATATATCAGTAGAGATTTGATTCTTGGCTTAAGGTAGTTGATATTTTTATTTTCATGAGATCTCTTTTAAACTTCAGATGTTAAAGGAAGGGCCATAGGCATTCTTACAGGGAATTAGTGTAACAGACTCTATCACCAACTCACAAAGCCTGAGGATACACAGGAAGAGAGGAGGCAGGCCCAGGTGGTCAGCCCATGGCTTTGCCTCCTGAGTCACGGCAAGGGTGGAGGTGTGTGTGTGTGTGTCCGAGAGGGGAATGCATCTGCTTGAGCTTTGGGGGTGTGCGTGTGGGTTAGCGCTGAACTTGAGGAGCATAGTGCAGAAGGGAAGGTGTTGGAAGAAAACATGACCTCTGTCAAAATTTTGTTGAATATCAGTGAGGCTGTTACAGATAAGACTTATGTTTATAAAAGAAGTCCCCTACTTTCTTTCATTCCTAAAATCACACACAAAAGATGACCTACATGTTTTAAGGACAGCTTTGTTCTCAGAGATACAACAAATTATGAACACTTAAACTTTACCTTTTAGATGAAATCATCAGTGAAACCGTCTTGAGGTTCTTTTTGTGATTTTTTTTCACAATTTATTCGACAGCCGACTTAAATCCAATGAATATCCAAAGATGAGTTTGACTTTCAGTTTTTCCTTTTCAGTCTATCGTTATTTTATTTTATTTTTTAGGGTCACACTTGCAGAATATGAAAGTTCCCAGGCTAGGGGCCAATTAGGAGCTGCAACTGCTAGCCGACACCATAGCCACAGCAATGTGGGATCTGAGCTGCAGCCTGTGACAATGCTGGATCTTTAACCCACTGAGCAAGGCCAGGGATCGAACCTGCATCCTCATGGACACTAGTCAGGTTTACCCACTGAGCCACAATGGGAACTCCATGAGACCTCTAGTTTTTATCTTCACTCTTTCATTTCCCTTTCACTTTTATAAAATGAATGAATATAATAAAATAGTGAGCAAACCTTGCTCTGATAAATAATATGGCTGTAGTGATGACATCACATGCCTTTTGTTGCTTCTCACCGGCACTTAGAATAAGATCCTTCTCCTTGCTAGAGTCAAGGTCTTGAGTGGTCTCCTTCCTACCCGCCTTATCCTATAGCTCACCACTCTCTCTTGTTCATGACATTTTGGATATGCCAACATTGTCTGCTTTCCTCAGATGTACCAGCTTCTTTCCTGCTGGAGGAATTTTGTTCACACTATTTCCTAAGCTCTGACCACTCTTTTTTTTTTTTTTTTTTCCACATGACCCAGACCTTCAAGGCCAGGCTCAATGTTAACTCCCCAGTGAGGCTTTCTCAGACCACCTGTTTAAATTATATTTCCCTTCTCATTTATTTATTTCTTTTTATTCATAGACTTCGAGTTTTAGAATAGTTCTTAAAAATTATTTTTTATTTTTTCGCTTTTTAGGGCTGCACCTACAGCGCATGGAAGTTCCCAGGCTAGGGGTCTAATCAGAGTGGTAGCTGCCGGCCTACGCCACAGCCACAGTATTGCAGGATCCGAGCCGTGTCTGCAACCTACACCACAGCTCATGGCAACGCTGGCTCCCCGACCCACTGAGTGAAGCCAGGGATCGAGCCCGCATCTTCATGGATGCTAGTCAGATTTGTTTCCACTGAGCCACAGTGGGAACTCCCTAAAATAATTGTAGATTTAAAGAAAAATTGAACTAGATAATACAGAGAGTTCTTAGGTGGCCCTGGCACAATTTCCTCTATTATTAACATCTTATATTAGTGGGGTTCATTTGTTTCCATTAATGAGCAATCTTGATAATATTACCTAAAGTCTATATTTTATTCAGATTTCCTTAGCTTTTCTCTGATCCCTTTTTTTGATTCCAGGGCCCCAGTCAGGACACCACCTTGCATTTCGTTGTCATGTCTCCTTGGGCTCCTCTTGGCTGGGACAGTTTCTCAGACTCTCCTTGTTTTTGATGGCTTTGGCAGTGTTGAAGAATGCTGGTTAGGTGTTCTGTAGGATGCTCCTCTAATGGAGCTTGTCTGATTTTTTTCCCCCTCATGATTAGACTGAGTACTGGGTTTGGAAAGCAAATTACAGCCGTGAAGTGCCCTTTTTCATCACATCATCTTCTATCAACATTTTTCATGACTGTTGATGTTGACCTTGATTACCTGGCTGAAGTAGTGTTTTTCTCTTCCACGAAGTTATTTATGCATTTCTCTCCCATAAAGTAATTCTTTTAAAAAAAAATTTCTTTGTCTTTCTTGGCCATCCTGCAGCATGTGGAGTTCCCAGGCCATGGATCAGATCCGAGCCACAGTTGTGACCTATGCTGAAGCTGCAGCAACACTGGGTCAAACCTGCTTCCTGGCACTGTAGAGAAGCCACCCATCCCATTGCGCTACAGCAGGGACTCTGTGTAAAGTTATTCTTTTCGCTGTCCTCTTTGGAAGGAAGTTACTAGGCATAGCCCAGAGCTAAGGAGGGGGGACGTAGCTCTCAGCCCACTAAGGTGGGGTGTGTGCATATGGTTTTTGAAATTTCTCTGCACGGGAGATTTTTCTTCTCCATTTGTTACTATATTTAATCATTTACTCATATCCTATGGACTCATGAATATTTATTTCATACTTTGGGTTATAATCCAATCCTATTTTATTTGTTTTATTGCTCTAGTTGTTTCAGCTTTGGCTATTGGGAGCTCTTTCAGTGGTTCTTGTGTCTCTTTGATCTTGCCCCATTAATTAGGGTTTTATTTTATTTTAATTTTTTGTCTTTTTAGGGCTGCATCTGCAGCATATGGAAGTTCCTATGCTAGGGGTTGAATTGGAGCTGCAGCTGCCGGCCTACACCACAGCCATAGCAATGCGGGATCCAAGCTGTGATTGCCACCTACACCACAGCTCATGGCTATGCTGGATCCCTGACCCACTGAGTGAGGTCAGGGATCAAACCCGTGTCCTCATGGATACTCATCGGGTTCATTACCACTGAGCCACAGTGGGAACTCCATGTATTTATTTTTGACCATCTTCTGTCTTTCTGCCACTACAAGGATCATCTTGTATATTTCCTGTCCCAGTCCTAGAATGAGCCATTTCTCCAAGGAGCCCTGGTTCCATTTATTGGAGATGGTATTAGAGACCTAGATCGGGGTGCTTCGTATGTTGGTTGATCCTTGGGTGTTCCCCATTTATTTTATTAGAGTACACTGATTCTTTCATTCATAGCATAAATTAGATAGTATGTAATTTATTTGTTTGCTTTATTTACTGGCTGTCTCTCCACTTATATTTTCTTTTCTTTTTTTTTTTTTTTTGCCATTTCTTGGACCGCTCCCGAGGCATATGGAGGTTCCCAGGCTAGGGGTCGAATCGGAGCTGTAGCCACTGGCCTACGCCAGAGCCACAGCAACGCGGGATCCGAGCTGCGTTTGCGACCTACACCACAGCTCACGGCAACGCCAGATCCTTAACCCACTGAGCAAGGGCAGGGATTGAACCCGCAACCTCATGGTTCCTAGTCGGATTCGTTAACCACTGCGCCACAACGGGAACTCCCTCCACTTATATTTTCTGCTCCATGAGGTCAGTCATCAAATGCTTTACCCACAGTGCATGATGTGTAGTTGGCCCTCAGAAAACATTTGTTGGAAGTTCCCTTTGTGGCTCAGCAGAAACAAGCCCGACTAGTATCCGTGAGGACGTGGTTTTGATCCCTGGCTTTGCTCAGTGGATTAATGATCCAGTGTTGGTGTGAGCTGTGGTGTAGGTCTAAGATGTGGCTCAAATCTGGCTTTGCTGTGGCTGTGGCATAGGCCAGCAGCTATAGCTCCAATTTGACTCCTAGCCTGGGAACTTCCATATGCTGCAGGTGCAACCCTAAAAAAGCCAAAAAAAAAAAAAAGTTGATGAACAAATGAATGAATAAATGAATACTGGCTGGAAAGCAGGACTTTCTTCACAGATATTAAATGTTCATCCAACAGCTGTTTAAAGCCCCAGTTTCATATATGAATGGTGTTTCAGGAGTTTCAATGCACAATGTATTAAAGAAAGGTTAGACTGGTAAAAAGCTAAACACGCGAAACTGAGGATTCCCTTTATTTATGCAATGCTTATAAATTTATTGTGTTGACATTTACATTCTATTTCTGTCATCAACGTGTTAATTAGCTTTATGATCAGAAAAAATATGAATTCTAGTTGAATATTGCTCTTTGTAGGTGTGAGAGCTGGACGGTGAAAACTCATCTTTATTTGCTGGTGTATACAGTAAAGAGTTTTTTTTTTTTTTTTTTTAATGTTCCCCTCCATCCCCAGCTGTGGGTAAAGAAATGCAAATAGAGGTGCCATAAATGCTATTAAAAGTAACATTTTGGAACAAAGTTAGAGATCTGACATGGTAAAGCACAGAGGGCTGAAATAGGCTGGGAGGGGCTGGGACCTGGAACAGGTGCTCAGTGGGGGTGGTTACACAGGTATTCTGGGTGAGAGGTCAGAACGGGAAGGATCTCAAGCTGCTGATATTCAGCATGAGAGAGGGCACCCCTGGAGACCAGTGTCTTAGAGTTGGAACAGTGCTACGAGTCTGAGCACCCAGTGTGGGAAACTTCTAGGGGTGCCTGCCTGCAAAGAGCAGCTCACCCAAGGAGCTCGGGAAAGGCTCTCCATTAAAAGAAAGGGGAGAGGGGAGTTTCCGTCGTGGCGCAGTGGTTAACGAATCTGACTAGGAACCATGAGGTTGCGGGTTCCATCCCTGGCCTTGCTCAGTGGGTTAAGGATCCAGCGTTGCCGTGAGCTGTGGTGTAGGTTGCAGACACGGCTCGGATCCTGAGTTGCTGTGGCTGTGGCATAGGCCCCCTAGCCTGGGAACCTCCATATGCCTCGGGAGTGGCCCTAGAAAAGGCAAAAAGACCAAAAAAAAAAAAAAAAGGGAGAGGGAGCATACTGGCCTCAGACTTGGGCACAAGGGAAGTGGGGGCTCATTGGCCGGAACTGGAGTCCATGGTGGGAGAGCAAGGGAGAAAAGCGTGATGTCAGCAGTGGGGCTACTGTGAAACAGACTCGAGGTTCACCTCTAAAGTGGGTCGGCACCCTTTAGTTGTCTCCTGTCCTTAACCAGGCTCAGGGCAGGTTGAGAGTGCAGGGACCAGGGACGAGGTCTGGGGTTGTGGGGGAGGGGGTTGGTCATGTGACCACAGCCCTAAGTAGAGAGGAAATGCTGGGCTTAACCTGGGGGTCTTTGGGTATTCTTTGACCTTTAATGCTGGCATGATTACTTGTATGAGGAAGTCATTCTAAGGTCACTTTTAGTTGTTTACTGAGTCAGTCAGCAAGACTCACGCTTAACCTGTATCCTGTGCAGCATGAATACTCTTTTCCACCAGCCCTGCAGACGCCGCCCCTGGGCTCAGCTCCTTTGTGCTGGGACCATGTTGCTGCCCTCTGAGTTCCTTCCCAGGCTCCTCTAAGGAGCCAGTGACTGGGGACTGTTTTCCTCACCCTTCTACGCTACGGTCAGGGATTCTGTCCCCCAGGAATTTTCGCCTGTACCTCAGATCCACCTCTTCCCTCCAGGGACCTACCTGGTGGAATTAACCCTTCCTGTTACTACCGTGCCTGGCTTTTCTGACTTCTGAATTTGGGTGAGAAAGGCACTTTGGCTTCCCCTTGGAAGATTTCCTGGAAATCCTGGATTAAGAGGATGACTTCTTTGCAGTGACAGAGAAATGGCCTTTGTTTATTTTCTGTCTTGTATGAAAGAAACATCTAAAGTTGGCAACATGGCAGGTCAGCTCATTCACCTCTGGGCCATGCATTCATTTGGAAAACACAAGAGTGTCTCTTTTTCATTCAGTGGTTTTCAACATTGAGGGTGCGTGAGAATTTAAACAGTAGAGTCCAGAGTTCTGCCCTGGGACATCCTGATTCTAGAGGTTTGAAGCAGATTTAGGCCACCTTGATTCTGAGCGTTGAGATCTCTGAAGCTTCAGGCTGGGAGTGATTGTAACTGCAAAAACTACTAGGTGCTGAGCTGCTTGTCTGGTGGCAGCAATCGCTCCTGCCCAGTTACTGTGCTTTTTAAGGTACTTTGCTGGTCTGATACATGCCTGGGGGCCATCGTTTTCAATCGTCCTTGTATTGCTTCTGAGAAGCTTTAGGTTTAGGGAATGTTGAAGAATAATTATTTGTTGAAGCAACAAGAGGCTAGGATTTATTTGTTGCCAGGAATTGCCCTTAACACTTTCATATAGAGTATCTTTATTTTACTCTAATAAAACTCCAGTAGGTATTAATATCTTCATTTACGGATGAGGAAACTGATGCTCAAGGAGGTTAATAATGTCAGTTGATGACGTTTCCATGGGCTGTGGGTAGCAGAGCTGGGATGTGGGTCTAGGTCAGCCTGACTTTGAGGCCAGTGTCTATCCCATCAGTACCTGTCACTGCCTTCTCTTCCACGCAGCCTCTCCGAGGAAGGAAAACACACAGCCCCAACTCTAGCATGCCAGCTCCTCATGGTCTGTGAGCTGCCCACAGGCAGGGGGCTTGAGTTGGGAGGCGGGTAAGGACACAGACTCAGGATCCGATGGCCAGGTGAGGAATCCAGGTCTTGCCACTTCTTAGCAGTATGATGCTGGACATATCACTTAACTTAAGAGGATAATAACATCTACCTAATGAACTTGCTTATGGGGATTAAATGAGGTACTATAATACTTAGCGCCTGGTACGTAATTACTGTGGTTGGAGTATTAGCTACTATTTGATGATGATGATAACTGCTGCTACTATGCATCTCTGTAGCCCGTTGCTTAGCAGGCTGGCCTGTTGTTGGGGCTTAGGGAATGCTGGTGAATGAATATATCCCAGTTGACTCTGCTATGGTCCTTCCTCTTCTTCCATTTACCCTCAGCCTTCTTCTACCAGCTTCTCCCACCTCTCCCATTTCTTTATTCTCACATCCCCTAAGCCCGTAGAAGTTACCTGCTTACCCCGCTTTGGATGTTTGTGTCTTTAGGCTGTGCCTGCATGAGAGAATTTTAAGCATAGTTATGGGAAGGCACGTGCAGTTGGATGAGCATCTGTCCATGTCTCCTGTGTTTCTGTTTCTGTGGGTGGGCATATCTATCAGGCAATGAATATTTGCATAGATTTGCAAGTTGGGGTGTGATTTTGCATTTTGGGGGTGTGTATCTTGAGCAATGGGCATGTGTAATTGCTGATATATATGTTTGAAGTGTCTTACGTGGAGGAGATGTTTCTACTCCACTTGAGGTGGGAAGTTGGGCTGATTGGGGTTTTAGAGAAGTAATCTCAGTGAAGGAAGGACCCACTAGTGAGACCAACCTTTTTCCTTCTCTCCTTCCTTCTTTCCCTTTTCTCCCTCCTCCTTGTCATTTAAGAGAGGAATACATTTGGGGGTGTGGGAAGATGGACTGTGGTACAGAGGAGGTGAGATTGGAGGTGTAGGGGTGGGAGGCAGATGGGGAAGCCCTGTAAGTCACATTTAGCGACTTGACTTTTACCTCAGAGGGATCTAGAAAGATGAGATGGGGAAGGATATTTGCACTTCAAGGAGAAAAATGCAATGTGGAGGATGGACCTGAGGCGTTCTAGGATGGAGGTCAGGAGACATTTAGAAGACTGTTATGGAAACCAAGACTGATAGAAACAATGGAGAGGAAGGGATATGTTTGTGAGATAAAACTAGCAGGGTTAGAGGTTAGTTGGATGTTGGGATGAAGGAGAGGGAGTCCTCAAGGTGCCTTGCTTGGAAGAATGGATATATGATGCTGCCATCATAGGAGATAGGGAGCAGCTAGAGAAACAAGCTGGGGTGCTGTGGGAGAGGCACTGAGCTGAGGACACTGAGTTTGGGGTTTCCATGGGACATCCAGTGAAAGATATTAAACATGCTGTTGAATGTGTAAGTCTGAATTTTAGAGGAGAAACATCTGCTTATTGAAGCCATGAAGTGGTCCTTGAAGCCATGGGTGGAAGATGACGTAGCCCAAAGAAAACATAGAGAATGCAAGAGAAGAGGACTGTATTAGTTTATTAATGCTGTTGTAACAAATTGCCACAATACTCAGTGGCTTGAACAATAGATTTATTACCTTACTGTACTAGAGGTCAGAAGTCTGAAATGTGTTTTATGGGACTAAAGTCAAGGTTTTGGCAGGTCTGTGTTTCTTCTGGAAACTCTTGGGGAGAATCTGTTCCTTGTCTTCACAGCCTCTAGACATGGCCCACATTTCTTTTTTCTTTCTTTCTTTCTTTTTTTTTTTGTCTTTTTGCCATTTCTTGGGCTGCTCCTGTGGCATATGGAGGTTCCCAGCCTAGGGGTCGAATCGGAGCTGTAGCTGCCGGCCTACGCCAGAGCCACAGCAACTCGGGATCCGAGCTGTGTCTGCAACCTACACCACAGCTCACGGCAACGCCGGATCCTTAACCCACTGAGCAAGGCCAGGGATCGAACCCGCAACCTCATGGTTCCTAGTCAGATTCGTTAACCACTGCGCCACAATGGGAACTCCATGGCCCACATTTCTTGGCTCGTGGTCATATTACTCTCACCTCTGCTTTAGTCATCATACCTCTTTCTCTGATTCTGACTCTCCTGCCCATCCACCACCCCCTTAAAAGGATCCTTGTATACATTGAGACCACCTGGATAATCCAAGCTAATTTCTCCTTTGAAGATCCTTAATCACATCTGCAAAGGCCCTGCAGAAGGTATCATATTCACAGATTCCAGGTGTTAAGATGTGGACATGTCGCGTTCCCTTGTATTCTAGTAGTTAGGACTCGGTTCTTTCAGTGCTGTGGCCCAGGCTCATTCCCTGGTCTGGGAACTGAGCTTCCACACCAAGCCACTGCACACTGTGGCCAAAAAATAAAATAAAACGAGGATGTGAACGTCTTTGAGGGAGCCATTATCCTGTCTACCACAAGGACCTAAAACAGAACCCCAGGGTTTATAGACTTTAAAGACACAGAGGAAGAGGAGTGTGCAAATGAGGCAGAGAAATTGAAGTAGTGAGAACGAGGAGATCATAGCCTAGAGACTGTCTGGGGGTAGAAGATGGTGGAGAATTTCAGGAAAAGGCAGTGAATGATTGCTCTTCTCAAACAGACTGGTTTCTATAGGATAAAGATAGAAAAATGTCCATTAGACTTGACGGTCAAGAAGCAGTTCATTCTTTGAACAAATACTTATCAACCATCTACTTTGTGCCAGGCACCGTCTTAGGTGTGGGGAGTACAGCAGTGATGGTGGTATGGTCTCTACTTAGATCCCCGTAGGGCAAGATAGGCAGTGCATCAACAAATGGACAAACCACATAGTGCTGTGTAAGGAATCAAATTAGGATACGTGAAAGAGAATGACTGGGAAGATCTCTGAAGAGATGATGTCTAAACCTATATTTGAGTGGCAAGAAGAGCGAGTCATTGAATCCTGGTGATGGCATTCCAGGACTGGAGCAGCCAGTGGAAAGACCCTCATTCGAGTGGGTCCCAGCCTGGCAGGAACAGAGAGATGCTTCGTGTGGCTGTAGCATGAGGGTGAGGAAGGGTGTGGTGGAAAATGAGGTTGGGGAAGGCAGATCGTAGCGTTGAGTTTGAATGCCAGATAGGGAGTTTTAGCTTTTGTTCTAAGGTTTTGCTGTAGATGGTCAAGAGTGAAACAGGGAGATGAGAAAAAGAGACATTTTGAGTTCCTGTAGTCAGTGGAACTGAATGTGACTAGGAACCAGGAGGTTGTGGGTTTGATTCCTGGCCTCACTCAGTGGGTTAAGGATTCGGTGTTGCTGTGAGCTATGGTGTAAGTCACAGATGCGGCTCGGGTCTGGCGTTGCTCTGGCTGTGGTGTAGGCTGGCAGCTGTAGCTCTGATTCAACCCCTAGCCTGGGAACCTCCATATGCCATAAGTGCGGCCCTTAAAAAAAAAAAGAGAGAGAGACGGTTGTAGTGAGAGGTGATGGCGTCTTACACTGTGATTATAGCAGTTGCTGTGATTGAATTAGATGCTCCCCCCCAAAAACACAGAGATATGTTGAGGTCCTAACCTTTGGTACTGGGGGATGTGACCTTACTTGGAAATAGGGTCTTTGCAGATGTAATCAAGTTAAAATGAGACTGTGCTGGATTAAGGTGGGCCCTAACCAATATGACTGGTGTCCTCATACGAAGACGGAGGTTTGGACAGAGATAAACCTACAAGGAGAATGCCATGTGCTGATGGAGGCAGACGTGGGGGTGATGTAGCCAAAAGCCAGGGAGCACCGAGGCCACCACCAGAAGCTAGGAGGAGGCAAGGAAGGGTTCCTCTCGACAGGTTATAGAAGGAGCATGGCTCTACCAAGACTTTGATTTCAGACTTCTCACCTCTGGAACCATGAGAAAACAAATTTCTGTTGTTTTAAGCTGTCCACTTTGGGAAAGTTTGTGATGACAAATCTTGGGAAATGGATCCAGTAGTGGGGATGGGGAGAGGTGGCTTGGAGGTAGAGCTGATGGGATTTGCTGATGGATTCAAAATCGGAGGTGTGGAGGAAAGGGAGCAATTGAGGACAAAGTAGACTTGTGGCCTGACAGCTGGGTCACTGATGATTGTCTTTGCTGAGACTGGAAAGAACCACAGATGGAGCAAGTTTGGGGAGCAAAATCAAGATCTGAGTATGTGCGTCAGAAGCCAAGTTGGAGGTATAGATTTGAGGGTCATTAGCAGATAGATGACATCGAAATAATGGGACTAAATGAAGTCACCCAGGGAAAAGAAGTTTCAGGCAACCTTGAGTGGCCTTGAAAATTCCTAATGTGGAAAAAAAGTATTTTCCAATGTCAGATACTCCTGACTTCTTACGGGTTCCATTGGCGATATATGCTCTTCCTCCAAGTCTACATGGGTTAAGCTAAATGTGTATTTCTTTTACTTGATCTGGTTTGAAATCTTGGCCAAAATATTCTGATGCTCCTTTCATCAAGAGCATGTATTCTTTCCTCCAAACTCTTCCCTCTTAAAGTAATTGTATCGCTCTCAGGATTTGCTCTCACTAATGAACAGGGTACAAGTGATGTTGAGGGAGTTCCCTTTGTGGCTTAGCAATAATGAACCTGACTGGCATCCATGAGGATACATGTTTGATCCCTGGACTCTCTCAGAGGGTTAAGGATCTGGCGTTGCCATGAGCTGTGTTGTAGGTTGCAGATGCGGCTTGGATCCAGTGTTGCTGTGGCTGTGGTGTAGGCTGGCAGCTACAGCTCCAATTCGACCCCTAGCCTGGAAACTTCCTTATTCCAAGGGTATGACCCTAAAAAAAAAAAAAAGAAAAGGACATTGAGCTAATTTCAGAGCCTGGGCAGCTTCTGACTTTGCCCTCTTGAACCGCTGCTGCTTCCATGTGTGGAAGACTGGCCTGTACCACTGCCAATGGGAAAGTCCAAGTGAGGGAAGCAGTAGAGCTGAGTCCAAGTGAGCCAAGCAGTAGAACTGCCCCATGCACCCACAGAACTGGGGGGAATAAAACATGGTGGCTGTTTGGAGCTACAGAGTTTCAGCCTGGTTGAGTTTCAGGCTGAAGGGGATCCGGTTGGTGGAGAGCTCGCATGCACAGAGGCAGGATAATGTGGAGGGGAAGAGCAGTGTGCTATTCAGGGTCACAACCATAAATCAGGATTTAATCTAGATGCATGATTAAATGGAAATCCAAAAGGTCATGGAATAATACATCATTCATGAAATGATAAAATACAGAAGGCACGTTTCGGAGACCAAACGGCATCCATTAAATCTTTCCTTCAACAAATATTTAAGGGTCTGCTCTCTGCAGTATGCCTGCAGGGCAGCAGGTGAGGAGTATGGGGGAGAACGGGATGAGCCTTCAAAATACTGTCGCTGACTTTATGGGACATATCGCTGCACGTGTAGCATCACTGGGTCCCAGGAACGGCCACAGAGACCCAAAATGGGGTTGATGGCAAGAATGACCATCATGGACTGACCTCTCACTGGGTCCCGTGCACTGTGTTATCTTTTTTGAACCTCACCACAGCCCTGTGTGGTGGGGATGACTTGTTTCCATTCTGCAGATGAACAGACTGGATCTTGTAACGGGCAAGTGGCTTGGCCAGGATCATGCAGCTGGCAAGGGGTGGATATACCACCTGTTGTGTCTGACGCTCAAGTTTATACTTGTTCTACCCAAATGTCTTAATTTGCCACGAATCTCTCAGCTGACTTGAAGGCAGATGATAGGGCCATGTTCCAGGTTGGGTTTGGGCTACCCTGTGATCAGTTGGAGATCCTTTCTGGGTTGGTAGTGAGCATTGGGAGGATTGATGCTGAAAGGTGAAAACCACAATGGAAATCTAGCCCCCAGTTCCCTCTGCACAAGGAGAATCAGGAGCCCAGCAGGAGGGGGAGGCTGAGCGAACCCACACCATCATGAATTTAATTTGTGAAATCTTAAAAGACCCCCCCCCCAAATAGACTTTAACAGGGAGGTTGCCCCTCCATGATATGTTTTCATTGTACTGGGTTCAAGGCACAGTCATGGGGGGGGGGTTAGCTGCCAGGGGAGGGCCACTTGCAGAGTCAGCCCTTTGCTTCTCTGGTTCCTCTTGGTGCACGAGCTGCATCCTGGCTCCAAAGCCAGATTCCACCAGCAGAGCTAGCTATTGGATGGTGTGTAACAGGCGTGCGTGCACGCTAAGATCAAAGGAGGGCATGCATGTCACTTGGCTCGGAGAGAAAGGGGGTCATGGCTAGGGAGTTGTCCTGTGCTGAAAGGAATGGCGTTGTGCGACCTTAAAGGGAGCCTGTGGCAGCTACTGCCTGAGAGTCAGGCTGCTAAGAGGTCACAGGCAGAGAAAGCTACCACGCAAGGAGGCAGAATTAGCATCTCGGGATAGGATATGGGAGACAGGGCTCCCTGCTAGGAGGCTGGGCAGCACTCTCAGCCCTGGAGCCTCCACCCTTCTGGGGGCTCCTTTCTGCTCCTGGTGGCTATATTCAGGCACCATCTCAGGGCAGGCTGACTCAGCTTCCAGGCTTCACAGTCGGGTCGGGGGTTACCTCAAAGATTGGAGCTTCTTTTTGCTTCCTTGTGTCCAATTACAGACTCAAGGTTCTGTGAACCCTGGGACATGAGGGCAGAGTGTAACCATGAATCACTTCTATACCACTGGACCAGGGTTTCTCCTGACTCTGGTACTTAGGAGGGTTTGGAAGTTTGGAACCAAAAAAAAAAAAAAAAAAAGACCTGAGGTCGCCTTGCTCTGTGGTGGCTGCAAACTTTGCGGCCCAGGAGCTTCAACATCAGCAGTGGGGGGAGTGGTGGAACGGTGGCCCCTCCCATCCAGCGTGTGTGGAGGACCTCCAGCCAGAGGGGCTGTCTCTTCTTGGACAGAATTTTTTTAAAAGATTTTTATTTTTATATTATAGTTGATTTACAATGTTCATTTTTTTTTTTTGGTCCTTTTTGGTCTTTTTCCAGGGCTGCACCCCCTGCATATGGAGGTTCCCAGGCTAGGGGTCTAATTGGAGCTGTAGCTGCTGGCCTACACCAGAGCCACCGCAACGCGGGATCTGAGCTGTGTCTGCGACCCACACCACAGCTCACGGCAACACCAGATCCTTAACCCACTGAGTGAGGCCAGGGATCGAACCCGCAACCTCATGGTTCCTAGTTGGATTCGTTAACCACTGAGCCACAACGGGGAACCGCACAATGTTCTGTCAATTTCTGCTGCACACCAAAGTGACCCAGTTACACACACACACACACACACACACACACATTCTTTTTCTCATATCATCTTCATCATGTTCTATCACAGGTGAATAGATACAGTTCCCTGTGCTATACAGCAGGATCCCATTGCTTCTCCACTCCAAATGCAATAGTTTGCATCTATTAACCCTAAACTCCCAGTCCACACCACTCCCTCCCCCTCCCTCTTGGCAACCACAAGTCTGTTCTCCAAGTCCACGAGTTTGTTTCTTTTCTATAGCTAGGTTCATTGTACTGAATATTAAATCCTAGATATGTGATGTCATATGGTATTTGTCTTTCTCTTTCTGACTTACTTCACTTAGTATGAGGATCTCTAGTTCCATCCATGCTGCTGCAAATGGCATTCTTTTGTTTTCTTTTATGGCACAATAGTATCACATTGTGTATATGTACCACATCTTCTTAATCCATTCATCTGTCGATGGACATTTGGGTTGTTTCCATGTCTTGGCTATTGTGAATAGTGCTGCAATGAACATAGGAGTCCATGTATCTTTTTCAGTGAAAGTTTTGTCCAGCTATATGCCCAGGAGTGGGATTGCCGGGTCATACGGTACTTCTATATTTAGTTTTCTAAGTTACCTCCCTGCTGTTTTCCATAGTGGTTATATCAATTCACATTCTCACCCACAGTGAAGGAGGGTTTTCCAGAGGTTAACTTAGCAGGGCAGGTAGCTTAGCAGATTCTGTTAGATCCCGTAGAGGCCAAAGCCAAACCTAAAAATACATTCTTTTCTCTTTTTAAAGAAGAGTTACTGTTCATTTTCTCTAATAGCAGTAGCTGACATGTACCAGACATTTACTAGGTGCCAGGAATTGTGCTAAGTACTCCACAGAGTTTATATTATCTGATTTTCACGACACTTTGAGGCAGACACTACTAGAAGTCTTTCTGTACAGATGGTGGCACAGAGGTACAAAGAAAGTAAACAATTTGCCCTAAGTCATGTGGCTGGTAAGTCGTGGACCCAGGAATTGAGCAAAGTCTGAACACTTTCCTATGCTGCTCCAGCAGACAAAGAAAGAACATGCTCAAGGTAGAAAATTTGCAAAACATGAGAGAAAAACAAATCATCTGTCGTCTCTTCACAGATAACCAGTTAATATTTTTTCCATGCTCAGAAAATGTGTAGTTACAAAAAAAATGGAGTTACTGTAGCTACTCATTTTAGTCTGCTTTTTATTTTTTTTTGTCTTTTTTTTGTCTTTTTTGTTGTCTTTTTTGTTGTCTTTTGTTGTTGCTATTTCTTGGGCCGCTCCCGCGGCATATGGAGGTTCCCAGGCTAGGGGTTGAATCAGAGCTGTAGCCCCTGGCCTACGCCAGAGCCACAGCAACGCGGGATCCGAGCCGCGTCTGCAACCTATACCATAGCTCATGGCAACGCCGGATCGTTAACCCACTGAGCAAGGGCAGGGACCGAACCCGCAACCTCATGGTTCCTAGTCGGATTCGTTAACCACTGAGCCATGATGGGAACTCCCATAATGCAGAATTTTTAAAAAGCAGACTAGGAGTTCCCGTCGTGGCGCAGTGGAAATGAATCTGACTAGCATCCATGAGAACGCAGGTTCGATCCCTGGCCTCGCACAGTGGATTAAGGACCTGGCGTTGCCGTGAGCTGTGATGTAGGTTGCAGACACAGCTTGGATCCGGTGTGGCTGTGGCATAGGCCAGTGGCTATAGCTGTGATTCACCCCCCAGCCTGGGAACCTCCGTATGCTGAGGGTGTGGCCCTAAAAGGACAAAAATAATAAAAATAAAAACTCTGCATTATATTTTGAACATTTTCCAATGTTAAATATTTTCAACTCCTTGATTTTTTTTTTTTTTTAATTGTTGCAAAGGGAGTTCCCATTTTGGCTTCGGTAGGTTAAGAACCTGACATAGTGTCTGTGAAGATATGGGTTCAATCC
Source organism: Phacochoerus africanus (assembly GCF_016906955.1). Taxonomy (NCBI): domain Eukaryota; kingdom Metazoa; phylum Chordata; class Mammalia; order Artiodactyla; family Suidae; genus Phacochoerus; species Phacochoerus africanus. The sequence continues at coordinate 8,778,731 of NC_062559.1, read as the reverse complement.
CTGGCATCGCTCCTTCGGTTAAGGATCCAGCATTGCCATGAGCTCTGGTGTAGGTTCCAGACGTGGCTCAGGATCCCTCGTTGCTGTGGCTGTGGTGTAGGCCAGCAACTGCAGCTCCAATTGGACCCCTAGCCTGGAAACTTCCATATACCGCAGGTGCAGTCCTAAAAAGAAAAAAAAAAGGCTGCAAAGCATTTTATTATATAGGAATCTATAATTTAATTAAAAAACATCTCCCTATTATTGGAATTTTAGGTTGTTTATCAATTCTGTTGTTATAAATAATGCCATGGCAAGCAATTTTGTTTATGCACCTTAGCGTATTTCACAGAATGCCTGCCTAAGAATAAATTCTTAGATGTGGTGTGGTGTTTCTGCAGCAAGAGGCATGTACATTTTTAAAGACTTTTGAATGATCACAAAAAATACTTTCCAGAAGATTGGTACTATTTTTTCCCACTATTAATTGATTACCTACTTATTTCCAACTCTTCTAATTCTGAATTTTTCATTTTTTAAAAATTTTGTAGGAGTTCCCGTCATGGCTCAGTGGTTAACGAATCCGACCAGGAACCATGAGGTTTCAGGTTCGATCCCTGGCCTTGCTCAATGGGTTAAAGATCTGGCGTTGCCATGAAGTGTGGTGTAGGTTACAGACAAGGCTCGGATTTCGCGTTGCTGTGGCTCTGGTGTAGGCTGGCAGCTACAGCTCCAATTCGACCCCTAGCCTGGGAACCTCCATATCCCTTGGGAGAGGCCCAAGAAATGGCAAAAAAGACCCCCCCCCCAAAAAAAAATTTTTTTTGTAGAGTTCCCGTCGTGGCGCAGTGGTTAACGAATCTGGCTAGGAACCATGAGGTTGTGGGTTTGATCCCTGGCCTCACTCAGCAAGTCAAGGATCCGGCATTGCTGTGAGCTGTGGTGTGGGTTGCCGATGCAGCTTGGATCCTGCATTGCTGTGGCTGTGGTGAAGGCTGGCAGCTGTAGCTCCTATTAGACCTCTAGCCTGGGAACCTCTAAAAATTTTTTTTGGAAAATGTCTCAGGTGAAAAACATTTTTCTTTAATTACTAATGGCATTGAAAACTATATATTTATCAGCCATGTGCATTGCCTTTATTTTTTTCTTCCAGTTTTAACGAAGTATAACTGATAGAGCACTGTATATGCTGCAAACAGCATACCAATTGGACTTTCATACATCATGAAATGATTTTCACAATAAAATGAGTGAATGTCCATAATCTCATACACATACAAAAGAAAAAAGAAAAACTTTTTTTTCCTTGTGATGAGAAAGAACTCTTAGGATTTATGCTCAATAACTTGCGCATGTAACATACAGCAGCATTCATTGTATTAGTCATGTTGTACCCTTCATCCCTAGAACTTTTCTATTGTATACTTGGAAGCTTCTGCCTTTTAACCATCTTCATCCAATTCCTTCTTCCCCTCTGGTAACCACAAATCTGATCTCTGTATCTGTGAGTTCCTTTGTTTGCTTATTATTATTATTTTAGGTCTTTTTAGGGCCGCACCTGTGGCATATGGAGGTTCCCAGGCTAGGGGTCGAATTGGAGCTGTAGCCACCGGCCTATAGCACAGCCACAGCAATGCCAGATCTGAGCTGTGTCTGTAGGCTACACCACAGCTCATGGCAACGCCGGATCCTTAACTCAGTGATCGAAGCCAGGGATCGAACCCGCATCCTCATAGATTGCTTATTTGTTTTTAAAGTATAACTTATTTACAACACAATGTTAGTTTCAGGTATGCAACATAGTGATTTGATATGTCTATACATTATAAAATATGTGCCCTTATTTTTATTAGAATATTTATCTTTTTCTGGATTTTGACGAGCTCTTTATGTATTAAGATATGATATGAACCTTTGATCATATATGTTGTACATATTTTTTCTATTGTTCATGTATTTTTGTATTTTATTTATAGTGGTTTTTATGTAAAGAAGTTTTAAATTTCTAGCTAATCAAATCTACCTATCTTTGCTTTTACTGTTTCAACCTTTGGTTCTATGCAGAATGATATAGGTATTGCCTATATCAGAAAAAGTTGATTCTTTCACTCACTTTTAAGTAATTCTCTTGACAGATACTGAAAAAATTGATTCTTTTACTCATTCTTAAGAAATTCTCTTGACAAATATTTATTAAGGCCTATGCTGTACCTGGCCCTTTCTGAACACTGAAGATACATAAGCAAGAGAGACGCTTTTTCCACTTATTTGACTTTTTTATCCATTTGAAATTTTTTTTTGGCTCTGTCCATAGCATGTGGAACTTTCCGGGCTAGGGATTGAATCTGTGCCATAGCAGTGATCCAAACCACTTCAGTGATAACCTGCTGCTCCTTAAGAGAACTCTTGAAATTTCAGAGTTCCTGTTGTGGCTCAGCGGAAATGAATCTCACAAGTATCCACGGGGACGCAGGTTTGATCCCTAGCGTCAGTCAGTGGGTTAAGGACCTGGCGTTGCCATGGGCTTTGGTGTAGGTCGAAGACACAGTTTGGATCTGGCATGGCTGTGGCTGTTGTAGGCCAGTGGCTACAGCTCCAATTCGACCCCTAGCTTGGGAACCTCCATGTGCCGCAGGTGTGGCCTAGAAAAGGCAAAAAACAAACAAACAAACAAACCTCCTGAAATTCATTTTTAAGTATGGTAAGAGGAGATATTTTAAGACTATTGTCTTTCCAATACCGTATATCACTTACATGTGGAATCTAAAATACAACATAAATGAACACATCTAGGAAACAGAAACGATTCCCAAATAGAGCAGACGTGTGGTTGCTAAGGGGAGTCTGGAGGAGGGAGAGATTGGGAGTTTGGGATTAGCAGATGCAAACTATTATATATGTGACGGATAAACAACAAATCCCACTCTCTAGCACAGGGAGCTATATCCAATATCCTGTGATAAACCATAATGGAAAAAATATGAAAATGTATATATGTATAATGGAAAAATATGAAAAAGAATATATGTATAACTGGATCTCTTGTACAGCAGAAATTAACACTAAATTATAAATCAATTCTTTCAATAAAATTTTAAAAAGGTAATAGTAGGAAAAGATGGAAAAACAAGAATATGATCTCTTTTTTTTTTTGGTCTTTTTGCCTTTCCTAGGGCCACTCCCTCGGCATATGGAGGTTCCCAGGCTAGGGGTCCAACTGGAGCTGTAGCCGCCAGCCTACATCAGAGCCACAGCAACACGGGATCCGAGCTGCATCTGCGACCTACACCACAGCTCACAGCAACGCTGGATCCTTAACCCACTGAGCAAGGGCAGGAATCGAACCCACAGTCTCATGGTCCCTAGTCAGATTCATTGACCACTGCACCATGATGGGAACTCCAAGAATATGATCTTTCTTAATGAGGTCAGCTGGAGCCTAGTTGAACTCTGTGGTAGCCCTGCCTTTCGTAGGAGGAAAATTTTTGTAAAAAGGAAAATTCTTCGGTTAAGTTTAGAATTTTTTTTTTTCCTTTTTAGGGCTGCATGTGTGGCATATGGAGGTTCCCAGACTAGGGGTCAAATTGGAGCTGCAGCTGCCAGCCTGCACTACAGCTACAGGAAAGTTAGATCCGAGCCATGCCTGTGACCTATACCACAGCTCACGGCAATGCCAGATCCTTAACCCAATGAGCGAGGCCAGGGATCGAACCCTCATCCTCATGGCTGCTAGTTGGGCTTCTTACCACTGAGCCATGATGAGAACTTCCCAGAGTTTTCTTGTAGCGGTTCCTTCACATGAGTTTTCTAGGTAACACTGGATACTTCCTCCACAGAGAGGCGGCGGGCCCAGGATTAGCAGTAGCCATTTGATGATTATAGTTGGATTTCCTTCCTGGTTACCAGGAGGTCTGGGGTCCTTGGTCCCTGGAATGCAGCTCTTGACTTCTCTAGCTCAGGCTGACAAAGGGGAAAAGGGGTTGGTTTCCTTGTTATTGTCCTAATGTGGTCAATCTGTCGAAGACCCAAAAGAGGACACAGTAGTAGATATCCAGGACTGGATATTTTTTGTTCAATTTTCTTCTTTAAAAAATTAGAAAGTTCTGGCATTTTTTTTTTTTTTTTTTAGGGCTGTACCTGTGACATATGGAGGTTCCCAGTCTAGGGTCCAACCCCAGAGCTGCAGCTGCCGGCCTTCACCACAACCACAGCAACGCCAGATCTGAGCCACGTCTGCGACCTACACCACAGCTCATGGCAACACCGGATCCTTAACCTACTGAGTGAGGCCAGGGATCGAACCCACAGCCTCATGGTTCCTAGTCAGATTTGTTTCTGCTGTGCCACGTCAGGAACTTCCTTCAATTTTCTTTCTTAAAAAATTAAAGTATAGTTGATTTACAGTGTAGTGCCAATTTCTTCTGTACAGCAAAGTGAGCTAGTCATACACATTTGTCCATTCTTTTTCTCATACGAGTCCTGGCATCTTAACAACGTGAGTGACGTTTTCAATGGCTCCCTTAGACAGTTGAGCTTATTGCATATTTCGAGCAGACACAGCCCTGCTAATCTCATTCATAGTACTGATGGCACTGCCACTGACTAGCTGTGTGACCTCAGCAAGATCATTTATTCTCCTTGGGCCTCAGCGTCCTTGACTCTTAAGTGACAGGGTTGGAACTGATGACCTCCAAAGTGTCTTTCAGCCCTAACTTGCTGTGATTATAAAAATCGTTGAATAATGGCAATAATTATAGGCAATGATATGACTAAGGGAATATCCAGGCTGGCTCATAATCTGTGTGAAGCAGAGAAGAACATGCAACGTCATTTGGGAAAGAAACATTATTTTTGAGTACCATAGACTCTAGTAATACATTCAAAAACAAAAGAAACTGGGCCACATTTCTTAGGTTCAAAAGACTGACACCTTGAAAGATGACGGGGTTAATAGATTCAGCTCCGATGCTCCCTGTGGCTCCAGCACGAGAGGCAAGGTTCTCCCGGGAAATCAACAGGAACTCTTTTAGACAGATCAACTCTAAATTATGGAGGGATTATCCAGGTTCAATCTTGCTTTCATGCCTTTTGACTGCATCTATTCTGCTTAATTACTTACTTGGTTGGCATCTCAGATTTCCTCTATTTTCTTGTAGCCTGCAGGGAATCCCTTTGATGAAATAGGGTGGTGTTGTGAAAAAGCAGGGGATTGGCAATCGGGAAACCCAATTTCTGACTGTTTCTAACTATAAGAGTCCAAAAGATTAGTTCTCCAGTCTGGGTCTCAGATGCATTTCTTGAAAGAAGGAGGGATTTGAGATATAGATCAGTGATTTGTATTTCAGGGGCCATTTCAGAAGAGTGCTGGTCTGGCTTTGGTTCCCCGCTGCACTGGGGGTTCAGGTCCACCCTCCCAGGCTCTCAGTGTCCTGGGACTAGTGGACCACTGAGCAGGTTCATCTCTTAAAAATGGTGGACGTAGAAACACACGATGCTTCTGTGTTTAGGCTGAACTGAGATTTGCTGTCACTTCTGCCTGTATTCCACCAGCCAAAGCAAGTCACCCTGCCAAGCTGAGCATCTATGGTGCAGGAATATATGCTTCACATCTCAGGGGACAGGATGCAAAGTCGCATGGTAACTTTGGGTCTAGGAAGTGGGGAGGATTAGGAACAGTATGTAATCTATCAGGGAGGGCTCTCATTCTGCAGTCCCAGGAAAGGAGCCCTCTTCATTTCATAGAACAGCTGCCAGACAAGAAACAAAGCAAAGAACTTCCCTGTTCCTACACACACACACACACACACACACACACACACACACACACACACACACACACACACGCACACACACACTGAACAACAATAGTGATCACAGAGAGGAGGTCAATGGCCATATGTAAAAAATGCTGCTTGCTTGTCTCTCTAAGTGGCTGGAGACCAGTTTAGCTGGTAACCTTACTGGAAAATACTTTTAGTCATACTGAGCCTTAGTTTCACATCTGTGAAATGGGGAGAATAATCTCAGTCTCATTGCCCACAGAGTGGCCATGAGGATTGGGGTGAGGTAATGGCTGTGAATGCCTGGAACATGGTGGGTATTAAGACCTTCCTTTCTCCTTATTGCTCATCTTGCTTCTCTTTGAACCTTTATCTCCTTGTGGCTGGATTATTATATCGGCCTCCTATATGCCCCTTCTCACCTTCAACTGCCCTCCTAAAGGCTCTGTGCCTTTGATGGAGCGCTTTGCCCCGCTAGGTGCGTCTTCTCTTCTCCTCTCTGCAAAAATAGTGTTTTTCTTTTAAGGCCAGCATGAGTCCCACTTTCTTTTTCTAACAGACATCAGCTTACAACGGACTCTTTTTCTCTTTACCATTGGTATTTAACCTTGTGTGGCCTCCTGTTGCCAATTGATGTCTCTGTGGAAAGTTCTTCAAGGGCGAAATCCATGTCTGATCCATCTCTTTATCTCTTATACCAGCTCATTGCAAAGAGCATGATATGTGCTTAGTAAATATTTGTTGAATGATTAAAAAATATGATCTCAGGCTCCCCAGAGCTGTCACCTTTATCTGTGAGATATGACTGGACAAGGTGACCAGCAGGAAGAACAGGACTCGTGAGGGTTCTCCGAGATAAGAGGCCAGGGCTGTGGAAAGGGTCACTCTGTGCCTGGAGCCCGGCCCTGGATGGCGTGGTCACAGACCTTCCTGAGCACTGGGACCCACTGATGAGCTACCAGACAACTGATTGGCCAACTGCCCAGCTGCTGCTGGGAGATGTGGTCTGAGCCCCTGCTGGCCTGCATGCTGAGGGAACAAACCTGCAGACTCCTGGTATCTGAGTGTGGAGCTGGGGTCCCTTGCAGGGCCTTCTGAGAGTGACAGCTGCTTTCCTACTTCATGGAGCTTCCTCCTGTGCGTGACCCCTTGATTAGTCGTTTCTTGTCCTTTTTGAGGAGTTAGGGAGGCTGGAGAAAGTCAAGGTTAAATAGGGATTTATGAGTGTTTTTTTTTAAAAAAAAGGGTGAGAGAAGGGTGATGGAGAGGGCAGGGAAAAGGAGGCAAAGTTTTGGCAGTGTTTCTGCCCCTTCTTTTTTTTTTTTTGTCTTTTTGTTGTTGTTGTTGTTGCTATTTCTTGGGCCGCTCCCGCGGCACACGGAGGCTCCCAGGCTAGGGGCTGAATCGGAGCTGTAGCCACCGGCCTACACCAGAGCCACAGCAACGCGGGATCCGAGCCGCGTCTGCAACCTACACCACAGCTCACGGCAACGCCGGATTGTCAACCCACTGAGCAAGGGCAGGGACCGAACCCGCAACTTCATGGTTCCTAGTCGGATTCGCCAACCACTGCTCCACGACGGGAACTCCTTCTGCCCCTTCTGTGAACTATTTTCAGATGCTTGGGTCCCTTGCTCTTCTTCATCTCAGGAAATGACGTCACTCTACACTCAGGGGCTCAGGTCAAAACCAAGAGTGCTCATCTTCTCCACCTGTCCCACCTGTGGTCTGCCCACCTTTCCTCATCCTCATGTTCTAGCCCTCATCTGAGTGCCCCTCACCTCTCTGCCTCCTTGTCACCCCTCTCACAGGCCCCCGTTGGGACCTTCTTACTGCAGCCACTTCCTTGCTGGCACTTTTGTCCCTCTACAACCCATCTTCTGTCACAGCCAGAGTGATGACTTCGAAAGCTAAATAAGCCCGTGTCACCCTTCTGCTCAAAACCCTTACGGCCTCCAATTTCACTTGGAGTTAAACCCAAGCTCCTGGCTGCGGAGCACTATGTAGTGGTTCCTCAGAAAGCAAAACATAGAGTTACTGTATCATCCAGCAGTTCTGCTTTTGGGTGTTTGAACTGTTAAAGGATAAGCTGAAGCATATTAAAAAATTTAAGACTATTTGAGCAAAAATTAATTTGGATCGGGCAACACTAAACCAGGAGGCCTCCACCAGCAGGAGCGCAGGGGCGAGGCTTTTATACAGGAGAGGGGGAGGCAAAGCGAGGACATTGGTTGGTTGCAGCTTAAGTGGTCGTGTTATTTGGGGAAGCCCAGCTGGCTGTGATCGGTTGTCCTTAGGTTTTTGTTTGTTTCTTTTTTAAATTGAAATCTAGGTGATTTACAGTGTTGTGCCAGTTTCTGCTACACAGCAAAGTGATTCAAACACACACACACATTCTTTTTTAACATTCTTTTCCTTACGATTTATCTCAGGATATTGAGTATAATTCCCTGTGCTGTACAGAAGAACCTTGCTCTCTGTGTCTTCCGCGTGTGATGGTCTCTGCATCTACTAACCCCAGACTCCCAGTCCACCCCGCCCCCCTGGCAACCACAATTCTGTTCTCTTTGTCTGTGAGTCTGGTTTTCTTTCATAGATACATTCACTGTGTCTTATTTTATACTTTATTTTTATGGCCACACCTGTGGCATATGGAAGTTCTTGGGCTACAGGTCGAGTTGGAGCTACAGCTGCAGGCCTACGCCTCAGCCACAGCAACGCCACATCTGTGACCTGCACCACAGCTTGCAGCAGTGCTGGATCCTCAGCTCACTGAGTGAGGCCAAGGATCAAACTCACATCCTCAGTAACATTCTGTCTGGGTCTTGACCTGCTGACCCACACCTACAACTCCTTCATTTGTGTCACATTTGAGATTATACACATATAAGTGGTATCATAGGGTATTTGTCTTTTTCTTTCTGACTTACTTCACTTGGTATGAGAATCTCTAGTTCCCTCCATGTTGCTGAAAATGGCATTACTTCATTCTTTTTTTATGGCTGAGTAGTATTCCACTGTGGATATATGCCGCATCTCCTTATCCATTCATTTGTTGATAGACATTTAGGTTGTTTCCATGTCTTGGCTATTGTGAATAGTGCATGTATCTTTTTGAATTAAGGTTTTCTCTGGATAGGTTCCCAAGAGGGGGATTGCTGAATCATATGGTAACTCTATTTTTAGTTCTTGAGGAACCTCCATGCTATTTGCCAGAGTAGTTGTACCAACTTAACGCTCCTACCAATAGGGTAAAAGCCTTCTGTTTTCTCCACATCCTCCCCAGCATTTGTTATTTGTAGGCTTTTTAATGGTGGCCATTCCGACTGGTGTGAGGCGGGACTGCACTGTAGTTTTGATGTGCATTTCTCCAGCAGTTAGAGAGGCTGGACATCTTTTCATGCGCCATTTGGCTGTCTGTCTGTCTGTCTTTGGAGGTGTACGGTCTTCTGCCCATTTTTCAGTTGGGTTGCTTGTTTTTTTGTTTTTGAGTTGTGTGAACAGTTTGTATATTTTGGAGATGAAGCCCTTGCTGGTTGCCTCATTTGCAAATATTTTCTCCCATTCTGTAGGATGCCTTTTTGTTTACGGTTTCCTTTGCTGTGTAAACGCTTGATTAGGTACCGTTTGTTTATTTTTGTTTTTATTTCTATTGCCTTGGGAGGCTGGGTTGTCCTTAGGTTTTGACTTCTTAACCTTGAGGCATTAACAGGCTTTGGTTTGGGTTTGCTTCCTTAGGCTGCTAAGGCAGTGAAGGCACCACCGTCTAATGGCCTCCTTGTTAAATTAATTTCATAGCTCCAAAGAATCCACTGCAAGGTCTTAAGGAGAGATTTGCGCGTTCCTGTTCATATCAGTATTATTCACAGTAGCCAAAAGGTGGCAGAAACCCAAGGGTCCATCAGGAAGGAGAATAAAATGTGGTACATACACATAAGGGGTGTCGTTCCGCCTCAGAAAGGAAGGAAGTCTTACCACATGCTCCAACATGGACACATTCTGAAGGCATTAGGCTTTGTGTAATCAGCCAGTCACAGAAGGCAAATACTGTATGATTCCATTTATATACGTGAGGTTTGGGGTCTAATTCATAGAGACAAAAAGTCGAGAAAAGAGTGGTTGACAGGGAGTGGGGGGATGGGGAATTGGGCAACGGGTATAGAATTTCCGATTTGCAAAACGAAAAACGTTCTGGAGATGGAGTGGTGGTTGCACAGCGTGAACAAGTGTAACACTACTCAATTGTGTACTTAAATATGGTTAAGATACGCAATTTTGTGCTATGTATAATTTGCCAGTTAGAAAGGAGTCCAAACTTCATATGCCCTGTGGGTTCCTTCTGATCTGCCTCCACCTGTGTCTTCAGCTTCATGGCCCCGTGCTCCTCGTACACACTGTCCGAGCACAAGCCTCCCTCTCTTCATCTTCTCTTCTCCCAGAAGGAATTCGCGTGGCTGGTGCCTTCCCATAGACTGGTCTCAGGTCTAAGTCACCTCCTTCTCTTCCCTACCCCAACTCCTCCCAATTACCCATTATAACTTTACCCACTTTGGACTTTTATGCTGCTCATCATTCTCTAGGATGGATTTTGTGCGTCTGCCTCCCTTACCTGTTTGACTCGTTTACCCTCGTGGCTGGCAGAATGCGTGCTGCAGGAAAGATGCTCTCTAACTGCTGGCAAGTGCTTTTTTTCCTTTTTTTTTTGTTTGTTTCTTTGCTTTTTAGGGCTGCACCCATGGTATATGGAGGTTCCCAGGCTAGGGGTCAAATGGGAGCTACAGCTGCCGGCCTATGCCACAGCCACAGCCATGCAGAATCCTTAACTCAACTGAGTGAGGCCAGGGATTGAACTTGGGTTCTCATGGATTCATTTCTGCTGCGCCACAATGGAAACTCCCCAAGTGTTGTTTCCTGATGCATGTTTCTGGTTGGCTGTTAAGAGGACATACTGTGGTAAGCAGTTTTCCTCATTGTGGAACTGAGCTGCACTGACCCAGCCCTGATCTCTGGGCCAGGCTGCTTGTGCTCAGTGATGGAAACTGGCTGGATATGGGATTAGCAAAATTAATTGGTCCTCATAGGAATTAAATAATTCACCTGAAGTCAACACATTTTTATTGGATTTTTTTTTTTTTTTTTGGTTTTTATGGCCACACCCTTGGCATATGGAGGTTCCCAGACAAGGGGTTGAATTGGAGCTGTAGCCGCTGGCCTGCACCCCAGCCACAACAACTTGGGATCTGAGCCATATCTTCGACCAACACTACAGCTCACAGCAATGCTGGATCCTTAACCCACTAAGCAAGGCCAGTGATGGAACCCGAAACCTCGTGGTTTCTAGTTGGGTTTGTTTCCTCTGCGCCACGACAGCATATCCTGGATTTCTTTTCTGATGAAGGCATTAGGTGAGGAGAAGAGAGTTAATAGAGATGAATGGGACACAGGACACAGCCTCAAAGAGCTTCCAGGCTGGCGAGATTCATTTCTGTTTTTTGGGGTTTTTTTTTTTTGTGTGTGTGTGTTTAGGGCCACACCTGTAGCATATGGAAGTTCCCAAGCTAGGGGTCGAATTGGAGCTGCAGCTGCTGTCCTACACCTCAGCCATAGCAATGCCAGATCTGAACCACGTCTGTGAGCTACACCACAGCTCATGGCAACACCAGATCCTTAACCCACTGAGTGAGACCAGGGATTGAACCTGCATCCTCATGGATACTAGTTGGGTTTGTTACTGCTGAGTCACAATGGGAACTCCCAGTCTGACAAGTTGAGATGTGTGCACGTGGACTGTGATGAGTGGCAGGAGAAGGTGTGAGGTGGGCAGAGGGGGCTGTTGCTTTAGCCGCCGGGCTCCAGAAAGCCTCCTGTTGGGGCGGGTCCAGAAAGATTCTAAGTGGGGAACAGGCCTGGACTATGGGATGCAGGAACAAAACCAGAGATGTGGATGAGGGCGAAGCAGGTGACGGTGGGGCCGTTGTTTAACTCTGAGGGCATCCATGGCATCTGAAGAGAAGACTGAGGAGGTCAAAGCTGCATTTCAAGAAGATGGTCGATAACCCCGGGCAGGTTGGCTTGGGTGTGTTGAGAGGCTGGCCGCAGCCCCGTGAGACCTGGAGGCTCTTCCAGTAGAATAGATAGAAGGCAGTTTGGGTCTGAGTGTGGGTGGGTGAGGCAGTTCTTGACAGCTCTGCGTGCATGGATGTGCGAGAGTGTGTGGACGTGTGTCAGTGAGTGTGCGCATGTGTAGGCAGAGAGGGAGGCGCTCCTCCCAGTGCTTAGCAGCCAGGACTCTCTTGCCAGGAACTAATTCTCCAGATGCCCCACAGTCAGGTGCCAATAAGCGCCTTTCCCACCTGCCGGGCTTGGCCGCTTCCCCTAGGATTCCCCTTTTCTCTGCGGGAGCCACAGGGAAGCCCATTTCAGGAGCAGGAAGCTGTCTCGGATGTGGAGGCTGACAGGTGAGGCAGGGTGCCCCGTGGCTTCTGTGAGCGGGGGCCCTGCCCATTCTCTCCAGCCACCAGCCTTTCACCTTGTTTCTCTCGTGTTTAACATCCCTCTGCTGTCCCCAGGCTCTGTGGCCAACTGTCCTTCTTTGACCCCTGCAGGGCCTCTTGGCACCTCGTCTGCTTTGTTACTGGCATGTGATACACCCTGAGCTCTTCTGGTTCTGGCTGCTGCCCACACCCTGGGGCTGACTCCTGAATAGTGTTTGCATAGAGCAAGTTGATGCTTCATAAGTGTTTGTGGAATGATTTAAAAATAATCAAAACGGACCCAACTAAATACATTTGCCTTTTAGCGTGAATGCCTAAGGGGATAAAAGGAATATTCAACTCGTTGTAGGATGTTGACATCTAATTTTGTTTCTTACCAATGCATAGTTAGAGAAAGAATCATATCATTCCCATGGTACCAACACCAGCATTTCATTTCATTAATCAAAATGGGCAGCGTTTGGTTTGAATACGGGCACTGAAAAAGATGGGGACTGGTATAAATAGTTTTTAAATCATGATTTTAAAAGGTGGTATTGTGTAGATAAATCACCATTTGCATGAGTTTTTTATGGGAGTGGAGAATAAAGCCAAAGAGAGTGTGCATGTAGGGAAGGCAGTCTTTTTATCCAAAGGCTTGACTGTGAATGTGGCACCGAGCAGACATGTGAATCTATCAGTTCACAAAAAAAACCAAGGCCATTTCCTGTACAGCCTTTTATGGCAAATACACATACCAAGTTTTTTTTTTTTCTTCCAAAAATAGATTCTTTCCAAAGTTGAGATTTAGGAGTTCCCATTGTGGCTCAGCGGTAACAAACCTGACCAGGATCCATGAGGGCACAGATTTGATCCCTAGCCTTGCTCAGTGGGTTAAGGATCTGGTGTTGCCATGAGCTGTGGTGTAGGTTGCAGATGTGGCTTAGATCCCTCATTGCTGTGGCTGGGGTGTAGGCTGGTGGCTATGGCTCCAATTCGACCCCTAGCCCTGGGGAATACTGTGGATGCAGCCCTAAAAAGAAAACAAAGTTGGGGTTTAAACAGTGGTGTATCAGCTAACTTTTGCTGTGTAACACCACACAGCCTCTTTGGCTATAAAACTTTGGGTACAGTGACCTGTTCTGGTCTCTTCTGTGTGGCTCTGTTGGTCAGTGGGGCTCCCCTATGCAGCTGGAGCTTGGTAGGGGTTTGTCTGGGGCACCTGCCTAGGGGAGGTTCTTTATGTACTTCTCATCCTCCTCTCAGAACCAGCAGGCTAGCTACAGCATGTTATTCTCACAGCATGTGCCCTGGATGCATGTGGAAACATGTAAGCCTTGGAGCTTGGCACCCTGCTCCTCCTGCCGTCTAATATTGATCAAAATGAGTCACATGGCTGAGCCCAGATTCCAGAGGTAGGAAAATAGACTCTGCTTTATTGGTGAGAACTGCAGAGTTGCATGGCAAAAGGTGAGGGTACAGTAAGGGGTAAAGGATGGGGACCAAATGCAGTCGATTCCAGTATTCAGGTTCTCTGTGTAGTAAACAGCATATTTGAAACAGATTTTTTGAAGCAAGGTCATTTCTGCATAGGTGTTGAAAATGGAAAGATTGTTTAGTGTTTGGGAATTACAGATTATTAGAATTAGAAGGGAGCTCAGAGGAAATCATATCCCAACTAAACCTCTAATTGTACAGACTAAGAAAATTTTAACCCAGATTGGTGAAATGATTTCCCCAGGGTTTTTAGTAATCAGTGACCATAACTATTTTTCCAGAATGTAAGATTGTTGGGTGGGTATAATAGTACCCAGTTTCCTTCTTATATCTTTTGAATAAAAACCAAAAAAAACCATAGCAATAGCATTATTTTTACTGTTAGAGCTTCTTGTTCACAAAACTCGAAAGGTGATATTTACAGACTTATAATTTGCAATGTGTTAGTGTACTCAGTAATTGATTCTTAAAGGAACCCTATAAGGATGTTATCATTAGAGGGAGGTAGGCAAGTCAGTGTGACAATCAGAGGCAGCCTGCATTGCAGCATTTCACCCTGACTTTTATGTATGCGATGATATTAATACTGCAATGCTGGTGTTTGGAGTTCTCACCAAGCAGTGAGACATGGTGGAAGAAATAAAACTGGGACAAGACAGGGTTTCCAGTTTGCTGCTGGTGATGGGATCTGGGCTCATGATTCACCTTCAGTTCTTCTCTTACTCATGTGAAAAATAGCAGGTTGGACTAGATGAAATCTAAGGCCAATACCAAGGCTAAAATTCTAATGTTTATATCAGTGATGGAAATTATACAGGTTTTCACTATATTGCTGTTATTAATAAGGATTAAGTTCAGCTGCAGTTGGCAGAAAATCCCTAAATAAGTGGCTTACATGGTATAGAGGCTATTTCTCTTTCTCATTAACAACCAAAAGGAGAAATTTGAAGTTAAGAGTTCAGAGCTAATAAAACAGCACTGCATATCATCAGGGATCCAGGCTTCTTTCTGCCCTGCCATCCTCAGGATTGGACTTCCATCCTCAAGGTGACTTTCAAGGTTGCCTCAGGGATCAGAATGGGTGCTGGAGCTCCAGCAATCATCATCATTTAACAGACCAGCCATAGAAAGAAATGGAGGAAGGGGCAAAAGCACTTCCTCATTGAAACCTTTTTATTTTGAAATAATTTTAGATTTATAGAAAAGTTGCAAAGATATTAGAGTCCCCATATACCTTTCATTCAACTTTTCCCAATGTCAGCATCATACTGTAATTGGGATATATTGATCAAAACTAAGAAATTAACACTGGTACAACACCATTCACTTAACTACAGACTTTATTTGGATTTTACCAGGTGTTTTGTTTTTGTTTTTTGTTTTTTCTTTGCCTCACCTGCGGCATGTAGAAGTTCCCTGGATGGGAATCCAACCTATGCCACAGCAGTGACCTGAGCTGCTGCAGTCACAACACCAGATCCTTAACCCGCTACCCGCTGCACCACAAGGGAAATCCTATGAGTTATACCAGTTTTTATATGTATGGCCCTTTGAACTTCCAGGATCCCCTTCTAGATACCGCCTCGTATTCAGTTGTCATATCTCCTTGTCTCTTTCAATCTGGCATTTTCTCTGTCTTTCCTTGTTTTTCACAACCTTGACAATTTAAGGAATACCAGTCAGGTATTTTGTGGAAAGTTCCTCAGCTTGGGGTTGGCAGATGTTCTTTCACGAGTAGACAGCAGTTATGGGTTTTGGGGGAAATTTGCAGATGTGAAATCCCTCCCTCAGTGTGTTAAATTGGGGCATGTGATGTCATGACTCATTACTGGTGATATTCACCTTGATCACCTGGCTCAGGTGGCATCTTCCAGGGCTCTCCACTGTCAGGTTACTCTTTTTCCACTTCTAGATTTTTGGGTAGAAGTCAGTTTCTAAGTTCAGCTCACATCCAAGGGAAGGGGAATTAATTGCTGCCCCTTGGATCAGCCTCCTTTGAGGCTCATTCCAGAAAGTCCCACACAAAGCTTCAGCTTCCGTTGGCTGCGGTTTAGTGGAGGGTAAGGTGGTGAAGAGCTGGAGTCAGGCTGCTTGAATTCAAGTTGGAGCTTTGGGATTCACTGGCAATATGAATTGGGCAAATTGCTTAACTTCTGTGTTCCAGTTTCCTTGGCCAAAAGGGGGACGATAACGCTGCTGTGTTGTTGTGTGTTCTGAGCATCTGTGTAAGTAGAAACTCACTTCACTCTATGAAGTCAAGTGAGTTCCCATTTGTACAGGTGCTTAGAACTGTGCTTGGCACACAGTGAGGTGCCAACATTGGTAGCTATTGACAGTGTTGTATGGCCAGACCCAGCCATGCGCGTGGCTGGGAAATGTGGCACGTGTCTTCTTCCCATGAATCAACATACCTAACTAAAAATTGGGATGCTGGTACTAAGGAGGAAAAGGGAACTGGTTATTCAGAGACAGCCAGCAGCGTGTGCCATAACCGCTGCCTCTAAGATCCAATTGCTAGACCTACAGTAGGTTATGCGGTGTGGTGAGAAGCTTTCCTATTACAAACCTCCCTTGAACAGGGTCTGCTGGGCTCTCAAAGTGGTCATTTTGGGCCCCTGGAAAGTAAGAAGCACAGGCTACCCCTGGAAGGGAGCTAAGAGGTCATCAAGAGTTAAGGGTCCTCAGGTTTACTTTATCTTTGGGGAAGAATTGGTCTCCTCACTGGGGGTCCTCATCGGCTTCCCAGCTGGGGACACTCTGTGAGTGAATCACACCCAGGACGAGCTGGTGGAAGGACTGAGACATCCACTTGAAAGTGTTTGATGTGTTCGCTTTCTTAAAAATACATTTAAGTCCTCAGAAAGTGAGAGATGGGATGGCTAGAAGTTTTTGCAAAGATCAGAGCCACCTGATCCCATGGATCCACAGAAAGGGTAAGAAGAAACATCCCTGGGTGGGAGGGCACACAGCCAGAAGAGCCATGGGAATGACCCAGAGCCTGCCCCCACCCCATTTTTCTTGGGTCAGATGCGCCTTCAGAGCCCCAGGAACCGCAGTCCTGTGTCACTTCAAAGTCTTGCCTTTAGGTTTTCGGCTTTGAAAGGTGAACAGAGGAGTTCCCGTCGTGGCGCAGCGGTTAACGAATCCTACTAGGAACCATGAGGTTGCGGGTTCGATCCCTGCCCCTGCTCAGTGGGTTAACGATCCGGCGTTGCCGTGAGCTGTGGTGTAGGTTGCAGACATAGCTCGGATCCTGCATTGCTGTGGCTCTGGCGTAGGCCGGCGGCTACAGCTCTGATTAGACCCCTAGCCTGGGAACCTCCATATGCCACAGGAGTGGCCCCAAAAAAATAGCAAAAAAAAAAAAGAAAGAAAGGCGAACAGAAAGAGAAAGGACCAAGAATGGCCCTGTTTCTGCCCATGGAATTTATTTATTTATTAATTATTATTTGCTTTTATAGGGCCACACCTGTGGCATAATGAAGTTCCCAAACTAGGGGTCGAATTGGAGCTGTAGCTGCTGGCCTGCATCACAGCCATAGCAACGTGGGATCCGAGCCGCATCTGTGACCTACATCACAGCTCTTAGCAACACTGGATCCTTAACCCACTGAGCGAGGCCAGGGATCAAACCTGCATCCTCATGGATACTAATCGGATTTGTTTCTGCTGTACCACAGTGAGAACTCCCTGCCCATGGATTTAAACAGTAATTACAGCTGGAGTCTAGTGTGCCTGTGCCCCTCTGCTGTGTCACCTCCTGAAGCTCGGTCCCTACAGGTGGTTCCTGGTAAGCGTCCATCCTCCTCCCTGATCATGTCAGGTGTCTGGGAACAGTTTCCTCTGAGTCTGGTGTTAACCCTGCCAGAATTGTGCTTTTCATGTAATAGGTTTGGAGAATGATGGTGTTCAAGGTCAGAGCCGGAGCTTGCTGCGTGGCCTAGAGCTCGTCATTTAACCCTTCTGGACGCCAGTTTTCTTTTTCTGTAAAACAAGGGTGTTGAACCCTTATGATCCAAGATCCCTTCCAGCAAAAACTGCTCTGGGCTCCTTGCCCTGATCCAAGAGCACATGTTCCAGAGCTGCCCACGAGTACTGCATCTGGTCCTTTGATGCAGGGCTTAAGAACCTTCCTCCTCATTCATGCACCTGTTACCCAAAGTGTCCCTCCATGTCATTTGTTTCTGTCTGACTCCAGCTCCAGTGCAGGGTCCCCCGACCTCCTGTGGCCGCTGCCCACAGCCTGCTCGAGATGGAGCACCGTGGGGGTGTGGGAATCACATTGTCCTGCCAGTCCACCAGCCCCGCGCTGTGGTCAGGTCGGATTAGGAATGACAACTCTGCAGCAGATTTGTGCCTTTAATCACTTCACCGTGTACACGGCCCGGATCCATGGCCCTGGCATCCCTCGCTCGTTCTCATCCCTTTGATCAGAGACGGTGCCGGATTGGGCTTTGTTCCAATCGCTGAAACTGAAAACATTTTTGCAAAAACTCTCATTCCTGTGCTGCCCCCAGATGCATAATTAGGAAGGTAGTGTGGCTGTCTTCCAGATTTGGTGGCTGCTACTTCTTCAAGGGCCTGTGACAGAAGTCAGTCCTGGTCAGGCAGTCGGTGTGCAGGCCCCTCCACGAGGGCCACTGGTCCCAGGGGTCAAGGGGCCTGTAGTCTGCGGGCCTCTCCCCGTGGTATCCAGGGAAACGGTAGGGTCCTGCTGCTCTGAACATAGATCTGCTCCCCTCCTTATATTTGCCTCTACTTTTCCTTGAAAATCGCACAGTCATTTGCCTTCTTTCCACCCTTTCATGCTCTCACTTGCTCCAACATTTATTTATTGCAAAGCGTGGCCAGGCTCTTATATAGTACTTCACAGTTTATTCATCCTTTTCATGTACACTATTCAAAACATGTTTGACTTTTGTGACATGTCTTTGAGAGGCCAGAAATCTTGAGTCTCAGAAAGGGTGAGTAATTTGCTTAAGCTGGTGAAATGGATCACATCCTTAGGTGGGTCTTCGATATCTTCCAATCCAGGATCTCTGATCTTTTACGATTTTTTTTGTCTTTTTTTTTTTTTTTTTTTAGGGCTGTGCCCATGGTATAGGGAAGTTCCCTGGCTGGGGGTAAATCGGAGTTGCGGCTGCCAGCCTACACTGCAGCCACAGCAATGCAGGATCTGAGCTGCATCTGTGACCTCCACCATAGCTCACGACAACCCCAGATCCTTGTCCAGGGATTGCACCTGCGTCCTCATGGATCCTAGTCAGGTTCATCGCTGCTGAGCCATGATGGGAACTCCTGTGATCTTTTGTGATTTTGGCTCACTGTCATTTGGTTGACTGCTGGCTTCAAGTCATTCTCCTCGTGACTTTGAATTTAAGGCAGACTTCATGGCCTCTCCTTCCACAGATGAGCTCCCCTTAGGGAAGGTCTCCAGACTTCGGAGAACTGGAGCACCCCTCTACTTGTGTATCTGGGGAATGCAGCTTGTGGAATTACATCAAAGGGGCAAAACGTAGAAATTTTCAATCAAGAACTCTCTCCTCTCCTCTTTAAAGAAAAAAAAAAAAAAGGTTCCTCCTGGATATTTTTCTTGAACCTCTAATTCATGTAATTAATATCAGACACACAGCTCTAAGTGATCAAATGGGCCCATGCTCAGCCCAGAATCATCCACGGGGTTGTTTGTGACCTTCCCTCAATATTTATTGAGGTCCAGTTACTTGCAGAAAACTCTGAAGATATAAAGATGAAAAAGACACTGGTCTTGGCCTCAACAAGCTGACGGATTACTGGAGCTGTTAGAGACCTTAGAGATTCCGGCACAGTAGCCTTCGTTTTATTTTTGAAACTTTGACCTGGTGTGCCAATAATGTTAAACAATATTTATACAACTCTTAAGGAAAAAAAATTTCACCCGCAGTTTCACCACACCCCAAAACAAGCTGTTCTCAATGGTTTATGTTCCCCAACTTTCCAATCCATCCCACTCCCTCCCCCTTCCCCTTGGCAACCACAAGTCTGTTCTCCAAGTCCATGATTTTCTTTTCTGTGGAAAGGCTCACTTGTGCCATGTTAGATTCCAGATATAAGTGATATCATATGGTTTTTGTCTTTTTCTTTCTGAGTTACTTCACTTAGTATGAGAGCACCATTCACAATAGCCAAGACATGGAAACAACCTAAATGTCCAATGACAGATGATTGGATTAAGAAGATGTGGTGTGTGTGTGTATATATATATATATATACACCATGGAATACTACTCAACCATAAAAAAGAACAAAATAATGCCATTTGCAGCAACATTGATGGAACTAGAGACTTTCATGGGTCTTGATTGATATTGTCATACTGTTACTTAAATGGTATATTGATTTATCCTGTCATCAAGAAAGTATGAATTAATTTCCTTGACCCAAATTTTCCCTGGATGGATTCGTTTCCATTTTAGCAGTAATCCTTGAAATCCCTTGGAGTAACAGTCTTAGGATTTGAGTTGTGTTTCTTCATTGCAGTTCTTTTCCATTCTTTCTCAGATGTGCTGTGACTGGCGGTGGGGTCAGAAATAAGTGACTTAGCCTGGGGCTGCTCCTGATTGTTCATCACTGGAATGGGGACCATTGATTATATATGGGTTGATATTGGATCAACCAGTATAATTTGTGGAATTTCTCTGTCAATGATATAGAAGTGCATTGTTACTGATGATGTAATTGGTTGTCTCTTAGGCACCCTTTCTCTGCTCTGAGTGGCCCTCCCCAGAATGGGAAGGATGGCAGATACCAAGTTTCCACCAGCTGCAAGGACTCTTCAGTGCATGGCTCTACTGGAGAGGAGATAGCCGGGTGGGGGGCAGGCACATGTGCTAATGGAGAAGGCCCGGAAGAGCCTGAGATGGAACTAATCATCCCAGATCAGTCTCTGTTGGTCAGGCCTTCAGTTAACAGCAGTGTGCGCTCACAGGCCTGTGCTGGGCCCCACTCCTGAGGCATCCCCCTTTCCTGGCCCAACACACTTGCTGGACATTGAAGGAGATACTGCAGTTTGTGGAGCAGCTCCTGCTGGGGCTGGTGAAGCTGATGGAACACAGGTGCCAAACCACATAGGAAAGTTGGCACTCCCCTGTCAGTCAAAGTCATATGCCCTGTTGTTTTCTAGTTCATTCTGATTGATTGAGCTACACCCTGTGAATGGATCAGTGCTTAGTGCAGATTTCATAGACACACAAATACCTCAAATTTAAAATGTGCTTGGGGCACAACTCCTTGCTATTTAGTCTTCTCGACTTGTCTTAGCTCCTTAATGTAGCTCTATTGTCTTTTTAAAAATAAGAAATATTTTACAGTTTTTATTACATGATAGAAACTGTTCTAAGTGCTTTATAGGCACTATCTTATTTTTTCCATATAATGATGCAATGATGTAGGTACTAGTGCTGAATCCATTTTCTTGGTTGTGATATAGTCTGAGAATGTAAATTGCTTGCTTATGGTCATTTGGTTGGTAAGTGGTAGAGCTCAGAGTGGAACCAGGTCTATTAAAGATATTCTGTTTATTGGTGTCTTAGGGTTGTAGCTTGGCCAGACCAGTACCCACAGCTTATTCTGGATCAAGGCACGTGACTATAACCTCCTGGCCACAGTATCTTATGATACTGCCTTCGGAGGGATGCTTGAAAATCCCATACAGAGGGAAGTGGCAGGGTGTCACAGGGGAGAGCCAGTGGTGGGGACAGTACTTTGGGTGGGGGCTTGGGGTGGGGAGGGAGTGGGACACAACTGTATGAACATGTGAGCGGGGGCCGGGGGTTGGGGCTGGGCCAAGGGAAATTTATGCCTGCAACTGTTGTTGGAGTCTTTGCGTGTGCATTTGCAACAAGTGTTTGTTGGCTACCTACTATGTGCTAGTGCCATAATGATTGCAGCCATCTGTTGTGTGCTGACTATGCTCCACTCGCTGGGGTAGTTACTTTATATACATTTTCTCCATTCCTCCCAACAATGCTGTGAGTTACAGAGGCACATGGAGATTAAATACCTGTATCACATTTATAGAGTTGGAACCAGGATTACTCAGGACAGGGAGTGTGAAGAGTTTATTTCATAATTTCATTTAATTTTGATAATTCATTAAATGTCTACTGGGAGTCTGCTGGGTGCCACTCACGGCATTGGGCACTGGATTAAGGGGTCTGCTAGTCAAGAGACTATGAGTAGCGTGACCTAGGAAGTGCCAGATTCCATGTCTCTGTCCTTGATGGGATATTTTTCAGCTTGAACTTAAGCTGGCAGTTGTTTTTCACACCAGAAAGGAAGTTGGCAAGAGCCTCTGAGATGCTGCAGGGCTGCAGAGAACACAGGCTGAGCGGGTCTGGCGCAAGGTTTTGGGCTCTGGAACGGACAGCAAGAGTGAACAGCAGGGCCCCTCTGCCACCAGAGAAGGTGGTGCTGAGCCCGGCACCCAGCAGAGCCTCCTGAGGAGTAATTAAGCAGGATGCTGCAGCCTCCTAGCAGCAAGGGAAGCCACAGAAGAGGACCTGAGAAGATGCAAAGGGAAGGAATGCGAACGGAAACAAGGACAGCCACGTGGGCCGAGGGAGGAGGAGCTAGCGATTATTAGATGTTGAAGGTGTAGCACTCCTAGATTGCTGCACATAATTATGTGTACGTTCTATCCCAAAGCAAAAAATAGTCATTCGCAATTAATTCTTTTGTTCTCCTCATTAAATCCTAGGTAAAATACTCCTTGAAGTATTGTCATAGGTGAGATCTATGCAAACGTATCATGGTGTGCACGCGTGCGTGCGTGTGTGTGTGTGTGCATGAAAATAGCTGTTGAAGTTCAGATGGTCAGGCCTGGAGCGGGTGGCCAGCTAGTGTCCTAAAGTGAGGGACATTATACTTGGCCCTGGGGTCCAGAGATGGATACAGCTCTAATGTCTCTTGCCCTGGCTCTTGAGATTTTGTCTCCATTTTGCTTTCCTGTTTTACTTTGATATCAGAGGACGACCTCTGGGCTGCAGTCAGTTTGCTTGCTTTCCGAGCAGTGCTTCTTTTTGTGTACCGTTTTCTGAATTTCTCCAAAGTCATATAATTAAGCCTATTAGAATTTTGTCCAAAGGAGGCCACAGGTGTTCTTGTTGTGGCTCAGCAGGTTAAGAACCTGACATAATGTCTGGGAGGGTGTGGGTTCGATACCCGGCCTTGCTCAGTGGATTAGCGATTGTAAGCTGTTGTGTAAGTTGCAGATGTAGCTGGGATCTGGTGTGGCTGTGGCTGTGGTGTAGGGTGGCAGCTGCAGCTCTCATTTGACCCCTAGCCTGGGAACTTCTATGTGCCACAGGTGAGGCCCTCAAAAGAAAAAAACAAAGGAAGCCACAGCAGGCTCTGAATGAAGGCCTGAAGGACGTTCCTATGGGTACAGGATGTGCCCTCCATATGTGTGGGTGTTTGGGGCTGCCTCGACACCTCTTTTCACCTCCGTTGGGGTTCTCAGCTGGCTTCCGCTTAGTCGAAGTGACCATTGAATGCTTGGGGCATAACTGTGCTGCAAGAGACCCTCTGATTTTATGGGCAAGGATTTGAGGTCTAACTTAACACTACTGGTCTAGAAAATAAGACTTGAGACCGAAAAGCCAAAGATCTAGATTTACTTACTAGAACTGGATTAGCTTCTCATACATTTTGAAGAAGGCGCTCTCCTTCAGCATAGCTGCCCATAACTTAGGAATTTAGTTCTTTGCATAAAAAGCTGTAGCAAGATCAGCATAAATACTCGCTCTGGAGTTCCTGTTGTGGCGCAGCGGAAACAAATCCGACTAGGAACCATGAGATTTCAGGTTCGATCCCTGGCCTCATGCAGTGGGTTAAGGATCTGGTATTGCTGTGAGCTGTGGTGTAAGTCACAGACACAGCTCACATCTGGCGTGGCTGTGGCTATGGCTGTAGTTCCAGATTTTCTGATTGGACCTCTAGCCTGGGAACCTCCATATGCCTCAGATGTGGCCCTGAAAACCAAAGGAAAAAAATAAATCCAAAAAACAAAAACAAAAACCAAACTTGCTCTGAAGGGTAATATTAATTTGGGCAAAGTAGTGGCAGAAGTTGCCAAATTGAAAATCCTTCCAACAAAGCATTTTGATTAATTAAACAAAAAATTTTTTTGTCTCTTGAGAGAGGGTGAGGAGAGGCTTTCTGATAAAAAGTCATCATTTGAAATGGTTGCATAATCTTAGCTGGCAAGTCCTTCATCGTGGACACAATGTACTGCTGCTGTAATGTGCAATGTCACTCGCAGCTAATCCCTTTATTGATTTTTTTTTTCCCTCTGAATTTGCTGACAGCAAAAGATTAGGTCTAGAGAAATAGTTGCAGTTCAGGTTCTATTTGACAATATTTAGAATTTTAAGTGACCTTTAAAAGAGAAAGGGCTGCCCGGGAGTGAGATTTAAGTGGTTAGGGAAGGGCAGTATTAAGGACAAAGGAAAGGGGAGTACCTTTGTAATGCTGGTGTCAGGGCAGGCCATCCTGGACAAGTGGCCTCTGTCCTTAGGACCACGTGAGAGCCCAGGGCCAGGTCGACCTCTGGCTTTGTTAGAAAGGAGATGGAGTTGGCTTTTTGTCCCATGTAGTCTTTTTTTTAAAATTTACTTTTTATTATAGTTGATTTATAACATTCTGTCAGTTTCTGCTGTACAGCAGTGTAACCCAGTCATATATATTGTGTGTGTGTGTATATATATTCTTTTTCTCCTCTTACTCTCCATCGTGTTTCATAACAAGTGACTAGATAGAGTTCCCTGTGCTCTACAGCACGATCTCCTTACTTATCCACTCCAAGTGCAATAGTTTGCATCTACTAACCCCAAACTCCCAGTCCATCCCACTCCCTCCCCCTCCACAACCACAAGTCTTTTCTCCAAGTCCATGAGTTTGTTTCTGTTCTGTAGATAGGTTCATTTGTGCCATATATTAGATTCTAGATATAAGTGATACCATATGGTATTTTGTCTTTCTCTTTCTGACTTATTTCACTTAGTATGAGGATCTCTGGTTCCATCCATGTTGCTGCAAATGGCATTATTTTGTTCTTTTTTATGGCTGAGTAGTATTCCATTGTGTACACATACCATACTTTCTTAATCCATTCATGTGTTAATGGACATTTAGGTTGTTTCCATGTCTTGGCTATTGTGAATAATGATGCAGTGAACATAGGGGGTGCATATATCTTTTACAGTGAAAGTTTTATCCGGATAGAATTTAGTCTTTGACGCGCTTGACTTTCCCTTCTGTAACCATGTCCCACCAGCCCCCTCTGTCTCCCTTGGTCTCGCTCATACTGTCCAAGTCTCTCACTGTACATCCCCCCCAGGCCTGTTCACCACCAGTGCCCTGGACTCCCACTCCACCGCCAGTGGTGCTTCCATCTCTGCCCATTTTTTTAGAGGAAAGCAATCTAATTAAACTCACAGCATGTAAATGGTTGGTGGTCCTTAACTCTCCATGAAGTAAAGTCTTTGAAACAGTATATAGACCATTTTCCCCCCTTTGTGCTTGTCTATATGTCAAAATGGTAGAGGGGGAGAATTCATGGATGTTGTTTAACATGTTAAGAATTTAAATAGAATACAAATACATGCAAAAGTTTGACACTCATTCCAGCCCTGTCCTCTCCTCTCTACCTTGGCCGTCACCCTCTCTCCTTCCTTAGTCTCATGGGAACAAAATTCACACCCCACTTGGTAGACTTAGTGTGTCAAAGAGAGCTCGTGTTAGTGTTGGCCCTACCTTTAGGAGTTACTTCACCTTGTGAATCCAGATTCAAAGGATGGGGTCTACTCGAAGGGTTATCCTTTTACTTTTTGATGTCGCCCGACAGAGGACAGTGACCTCTCCATTAGTTCCCCAGTTGCCTCTTACTAGTTTCCAGTTGTTTGACTTGTCTTTTGATTCCTCTGGTCCTTAGTTTCCTTATCTATGAAATTAGAAATGTGACCAGATATCCCCAAGATCACTTCCAACTGTAAAATTCTTGGTTTTATTGTTCCCTGCCTTCTGTTGCTTCTAAATCCTATTCCAAAGGGTTCTGCATGAGAAAAACTCCACAACATCCTCCAGTTAAACCCACCCATCCACCCACCCACCCACCCATCCATCCATCCATCCTTCACGGGCTAAGTATGATAGTGAACTGTATAGGGGTAGGATGACAAGAATTCAGAAGCCATAGAAGATGTGATCCTTTCCCTGGGAAATTTACATGTTAGTTTTAGAGCTATTGTATATAAATAGACCAGAAAAAAAATACAAGTTTGTGTCATCACAATAATGTGCTCATAAATACATCTTCAAATGTGTAGTTAGATTGTAAACCCTCTGAGGCATTAACATAGGATAAATTCTTGACACATGTGTGTTGATACATGATGAGATACATACAGTGGAAATATACAACATGGGGGTGACCAAGGTAGAGAAGCTGGCTGGAGAAGGGTTGATGCAGGCTGGCTGGCTAAGGAGAGGCCCCATGCAGATGGGCTTCCTGGGGAAGGAAATTTGCGAGACAGGAGGGTTGAGTGATTGTATCCTATGCTGTAATTCTGGAAGGGTGCTACCCATTAGCATTGCTTTTCTTTGCATGTGAATGTGCCTTTGCCACTTCGCCTCTGCAGAGGGAGTGTGTTCAGGTTCAGTCAGGAGCTGGAACCAGGAACCGCAGCCACATGGACCTTGACTGTCTCTGTGTAAAACCGCATCCTTCATTTCCTAAAAGTCTTGGCAGTTCTTCCTCCCTGGGTGCTGAGACTTTCCGTTATGTCATCCCCTTCCCCAGGATCATGGTCCCGCCAGCCACCCAACTAGGAGGCTCATCTCCACCCAAAGTGTCCTACTGCCAGAGCCCACCTGCCATCTTGGATCCTGTGTTTGGTAACTAGAGACGGTGATGTTTGGACTGTTGATGATTCTCATTCAGGGCTTGAGTTGGATGGTTCTTACCCAGGTCTGCTTATTCCCAGCTGCACATGCTTCCCTAGTGGCTCACATCTGAGGTCCTCATGCCTTGAAGTGGGACCTGCAAGAATGCTGATATAGAGGAAATTAGGAAGTAGGAGTTTGGGGGTCTGGAAAGTCAGGAACCATGGAAGTGTCCTGGGTACCAGGTGAGACTGATGCATGCCTGCTGGGTGGTGGCCTCAGGACACCAGGACTGAGAAGAACTTCATACCTGAGAATACATTTTTTGTGGCCAGGAAGCTCTTTTTGGGGGTGGGGCACGCCCACAGCATGTGGAAGTTCCCAGGTCTGGGACGGAACCAGTGCCACAGCAGTGAACCAAAGTACTGCAGTGACAACACTAGATCCTTAACCCGCTGTGTTGCAAAACTCCCTAGGAAGCTTCTTAGGACTCTTCCTACCGGGTGGAGGTGCAATTCTAGGGCACGATCCATCTGGAACCACACAGGGAAGAGAAGAGAAGTGAGTCACATGGCTGGACAGAGTTAATGGGCAAAATGAACGGAGGCGGTGATGTGAACAATGGCGTTGACGGGTCAGCATGTTGCAGTTGTGTTTGTTCATCGAGATATGGAAGTAAGTTTGTGACATAGTAGTCCTAAAGGATAGCAAAGTCCTGAATTTTGTCCCCTACTCAGAGCTTTTTACTGGAGGGTGACATGTGTTTGAATGAATGAGTTGTCATGTCCCTTAACTGGCTGAAATTCCTCATTATAAAAACAGTGTTGACTCTAAGTCATAACAAATTGTAAGTCAGAGGGCCTCTGTGGAAAAGCTGTGTCCTTGCTGACCTCTTCCAAGACCTGAAATCTTTCAACGGCACAGGGTTAAGTGAACCAAGGGTGGGAAAAAACAGCTCTTAATCTTTGGCAGCCTTCGCAGCTCACCCTGTCAGCTGCGTGGTCACTGTCAAATTCCAGGTCCTTTGTTTTGCCCTTTATTGTTGAAAATGCACACGGAGTTAACTTGGTCCCTGGTAAAAATGAGCTCTTTATTTCATTAGAACTTTTCATTCTTCAAACAGGTCTGAGATTGGAATTGCTCTATGTGTTACCTAGGAAAAAAATAGTTGGTTGAACATATTAGAAACGTCAGCAAGTGTCATTTTTTTTCTTTTCTTTTTCTTTTTTTTTGTCTTTTTGCTGTTTCTTTGGGCTGCTCCCGCGGCACATGGAGGTTCCCAGGCTAGGGGTTGAATCGGAGCTGTAGCCACCCGCCTGCGCCAGAGCCACAGCAACGCGGGATCCGAGCCGCGTCTGCAACCTACACCACAGCTCACGGCAACGCCGGATCGTTAACCCACTGAGCAAGGGCAGGGACCGAACCCGCAACCTCATGGTTCCTGGTCGGATTCGTTAACCACTGCGCCACGACGGGAACTCCAGCAAGTGTCATTTTTTGATATCAAACAATTAGAAGTACCTATGTATACCTTGACTATTGATGTGTTCATCATCAAACCGTTCTTTACGTTTGCTAATCAATATTTTCCTGGACTTGATTGCTAGCTTCCCTTCCTCTTTTTCCTTTCTGCTCCCCTTCCCAAGTTGGGTTATAAACGGCAGAGGCTGAGATTATATTTATTAATCTTCTCACCTCTGTGCCTAGTGCAGTGCCTGATACCTAATGACAGGAATGATGGATAATTGTGACCATATACAAGGTTATGATGTTGGAGAAACAAGAACATTTCCTGGAAGTGGCAGGTTCTGAGCCACGGGTCGTGCAGTTGTCAGATGCTGGCCTGTGGTTGAGTTAGCCCTGGCATGCTGGATCCTCAGGGCATAGAGCAGCCAGGTTTGGGCCTCAGAAAAGGAACATTTGCCTTCAGACATGATGGTACGGGCCCTCTCTGCGGTCGGCCTCCAGCTGGGTGGCTCTCCCAGATGAGCTCCTGGCACTGATGCTCTTGGGAACACTTTCTTCCAGGAGGGTCTTTACCAAAGGATAGACGTCCTTTGTGCTTTCTTCTGGAGGGTTCGAGTCTTTCACGGGGTCTTATTCAGAGCAGCAGCTTGTGGGGATCCAGGTTATATCGAGTGAGGTCCTGGAGGGCGAATCTCCTTCATCTCCCTACACAGTTACTCAGGAAGCATTTGTTGACTGATTTGCACCTGATTGGAGCCTGTGCTCAATCTGCCACTGCTTTATTCTTTCGGTTTAGGTTTTAGGCATGGATTAGCTTGTCCTAATTTTCACGGTCCTTCTCCATGGCATTCTTCCCAGTGGATTCAGAAAGTCCTAGAGGTGGCTAGTGTATACTTCCCAATGTTCTTGGCTTTCAGCTACCTGGAGTGCTCTGATGTTTGTGAGAGAATATGTTGAGACCTGTCCTCTCTGCCACCCACCCTTGTCCCTCCAGCTTCTCCTCCCACTGCTAGGCTCTCCTGCTGCTTTCCATGTCTGATGAGTGGGTGCCTCTGCTGTCCTAGTCTGTTCCAGACACAGACTGGTTCAGCTTGCTGTGTACCTTGCCACCCCAGGAACCTGGCTTTTTTTTTTTTTTTTTTTTTTTTTGCTACCCTATGGCATATGGAGCTCCCAGGCCAGGGATTGGATCCTGGCTGCAGTTTTGACCTACACTGCAGCTGAGGCAATGCCCAATCCTGTAACCCACTGTGCCGGGCTGGGGATTGAACCTGTGTCCCAGTGCTGCGGAGACACTGCCAATCCTCTTGCTCCACAGTGGGAACTCTAGGAGCCTGGCTCTCGACTCATTTCACTGGAGAGGGAAGAACTGCTCCTCCTGTTTTGTGGGTCACCAACACGTGCTACCTTGTGTGTGTGGCAGTGCCTTTTTTTACAGGGGCTTTTGGCATTTGGCTCTATCATTTACTTTTGTTGAACCTGTCTTTCCTAGGGCTCTGGCCCAAGTCCTGGGAGCCAGGAGCCCAGGGACTCCAGAGCAACACTTCCTGCCACACTTGGAATCACCCTCCCCTCACTCTGTTGCCCCTGGACCAAGCTTGTGCACAGTGACCCTTCCCTCAGGATGAGTATTTCCTGACGGTCTCCTTGCCCCCTGGTGCCAGTCAACATCTGGAAGGCGCAGAGAGGCGAAGAGACAGGTGCTCCTGAGCCCAGACCACAGATACTCTGCATTCCAATGAGCACCTCCCCTGTGCTGCAGTGCAGCTGCCCTACTGACCCTCCAGATGTGCCCAGACGTGTCTAATGCCCCAGGCGGTCACGGCTTAGGCTGTAACCACGGTGCCTGCAGGGCTTTTCTCTGGAGCTGTTGTTTAGTGCCTCATTCATGAGCCCCACACAGAGCAGGGCTCCAAAGATGGTCTTAATTATGACATTAAATGTGAACTTTGCTCCTCGATTAGCTTCTCTTGAGAATTCTTGCCTTTTGAAACTACAGTTTCTTAACCTTTTAGATTCTTAATAACTTGGTCTTCTTTCCTGTCCATTGTGTCTTGATACTATTAAAAAAAAAAGGAAAACAAGGCTTTGGGGAGGGGGACCTATGATCACGGAATCAGGGTGACAGTTCTTTCAGTTCATGGTGAGAGTCAAGGTCATGGATAGGAAACCCGAGCTGATCCTGGAGTTCAGGTAGATGCCAAGAACTGAGAAGGCAGAGCCAACAGTCATGGTCCGCATTTTGAGGACTGGCTGCCTTTTCAGTGTACCAGGAGTTTTCTAGTCTGACTGGCTTGACTTCAAGAAACCCACAACTTACTAAAGTGAAGGGGCGTAATTTGAGGATGGATCTTAGCTGGGAAGGTGAAGAACCAGTGCAGCCGTGAATCCTGTCCCCTCCCTCCCGGGGCCTTTCTACCCAGTGTCCTGCTTCTCTACCTCCTTTATAACTTTAACCTGCTTTTTTTTTTTTTTTTTGTCTTTTTAGGGCTGCACCCTCAGCATATGGAAATTCCCGGGCTAGGGGTCGAATCAGAACCATAGTTGCTGGCCCACACCATAGCCACAGCAACACCAGATCTGAGCCAC
Organism: Phacochoerus africanus; assembly: GCF_016906955.1. Lineage (NCBI taxonomy): Eukaryota > Metazoa > Chordata > Mammalia > Artiodactyla > Suidae > Phacochoerus > Phacochoerus africanus. The sequence goes on along the minus strand of NC_062559.1, from coordinate 8,748,025 downwards.
ATCCGTGACCTACACCACAGCTCATGGCAACACTGGATCCTTAACCTACTGAGTGAGGCCAGGGATCCAATCTGCATCCTCGTGGGTACTAGTGGGGTTCTTAACCTGCTGAGCCACAATGGGAACTCCTAACCTGCATTTTATTTTGTTTATACTGTTTGTTTTCCTTGGTACCAGTTTAACTTAATGGCACCCCTTTGGCTTCTGCTGCGTTCCTTCAGTGTTCTTTTTTTTTTTTGTCTTTTTGCTATTTCTTGGGCCGCTCCTGCAGCACATGGAGGTTCCCAGGCTAGGGGTCTAATCGGAGCTGTAGCCACCAGCCTACGCCAGAGCCACAGCAACGAGGGATCCGAGCTGCGTCTGTAACCTACACCACAGCTCACGGCAACGCTGGATTGTTAACCCACTGAGCAAGGGCAGGGATCGAACCCACAGCCTCATGGTTCCTAGTCGGATTCGTTAACCACTGCGCCACAACGGGAACTCCTCCTTCAGTGTTCTTGGTATCACTTCCCTGTAGGGAAGATGTGCTCAGCTTAGAGCTGCATCTTGGGCTGGGCCCTTGTCTTGGGCAGCTGGGGCCCTTCCTTGGTCCACTCTGAGGTTGAGGTGGAGGGTCACATGGTTCAACATGACTGTTTAAGCATCGGGAAAAACTGGTGAAGCACTTCCTCCTAGAAGGAAGTTTGGGTGGGGCAGGATTTCTCTGATTCCCAGGAGACGGTATTATGGGAACTGTTATGAAGATGGTTTTCTTGATTCCTGCTGCATGATGAGTAGCCTCACCAGGGCTGCCCTTGTCTCAGGGCTCTTGGCTCTGCAGCGTCTTTAAGGAGGCTTGAGAATGGGGCACATGGCAGCATCCCAAGTCCACTTGGATAGTATAGAGCCCATATTTTCTGGGTAGACTTCTTTGATGTTTGTAAAATGACTCTCAAATCACTAACCCCTGTGTCGTGTGTCCTGGTAGAAATGCACCTTCGTGTACGTAACTCATTCAACCTTCGAAACAGCCCTGTGGAGCAGGTGGTTGTCGCTCTCATTTTACACGGGAGGAAACCGAGTCGGGGAGAAGTTGCCGCACTTGCACGATGCGTGAGTGGAAGAGTTCGGACTGAGTCTTTTGACTTCTAGCCTGGTACCCTTTCCTTTCCACACGTCACACATCTGTATGCAGAGCCTTGTACTTCCCTAGGTGTTACGAGGAGATAAAAAAGAAATGAGCTTACATTCTAGTTAGGATAAGCTGCAAACAACATCCATTAAGACAGTCATTTGAAAGCTGATTGCTCGGTGCTGGTGATTATGACCTTGAAGTAGTCACACAAGAGGACACACAGAAATTACAGGCTGCTTTGAAAGTCTGGGATGTGCTGTGGATGGAAGATAAGCCTGGAGAGAATCAAGGTCACGTACTTGTCCAAACCCAGGAAACCCTGCCAAAGCAACCAAAGTTATTTGGTGGAAATACTGAACTGGACAGTGTCCCCAAATCCTGCTGCCTGAGGAGGCCCAGGCCTTGTGATGAGGGAATTGACAAGGAATCTGAAGCCCAAACCAGGGAGGTCTCTGTGTCTCTTGGGAAGGGAGTGGTGGGGCAGCGTGGTCCTGAAGGGCTGCACTGCAGTGGTGTTTAATCTTCTAGACAGCCGTGGTGCCTGAGTTTGCCGAGAACTTCACAAGAGGTTTTCTGAGCTGTTTTAACATAACCTAGAATGAACATCAAAAGATGAGAGAAAATCCCTCCCTACAATGTATTAGAACATAGCCAAGGGCAAGACTTGAAGAGTTGTTTCCAGGAGCAGAGCTTCAACAGGTTGGCCACGAGAGGCATGAGAGTGAAGGACGAGCCCGCCAAGCAGCAGGGAGGGGTACCCATGGGGCGGCCACTAACACAAGGAGCAGAGGAAGCCCTTCCAGGGCGTGCTGGGGCTGGGAACAAATGGGCCAGCCCAGCCAGTGGGACATCCTGGCTGACAGACGGGTAGAGCATCAGGAACCTAGGGGTGGGCTGTGTGCCACTGGGTTAATGCACGAGGGGCTGGCAGCCAGTGCCTGAGGCTCCTGAGGGCTCACCCAGGGCTAGGAATGCAGCTGTCCATCCTGGAGAGGGGAGAGGGGAGCCCTTTGCTTGGAGAAACTGGTGACGTAAGTGGCCATGGCAGCCAGGCCCTTGTCATGGGAGAATAAGGCGGGACTGGTGTACAGAGTGCAGAATGAGCAGCGAGATGCAGTGCTGGCCTTGCCCCAACCTGAGCCGGGCTGTAGTGGCCACCAGCTCATTCACTACCTATGTTAGCCATTCACGAACATCTTTCTGGTTGGAGTTCCCATTGTGGCTCAGCGGTAATGAATCTGACTAGTATCCATGAGGATGCAGGTTTGATTCCTGGCCTCACTCAGTGGGTTAAGGATCTGGCGTTGCTGGGGGCTGCAGTGTAGGTTGCAGACGCAGCTCAGATCTGGCATTGCTGTGGTCGTGGTGTAGGCAGGCAGCTACAGCTCAGGTTTGAAACCCAGCCTGGGAACTTGCATGTGCCATGGTGTGGCCCTAAGAAGATGAAGGAAAGATGAAAGAGAGAAAGAAGGGAAGAAAGAAAGGAAGAAAGTCTCTCTCTCTTGGAGGAGTAGGACTGCTTTTAAAGTTAAGAGAGGGGTAACTCATTGTGGGGAGACGAGGACTCTGGGTGCTGAGAACTCAAAGGGGTCCACCAAGGACCATCAAGGAGACTGACTGTCAAGCAGCCGTAATGTGGAAGCTGGAGGGCAGGGATCAGAGTCTGTGGTTCAGAGCTGAGAAGTAACTGCCTCACAACCACCCTGGGCAGAGCTGCGGCAGTGCCGGACTTTCTTTTTTATGATCTCATCTTCACCTTGTTTTGATTTTGGCGTCATAATTCACTTTTTCATATAGGTGAAACATTGACATGACTCAATGTTTTAAAAATATAAAAGGATTATATAAAATATAAATTGGATAATGTTTCTTTCCCTTTCATTTCTCCAACCTTCCAATTCTCTTTATGTAGAAGGAAATACTACTGTTTTCCTCCCAGAGATGCTTTTTGCATGTGCAAGCATATACCTATGTATCTACCTCTATATCTCTATCATCTCCTTCCCCCTTCTTATGTAAATGTAGTATATGCTATACGATCTTCTGCACCTGGTTTATTTTCACTTAATTTATCTCGTAAGGCTTTCCATATCAGTTTATAAAGAGTTTTGTCTTTTTCCAAATGTCGTATCGCCTTCCATTGTGTGGCTGGACCGTAATTTATTTAACCAGTCTCCTCTTGATGGAAATTTTAGTTGCTCTTGTAAGCTGAGCGTCAGTGAATAACCTTGTACATATGTCATTTCACACCTGTGAGACTGCATCTCTCAGATGAATTACTAAAAGAGGGATTTCTGGGTCAAAGCGAACTTGTGTAAGTTTGAGAGCTACTGATGAATTGCCCTCCAGAGAGGTAGAAATTTACAAAATTTATGCTCCAAAAGCCTGTGAGAGTGTGTTTCCCCATACCTCACTGCGTGGCGTGTCATCAAACTTGTGGACCTCTGCTGGAACATAGTTGAAAATGACACCCCAGTGTGGATGTAATTAGTAATTCTCTTACTTTGCATGCTCTTGAGTGTCTTTGCATATGCTGAAGATACACTGTATTTTCATGAACTGCCTATGCATAGCTTTTGCTCATTTTTAAATTGGACTGTTGGTCTTTTTCTTACCAATGTGTAGATGCTTTTTACATATGAAGGAAATTAGTTCTTTGTCTGTGATATGAGTTGCACATATTTCCCTCAGTTATTTTATTTTATTTTTTGTCTTTTGTCTTTTCAAGGCCACACCCGTGGCATATGGAGGTTCCCAGGCTAGGAGTCCAATCAGAGCTACAGCTGCTGGCCTATACCACAGACACAGCTACACTGAATCCTTAATCCACTGAGCAAGGCCAGTCAAACCACAACCTCATGGTTTCCAGTCAGATTTGTTTCCACTGTGCCACGACGGGAACTCCTTTTGATTTTATTTATAGTGGGTTTTACTCCGTGGACATTTTGTATTTTTATGTAATCAAATTTACTAATATTCTCTTTTCTGGATTTCATGTCATAGTTATAAAGGCCTTCTCCTTCTAAGGCTACAAAATGGCTTTTTCATGGTTCCTTCTAGTACTTTTATGACTTCACTTTTTTTCCCAAACAAATATTTGATCTGGTTGGAATTTATCCTGGCTTAAGGTGCAACGTATGCCTTTCATTTTTTTCCCAGAAGGTTATCCAGGTTTGGGAATGCCATTTACTGGATAAACCATCTTTACTGATCTAAGAAGTGACTATTCCTATGCTAAGGACTGAATCGTGTCCCCTCAAAATTCATATGTTGAAGCCCTAACCCCCCTATGTGATGGTATTTGGATATGGAGCCTTTAGGTTGAATGAGGTCATAAGGATGGGGCTCTCATTGGATAGAGCTGGTGTCCTTATAAGACGAGAAAGAGACACCAAATGCTTTTTCTCTCCTTGCATCACAGAGGAGAGGCCACATGAGGACATAGTGAGAGGGCAGCCACCTGTGTGCCAGGGAAGAGGAAGAGAAAGCAACTCTGGCACCGCGATCTTGGACTTCTGGCCTCCATATTGTGAGAAAATAAATAACCGTAGTTGAATCTACCCGGTCGGAGGCGTTTCATCCTGACAGCTTGAGCACATTAATACGTACTATAGAGTAAGTTCCCATGTGTTTTGAGTTGACCTAGGAGTGACTTCTGGTACAGTTCTTCTTCTTTCACTTCACATTACTCACCAGCTAGGCAGCAGGGCGAGGCAGGGCTCCCAAAGCCTGGGGGGACCGAGGGGCATGGTGGGGACAGAAGCATCACGAAGGGAGTGTGAGGGGGGTCAGACAGGGGCTGAGATGGGCAGATACACTTGAGGCTGGAAAAGAACTGTCAGGCGTGGCAGGGTCACCCAGGTGACACGACTGGGGAAGAGGAAACAGGGAGTCCTGGCCCAGCAGGAGGAAGCACCCAGGCAGGTACCCTTGGAACCAGCTGGGGGCTGCTGCAATCTGGACCAGAAATAGGAGAGAAGGGGACTCTCCAAGTGGAAGGCTCTCTCTTCACGTGTTTATTTTGGTATCTGGCTTAGTGGTTCAGGCTCCACTTCCTTTGCTGGCTTCATACCTGCCCTCAGGCCCCAGGCTCCTTAACGTTTCTCTCCATTCCCAAAACATCTCCACCTGACGCTCTGGAGGTGGCACCTTGCTACTTGATGTTGGTTTTTATTTAAAAAAATCTTGGAGTTCCTGTCATGGCTCAGTTGAAACGAATCTGACTAGCATCCATGAGGATGCGGGTTCGATCCCTGGCCTTGCTCAGTGGGATCTGGTGTTGCCATAAGCGGTGGTATAGGTCACAGATGCAGCTTGGATCTGGCGTGGCTGTGGCTGTGGCTGTGGTTTAGGCTGGAAGCTACAGCTTGGATTTGACCCCTAGCCTGGGAATTTCCATATGCTTCGGGTGTAGCCCTAAAAAGACAAAACAAAACAAAAAACCCCCCAAAAACCTTAATGCGTTTCATTTTCCGTAAACAGGAAAAATATAATTGAATGGAAATGTCTTCAATACTAGCTTCCCCTGTCCTCCTTTAGCCGTTCTACTACCACCTGCTCCTTCACCCTGGCCTCTGGTGATGGGGATTGCCCTGACTTCCTCTGCCTCCAGCCCCTCCATCGGAGCACTCCTGCTCTTGGCTCTGCTTTTTGGAACTTGGGTCCCCTTCAGAAAGCCTCCTTGCCAGGCTGAGGCTGCACCCATTCTGTTTATTGCAGTGACTGGAGCGGCTGCCTGAGTCCTTGCAGAACTAGATTAAAGACAGCTGTCTGTCTGTCTTATCTTGCTCTGCGTCTGTGTGCTGGCTGCTGATTTCCGTGAAGCCCTGGGTGCAGAGCCTTGAGGGAGTAATGGCCTCTGCACTTAGGGAGGGGTTGGGCAACCTTTCAAGGAACAGGTTACTCCATTAGGATGATTTGCACTTCTCAGCTCATCAGTCTGGATGCCGGGGGTCCCAGAGGCATTTGGTACCCACTTGCTACCACTGTGCCCCTGTGCTCTGAAATCTGGCAGCCGTTTGACTCAGCTACAGCGAGAGAGCTGGTCCAGAGTGTAGGGAAGATGGTGCTGTGCCTGCCCCTGCTAGGAGCGGATCCAACCCAAGGGTTCAGGAAGCCAGTGGAGACCTCCAGGGCTCCACAGGTATCTTCTCTGTCCACACCTCCAGTTGTACTCCTGCCCTGCTCTGGTGCCTGGACAGCCGCAGCAGCCCCCTGCTCGAGCTCTCCCCTCTACACTCAGCCACCAGTCCAAACAGCCCCCGGTGGGACCTCGCCAGGCTCTGCCGGCGGAGCAATCTGTTTCCTCTCGCATTGGCGGCAGTCTCCTTGGACGTGGGCAGGCCCGGGCTACCCCTCCCCCATATTCTACAGCCCCCAAGCTGAACAAGGTGCCTTGTTCCCCCATCAGCCCTTCCTGATGTCCTCAGCCATCTGCGACCTCCCCTCGCCACCCCTCTCGGCGCTGCGGTGTAGCAGTCAGCACGTCCTCTGTTCCCCGGTGCTTTCCTGTGTCTCTGTTATTTGTCCCTCAGCATCCATCCTCCCGCGCCCTGGCACAAGGTGGAGGTGATCATGGGGCTCTCAGGTGGTCAGAGAGACCCACTAGGAGAAGATCAGTGAGAGGCGAGCCCCAGCCCCGTGGAGGGTCTCCCACACTAAAACTTGGATATCATGGCTTTGATTCTATTGAGGTGAGGGAGTGGGCTTCCTCTGGAGAAGTGCTTGTGTTCTTTCTCCTTGGGTCACAAGGGACTATATTTTGTGGAAAGAAAGAATCTAAAATATGGAAAAGTGCAAAAAATACCGTATAAACTTAACACTTCTGGAGTTCCCGTCGTGGTGCATGGAAACGAATCCAACTAGGAACCATGAGGTCGCAGGTTCGATCCCTGGCCTCGCTCAGTGGGTTAAGGGTCTGGTGTTGCCGTGAGCGAGTTGTGGTGTAGGTTGCAGATGTGGCTTGGATCTGGCGTGGCTGTGGCTGTGGCCTAGGCTGGCAGCTGTGGCTCTGATTTGACCCCTAGACTGGGAACCTCCATATGCCGTGGGTGCGGCCCTGAAAAAGGACAAAATACAAAACCCAAAAAAGCTTGAAAGTTTTCTTTTCACTCAATATTATATTTTGAAGTCTATCTGTGTCTGTTATGTACAGTTATGATTAATTTATTTAAACTTTTGTGTAATATCCCATCATGTGAATATAACCACCTCTATTTTCTCTCTCCTATTTGATATGCCTTTAGGTTTTTTTAGTATATTTTTTTACAAGCAGCACTGTATAGAACATTCTTGTACTTTTTTCCTCCTCATGCAACTATGTAGGACTTTAAGGGCATGATTTTGGACGGTAGGGTATATATGTTTGCACTTTACCCAGTTTTCGTCAAGTGTTTGTAACAATTTATACTCTCAGCAATAGTATCTGCAAGCTCCCATCTTTACCAAACCTTGATGTTATCTGACTCTGTTAGGTTTTGCTATTTTGATTGGGAGGTGGATAAGGGGCAGCATTTCCAGAAAGCTAAAAAATGAGGAATTCCATCTTGATGTGGACTAGTTAGTGACTCATCAGGTGAGCGCTAGGGGACACCTGTCCAGCGAGGAAGGGTCATCTTCACAGGTGAAAGGTTTTCCCAAGTTGCCCCTTTCCTGGGTGTGGCTGGTCAGCTGTGCAGCTGCAGTGACGCTCGCGTTGTGTCTGGGACGGTCTTAGGGCGCGGCAGACGTGTTCTGGCAGCTCACTGGTATAGTCGGGGTGAGAGGGGGCTGCATTTGGGGGTGCTCAGCCCTTGAGGCAGGAGCAGGGTGGTGGGAGGTAACCAGAGAGGAGCCTGGAGCTGGGGTCAGGGGCTGCCAGAACCACGGCTGAGGGGGCATGAGGCACAGGGGTGGGGGCAGGGTGTGAGGAACTCGCCTTGTAGGACATCCATTTCCTCCACTAAAATGTGCCAGATACGTGTGTTCTGCATGTCTTAAAGGGCCTTTACCTGGCACCCGACACTTGTAACAAATCTGCATTCTACGTGGTGATGTAGTGTGGCTTCGGACATGGAACAGTAATAGTCATTGAGCGCTTACAAGGTATGAGCGCTACTGAGCGCTTTCCTTAAATGGATTTGCCGAATTCTCCCTGCGTCCCTAAGGCGGTAGATGTTTGTATTACGTCCCTTTAAAGGGGAGGCACGAGGCACAGAGGGCTTTATTCCTTTGGCCAAGATCACTCACCCAGAGAGTCTCAAAGCTGGGATTTGACCCCAGGCAAGCTGGCCCCAGTGTCCAGGCTCTCGACCGCAATAGTGCTGCTGGTCACAGCAGGGGAGGGTGAATAATTCATTATTCATATTTTCCTGTCTGGTTTTTGAATTTCATTTCAACTAGCGAATTGGGCTAAGTTAACACTTTAATTAACATCTTTAATCTAGACAAGCCATTTAATTTAAACAGGAAAATAGTCATTTTTGTGAGTAGAGGCATAAGAAAAACATAACTAATCTGTCTGGGCTTTCTTCGTTCATTCTGTGATCTTTAGTTTCCATTCAGCTTTTGGCTAAAGCACACAGGTTTAAGAGTAAAATAATGAACAGTCATCTGGGTTTGGTTTCTCAGGTGGTACAGCCCAGCTTCCCCCAGTCCTGCCTCAAACACACACACACATACACATACACACACCCCACACAAACACACACATGCATGTGCATACACACACACCTCACAAACACACACATACCACACAAACTACACACACACATCCACCACACAAACACATGCATGCACACACACACCACACACACACATCACCACACACAATCTCTCTGTCCCTCTCTCTGAATTAACTGTTAAAAAGGGAAAGCGGGAGTTCCTGTCGTGGCTCAGTGGTTAACGAACCTGACTAGCATCCATGAGGACGAGGGTTTGATACCTCGCCTTTCTTAGCGGGTTAAGGATCCAGCGTTGCCATGAGCTGTGGTGTAGGTTGCAGACATGGCTCGGATCCCATGTTGCCGTGGCTGTGGTGTAGGCCAGCAGCTGCAGCTCTGATTGGACCCCTAGCCTGGGAACCTGCATATGCCACGGGTGTGGCCTTAAAAAGACAAAAAAATAAAATAAAATAAAAAGGGAAAGCATTATATAACTCTTTTTTTAAGATGAGAAGGAGAAATCTGGATTTTTCCCCCTAGCTGAAACCAAACATTCCAGCTGTTGGGCAACATCTGGGCAGCTGCCCGAGTTCTCTCATTTTTTGCAAGGCTGGCCCTGGCCTAACAGAGGTGCATGCCTCAGGGCGGCAGACCCTCCATCACCAAAGCTAACCGTCCACCATCCAATCTGAACCCCACGTCGGCGGAGCAGGGACAGGGAGAGCTAGAGCCATCCTTGCCCTGGCATCTGCAGTTCCGGCCACTCGGGAACCATCATCTTACTTTTCTCTGCAAGAGCAGGGATGAAGCATTTCCAACTCTGTTTATCTTCTCCCTGTTCCTCTCCTTTAGGACAACCGCCTCCTGCTGGATCCTTCATTTAAAGAAAATGGATGTCTCCCTCTGGCCGGAGAGCTGGGGAGTCTCATCAAAAGTGACATTCAGAAAGTGCCAGGCTGGCCTCCTCCCTCTTTCCTGCCCATCCCTCATCACTCCTGCCCGTCTCCATCACTGTCTCCCCATCTCCAGATCTGTCTCCACTTCCCGGGTCCCCGGAGAGAAAGCATGAGCTCATTGTTTTCCAGTGCAAAACCGGATTTGCTCTCCTTCTCGCCTCATCTGTCTGTCAGGGCCTGGAGATTGATGGTGCTTTTCCACCAGCCGAACTGCTCCTGGAGGAGCCGCAGACTTGTGCATGGGTGTCGGAGCCCCGGGGTGGGAGGGGGCCGTGGTGAGGACAGTAGCAGTTCGGGGCTCTGAACTTTCCGGAAGGTCATTAGGGATGTGATGGGAATAAGGGAGCAGATTATTTACTACACTCCAACGGGTAATTTAAAGCCATTCCTCACCTTCTCATTCTTTCCCAAGCAGCCTCTTTCAAGCTGGAAAATACATGGGCAAATGGGGAAAAAAGGCAGCCAAAACCTTACAGGGAAGATGGGTGGTGTGGGGCCAGCATGGTGACGCCTCGTTCTTTATTTTCTTTTGTAAGGAAGTGACTATGTAATGACATTTAAAAATGTCTTGTGTAAAACATGCAAAAAGATACGGAAAGGGGGAAAAGACGGTCAGAATCCAGGACTGAGGGAACAAGGATAAAAAGGCTGTAATCCCACAAAAGATGCGGCCACCTTTAGCACGGACGATGGTGACATGTTAGATGCTACAGTATCCAGTCAAGGGAGGCAGTTGGTGAAGTGAAGAGAAGAGCCTGGGTCGGGGGAGATGAGTGGAGCAGGAGCTGGAGTCATGGGTCCTGTGCTCTGGGGGGGTGACTGGGGGACTTGGTGGTCACCCAGCAGGGAGGCTTCTTTTTTAAAAATTTTATCGGGGAGTTCCCATCGTGGTTCAGTGGTTAACAAATCCGACTAGGAACCATGAGGTTGCAGGTTCGATCCCTGGCCTTGCTCAGTGGGTTAAGGATCCAGCGTTAACGTGAGCTGTGGTGTAGGTTGCAGACACGGCTTGGATCCCGCATTGCTGTGGCTGTGGTGTAGGCTGGTGGCTACCGCTCTGAGCCCAGGAACCTCCATATGCTGCAGGTATGGCCCTAGAAAAGACAAAAAAAGGCAAAAAAATTTTTATTGGAATATAGGTGACTTACAAAGTTTTGCTAATTTGGGGCATACAGCAAAGTGAATCAATTATACACATCCATCCATCCATTCCATTCACATTCTTTTCTCATGTGGGTTTTTACATGACATTGCATAGATTTCCCTGTGCTCTGCAGCAGGGCCTTGCTGCTTATCTGTTTTGTATATGGTACGTTAATCCCAGCCTCCTAACTTACCCCTCTCCCCTTCTCCCCTGAACCTTTCACCCTGTGGTAACCGTAAGTTTGGTTTTGAAATCTTTAAGTCTGTTTCTGTTTTGTAAGTTTTGTATCATTTTTTATTAGGTTCCACATATAAGTGACATCATAAAGTATTTGTCTTTCTGCGTCTGACTCTCTTCACTTGGTGTGAGAATCTCTAGGTTCATCCATGTGGCAGCAAATGGTGTCATTTTGTTCTTTTCTGCTGGAGTGTTGGTGAGCCCATCCCTTCATGGATGCAGTTCTTGGTGGATGCAGGTGGGTGGGGTAACCTTTGCAGACAGGGTTTCTCCTGATATCACATGCATCAGCCGTGGGAATGGGCCCGGAACAGTGGGAATGTGAATTCATGGCAGGTTCCGTGGTCCCACTCGAAGAGCTGTCTCTTAATGGCTTCATTTCTGGTCACAAAGAAATATGTGCGTGTGTGCGTGTGTGTGTGTGTGTGTGTTCTGCCCTCATTGTTTCCCTGTTGAGGGATTTTTGTGATGAACTGGATGAGGATGGGGTGGCCTTCTGTTGGGTTTTTGGACTGATGGCTAATTTATGGAAGGACAGAATCATGATCCAAAAATTTCTTCAGGGTCTTGTGATAGAACATGATGGAAGATGACATGAGAGAAAGAATGTATATCTGTGTATGACTGGGTCACTTTGCTGTACAGCAGACATCGACACAACATTATAAATCAACTCTAATAAAAAAATTAAAAGCAGAAAACAAAAACAAACCAAAAAAAAAAAACCCAACAAAAATTTCTTCAGCCCGTAAGAGATCCCCCAGGAGAGAGAAAACCAAAATACAAGAAACAAGCCCAAGTGCGAAAAGAAAGCTGCCCAAGAGCAAGTTGGCTGAATGGCTCCCCTGGAGGAAAGCACTTGACCACTTTCCCCCGCATGTGACCAGCCGGGTGACACGGCTGCCCGCAGAGCTTTACAGGGAGCTGGGCTGTAGTGCTGGTTACAGCTCCGAGACCAGGGGAGCGCGTGGGCCTGTGAGTTTTGACCACTGATCATGATCAGTGTTGTGCTGAAGGGATTTTGGCACATAGCTGGACCTCGAGGCTGCTCAGTAAGTTTGGTTCTGTGACTGTGGGCACAGAACCTGGACATGCTCAACTGGAAGAAAAGGGGCTGGGGCAGGAGGGACGCAAGAGGCATCTTGAATATTTATGGGCTCTTGTATGGGAGCAGGTGTGTGTCCTGGAGACAGAACTGATAAATGAGCATTTATGGAGTGCTTTCTCTTGAGCAGGCTTTCCCTAAGTTATCTCATTTATTCCTCATCAGTCTTAGGAGGTAAGGCACTCTTATTATCTGCCTTTTGCAGATGAAGAGAGGAGGTTCTGAGAGGCTGAGTAACTTATTCCAAGCCCCGGCTGGTGAGTGGCTTGTCCCGAGACCGGGGGCAGGGCCATGGCCCGGTGGGGCGGGGTGGGGGGAGACACGCTCTCTGTCCTCCTCCAACGCCGTCAGGAGCTGTCGTCTCACCAGCTCATTAGGGGAGCTCAGGAAGCAAACCTGGCTTACTCTGATAAGAGCAGCAAAGTCTGTAGAAGCTGGAAATCCCTGCCTATAGAAAAGTTTTGCTTTGTTTCTGATTGAAAACCTTGGAGGGTCCTTCTCTTTCTGAAGAGCTTGATTTTTCCCAGTTACTCTTGGCAAGAGTGCGTAGTGCAATGCTAGGGAGCGTGGTAGGCCGGTTGATCTCACCTGGGCTGAGTAATAGCTCTGCGATCTTGGGCAGGCGACCCTCTCTAAGCCTCTCTGTTCTCATCCTCATCAGTGACACAGGGATGGTAACAGGACCGAACTCAGGATTAAATGAAGAAATGTGTAATGAGGCACATTGTACAGTGCTTCGCACATAGAAAGCATTCATTGGACAGGGGCTCTTGTTAAAATGAATTACTTTTGACCCTGGAACAACACAGCGGATGGGGTGGACCCTCCGTGTAGTTGAAATCCGAGTATAACTTAGAGTCAGGCCATCTGTATATGCACTTCCTCTGAATCCTCAATTAGCACTGTGTAGTGCTGTAGTCATAACTGTTGAAAAAACAAATCAATGTGGAGTTCCCATCGTGGCTCAGGGGAAACACATCTGCCTAGCATCCATGAGGACTCAGGTTTGATCCCTGGCCTTGCTCAGAGGGTTAAGGATCAGGCGTTGCAGTGAGGTGTGGTGTAGGTCACAGACAGCTCAGATCCTGCATTGCTGTGGTGTGGTATAGGCCAGCAGCTGTAGCTCCTATTTGACCCCTAGCCTGGGAAGCTCCATATGTAGTAGGTGTGGCCCTAAAAAGCTAAAAAAAAAAAAAAAAACCCCAAAAAACAAACAAGTATGAAGAAGTGGACCCGTGCATTTCAAACCCATGTTGTTCAAGGGTCAACTATATAATACTCAGAACACCACTTTGGCTGTCAAGAGTATAAGACACAAATTCCCTTATCCTAAAGCATTTACTACAGGGAGAAATACATGATGAATATATAAATAACTATGTTACAATAGTTGACAGCAGAAATGTTGGGGACAGGGTGCAGAATCAAGTGGGGTGGGGTGGGTGGAGGCCTGGCCTTTGGAAGCACGGTTCTTAAGAATGCAATTGGTGTGTGTAAATCAGGGGGCCCCCTGAGCATGGCTCATAACCAACATTTACGTACCATTGAATGGAAAGGAATTAAATATTCAGAAGTCTGTCTATGCAACGCGTACAAAGCAACATTAAAAGGCCACGCGTGATACCACAAACACGAAAAAACAAAGCACACCAAATGGGATGCGTTTGAAGGCATAAAAGTGTAGGTAACTCTTTGCCTGGGTAAGAAGAAAAGAAAACATTCTCTGGCGGGGCCTGCAGCAGCTCTAAGCCTCGCAAATCCTTGGGCTCAGAACATCTGAGAGGAGCAGGAGGCACTAAAGGAATGGGGGAGGCAGGTGGGGAGGTTTCTTGCCATAAGCTTTTGCGAAGAGCTGTCTGAGATGAAATCTCCCCTCTCTTGTAAACGTTGCTGGTTGGAGCTGCCTAAGACATTCCCTTGCCTCCCCCCCCACCCCCCGCCCCCCACCGCCTCTCCCCTTCCTGCTCAATGTGGGGACCCAGCCCTGTCTACCCTCCTTGAACCCCAGGAACATCCCTGGTTTGCTTCTGTCCCCTTTCACCAGGGACCTGGTTTTGCTTCTCATCTCAAACCTTTAACCCCCTAAACTCTACCCTCACTCTTGTAGCAGCTGAAGAATCCAGCATCGCTAATGCTAATAAATCTAATGGGGCTTTCCTGATTTGCTAAAGGAAAATCTCCATTCTTCCCCTCCCTCCTAAGGTATAAGTTTAACTTTTTCTTTTTTCTTTCTTTCTTTCCTTCTTTCCTTCCTTCCTTCCTTCTTTCTTTTTCTTTTCTTTTCTTTTTTCTTTTCTTTTCCTTTCTTTCTTTCTTTCGAGAAAATGCCTTTTAAAGAGGAGATGAAGTCCAAATAAAATCCTCAATTGGTTTTAATTTTTTTTTTTTTAAGGCTGGCTTTCAGTTTTTTCCCAATGTATTCTTTCTACTTTCGACTTAATCTTTCCATTTACTATGCACAGAGCACAGGCCTTGGGCTAGAACCCTGGGAGTTCCTATTGTGGCTCAGTAGGTTAAGGACCCAACATAGTGTCTCTGAGGATGTGGGTTCGATCCCTGGTCTCGCTCAGTGGGTTAAGAATCTAGCATTGTGAAGTTCCCGTCAAGGCTTAGTGGTTAATGAACCTGACTGGCATCTGTGAAGACACAGGTTCAATCCCCAGCCTTGCTCAGTGGGTTAAGGATCCAGCATTGCTCCGATTGGACTCCTAGCCTAGGAACCTCCATATGCTGCAGGTGTGGCCCTAAAAAGAAAAAATAAAGAACTTCCAGCCCAGTGTGTGAGACAGATGTCCAAGTGAGGCCATGAGGACTAACACTGTGGCAGCCCGAGGCCAGAGAGGGTCAGAGAGATGGACCCCAGTGTCCTGGGCGCTCTCTTGCTCAGTTGGCACCAAGGAAAGAAGAGCAGCAGACAAGACACGGGTGATGTCCCTCCCTCCTTTCTTCCTTCATCAGTGGATGTGTCAGGTTCCTCCACGTACAGGGCATTGCGGCTGCAAAATAATCCTTGTGCCCCACGAATCTCCAACCAGGCAGTGAATCCTTCCAGCTGTGGCGTCTGAAACCGCCATGCTCACACCCAGACCCTGGCTTTTCTTCTTGCTGGGTGAGTGGCTGCTGGGCTGGTCTTCGTCTGTCTAAACCTTTTCCTCCTTCAGTTACATGGGGATTTGACCCATCATATCTACCTCACAGGTGGTTGTGAGGAGGACATGGGATGCAACGAGTGTGTGGCATGGGGAAGGCACTGAGAAGGATGACCAGGATGGAAGAGACGTGGACTCTCAGAAGTGGTCCAGGAGTCCATCGCTGCATCTTGACGATGCTCAAATATCAAGAAGGAAAGAACATGGGGGGAGTTCCCGTCATGACTCAGTGGTTAATGAACCTGACTAGCATCCATGAGGACACAGGTTCAATCCCTGGCCTCCCTCAGTGGGTTAAGGGTCTGGCGTTGCAGTGAGCTGTGGTGTAGGCCAGCAGCAACAGCTCTGATTAGACTGCTAGCCTGGGAACCTCCGTATGCTGTGAGTGCAGCCCTAAAAAGCCAGAAAAGAAAAGAAGAACGTGGGGAACAAGGGAGGTGGAGAAGGAGCGGAGCCTGCCGCAGCCCTGGGCGCCCATGGGACCCTTCGCAGGGACCTCAGGATCGAGTGGGACCCGCGTTTTTCCTTATTACCGTCTACCCTGTTGTCACACATATAAGCCATTAGTGCTACTCTCCTCCAGGTGGTTAGTCTTCACAGTTTGGGTCCCCCCAGACCAGAGCTGGAGACAGGGACTTTGCGGGAGTTCCCAGGATGGGGAGGGCTGAGAAACCGATGGAGCAGCGCTGAGCCAGTTCCCGGTGTGAGCTTGGGCTTGGATCGGGGCCACCCTCTTTGTGACTGTGCAGAGGGCACCATGTGGTCATCCTCCAGGGCATGGGGCATTTGCTCTCCGGCTCTCACGCCCTTGGCTGAGGGTCTCTGTTGGGCGTATTGACTCTCCTGCTCTCCTGTGGGCCGTCCCCCGGGGGCTAAGTGGGCTGTGAGCCGTGACAAGATGGGGGACTAGTGGGGACCCGGCATGGTGCCATCAGCGTGGCAGGGAAAACCCACTGCAGCTGCAGCTGGAGTCCGAGGTGGGCTGGGCACCGAGAGGCACGGCTGCAGTCCTGCCCACAAAGATCCCATACTGTCACACAACTCCTGGATTGTGCATCCGATCTTGGTGTTATTTCGCAGGTGGCTCCCAGACACGGCTGCGGAGGAGAGGCGCGCAAATACCCGCAGCCAACCACTTCCTTTACCTTGCGGGTCATTTGATCAAAGAACAGACCCTGATAGCTATTCCCCCTTCATCTAAATATGTATTGAGGGCTTTTTGTGCCAACTGCTTACCTGGCGCTGGGGTAGAAATGCAAACAAGAGGCCTGGTTTCTGATTTTGAGGAACTCAGAGTCTAGTGGTAGAAACTGTTCTTTGAATAAAAAAGGATTTGAGGTCAGAGGAGTCTGGGGAATTCAGCCTGCTATACCTGTCTCCCCCTTTTCTTTGCAGGGTCACACCCACAGCATTTGGAGGTTCCCAGGCTAGGAGTCAAATTGGTGCTGTAGCTGCCAGCCTACACCACAGCCACAGCAATGCAGGATCCAAGCCATATCTGTGACCTACACCATAGCTCCTGGCAACACCGGATCCTTAACCCACTGAGCAAGGCCAGGGATTGAACCTGCATCCTCATGGTTACTAGTCAGATTTGTTTCCACTGAGCCATGATGGGAACTGTCCCTTTTAGAAGAGTCATGATGTATATGAAAAACTCTTAAAGTCCTGCAATAAATAAACCTTTTAAAGGTTGTTAAACTCAACTTTTTCTAAATAAGTTTGACCACCACATACCCAACCTTCTTCTCCACTTTTAAACTGAGGGCTGGGGAGGGGGTTCCCATGTTCTGATTCTTCCTCAGGCCCGCCCTGCTCGGCCCTGTGCCCTTCTCAGTCTCTCTAGGACAGCTCTGCTGCTGAGGGTCCCTCTGGTCTTGAGGAAAGGGATTTCAGAATCTGAGGCACAACATCAGTTAGTGACTTGGTGCTACCCCCTTTTGGACTTACTTAAGAGAGCTTTAAAAAATAGATGCCGGAGTTCCTGTCATGGCTCAGTGGTAATGAACCTGATTAATATCCATGAGGACACGGGTTCGATCTCTGGCCTCGCTCTCCTAAAAGGGACAGGTACAGGAGTTCCTATCATGGCTCAGCAGAAACAAATCTGACTAGTTACCATGAGGACACAGGTTTGATCCTTGGCTTCGCTCACTGGTTTGAGGATCCAGTGTTGCTGTGGGCTGTGGTGCAGGTTGCAGACTCAGCTTGGATCTCGTGTTGCTGTGGTATAGGCCAGCAGCTACAGCTCCGTTTGGACCCCTAAGCCTGGGAACTTCCATATGCCATTGTGTGTGGCCCTAAAAAGACAAATATATCTATATATATCTATATATATATATAGATATATAGATAGATATCTATATATCTATATCTATATATCTATATCTAAGAGAACAATGTTTAAGCCAAAGGAATGACTCTCTAATGCGTGAATTTAAGTACCATGGCACCTACTTAGGGAAGACAGTTTTATTTTATTTTTTTATATTTTTGTCTTTTTAGGGCTGTACCCATGGCATATGGAAGTTCTCAGGCTAGGGGTCGAATTGGAGCTGTAGCCGCTTGCCTACAGCACAGCCACGCGGGGTCCACAGCGACAAAGATCCTTAACCCTGAGTGAGGCTAGGGATTGAACCCATGTCCTCATGGATACTAGTCGGATTCATTATAGCTGAGCCACGAGGGGACCTCTGGGAAGACAGTTTTAGATGGCAAGGGGACGGGTGCTAGCAGTGCCTCTAAAATCACCCTGCCTGAGGACGTTTCTCCTTAATGTACATCCCTCTGGAGTAATGGACTCCTTCTGCAACTATTGAGGAAACCACGTCTTGTGGATGGCAGATGTGTGTGGAAAGAATACTCGGAGCTGGCATCTTTGTATAATATGGTCGGAATCCGGAATCCAGTGTGTGTACCATCTCTGCCAACCTCTCCAGTCTCTATCTCCTCATATGCCCGGTGTACATCAGAGCTCTCGCTTACCAGCCTCCTAGGGTTACTGCTAGTGAAATCTCTTTCTCTCCCTCTCCCCACCCCGTGCCTGCCTCCCTCCCTGTGTGTGTGTGTAGCATGATGAAAACACTGGCTGCTGATATTATTTCTGATTTCCTGGGTCTTGCCTCCTTAGAGTAAGTCGTCTCAGGGTAGCAATTCATAATAACCAGTATTGACTGAGCACTTACTATGTGCAGGGTCCACATTTAGTCCTTCATTTGCATTATCACTCATATGCTTTGAGTCTTAAAGGGTTTGAAGTGGAGAAAAAGGATGGAAACAGTCTTTGCCTGTTCCCCTTTGCCCCTGAAGGCTTGGCGAGGTGGAGGCAGAGGTGGGTGGGAGGAGGACTGTGCTAGCTTGGACTAAGGGAAGCTGGAGTGATGGTTTAGAAGGGCAAAGAGCCAGGGAGATGTGAGAGGATGGAGAAAGAAGGGGACGGTGGGCTGGATGCCTGTGGTTGCCCCTTGGGTCCAGTCCCCGCCTTGTACCTGCTCTGTGCTTGGAGTTGGCCTGTCCCCTGCCCCCTGTCACCAGCTTCTGGGTGGGTTCACCTCTTGGGGGGAACTGGCAGGAGGTGGGGGTGGGAGGAGTGAGAGGTTGGGTGCTTATTCCCTGCCCCTCACCGCAGGTGGGTCACCGCTGTGACCCTCCACCGAAGCCTGCATCACCACTTTGCCACAGCCACCCTCTCCAGATTCTGGTGATGCTCCCTCCTAGGCCTCTCCAGGCCTGGGGTTACACCATATCCCCTTGGCCCGTCTCTTTACAGCCTGTGCTTGGCTTAGTAAACTGTCCCTTTTGGAAATTCTCCTCAATTACCCATTTGGGTGTCCTTTCTCCCTGGGACTCTGTCATCAACTCAGAAGGCAGAGCCTGGCTGAAGGTATAAAGTCCCAGATGGCCCAGGGGGCGGGGCGGGGCACCCTTGCTGTTTTCACCGAACAGTTTTCTGCCCACCTCCCCCTGCCCCCGGCTGAAATTTCCCAAGGTGGAAAGCACAGTCTCTGGGCTGGAATGCACAAGGCGGGGAAGATCATGGGCTTTGATGCCTTGCAGGTAGCCCCTCTGCACTTGTTCCTTGTAGGAAAACTGTTTGTATTGGGAAGCCCACATTCTGGGCACACGAATTTGGTGCCCAGATGGCGCCTGTATTGACAAAAGCCCAGCACACTGACAGGACCTGCAGACACATGGGTAAATATTTTGCCTTTCTTCTTCAGCAATATTTGAGTCTTTCAAATTTAATTGCTGTCAAAGGCAGGATGCTTGCCTCCCTGAGGCAAAGCAAATACTGAGGGCCTCCAGTGAAGCTGCTGGGAGGTTCCCTGGCTGGCTGCCCGCGGTGCCTGTCGGTCAGCTCCTTACTCCTGTCAAGTGGCCTCTTCCCTCACTAGCCAGATGGGCTGGGGGTGAGGAAGGCTCAGAGTGCCCAGAACATGGGCCACTTGTTGAGTTTGTTCTGAAGCCAAGAGAACTTGGTCTTAGTCGGGAAATCAGGTACTTTTCTTAGACATGAATGACGGGCACCACTGGGACTGTTGCCAGGGAGATCCTGTTCTGTGTCTCCAAAGCTGAGTCCAAGGAGTGTTTTGTTTGATCTTGAAATTACTGAGTGTGGGGTGGCTTCTGGTTTGCATGACATCTTTATGTCATTTTGACCAGGGCAGGGACATCCCCCACATACCGTACTGTGCCCATCTTGGCAAGCGGAGCAGTAGCCAGACTTTAGCACCCGGGTATCTCTGGAAGGTGCTCTTGTGCAGGGCACAACCTGCTCAACTGTCCATGTTTAAGGTAGTGGCTGATGGTATTCATGTAACAACCCTCTTTCCTTCATATATTCCTCTTCTCTTTCTTTTCTTCCTCCTCCCTCCCAAACCATTGACCTAATCGTCCCTTAGATTACGTTTACAAAGTGCAGTGAAGGGCTATTCCATGTTCATGTGTGATTGACAAGCCTTTTCTTACATTGTCCAGACAGAGAAGAAATGTTTGCTGTAGGCTTCCAAAGTCCTGCAACAACCACTTCCTTTGATTCATGACATTCTAATTTGCCTCAATTATTTTAATCCCTCGCATATAATAGAAGCAGTTGGATTCCTTGCCCACTATGGTCTTAGGGCGCCTTAGATTATTCATTCCTTTCTTTAAAGTGCACATTCTTGTTACTCATCCTGTGCTGGGGACCAGGGAGATAAAGATGAATAAGACAAGTCCCTGCCCTTGAGAAACTCATAATCCAGTGGGGAGTGAGTGTAAATAGATAAATCACAGCACATTGGGGTGCTGGCTGCAGCAGGGCAGGAGCCTAGGGGGGAAAGGGAGGGGCGGCTGAATGCCTACTGCTGGGTGCTGTCCTACATGCAAGGAAGGCTTTGCTGAGGAGCTGTAGGTGTGTACCAGGTGGAAGCAAGGCAGGGAGGAGAAGAGGGGCAGAGTCGTGAGTGGATCATGCATAATTGGAGCAGGGTGGGGAGAATTCCTGGCTGAAGCCTAGGGTGTGTAATGGTCGGGGCCAAAGAAGAGCTGAAATGAGGGCTGGGATTTTCTGTCAGGAGTGTGGGGCTTATCCTGTGTGTGAGAGGGACTGCAATTTCCTTCTGGAATACAGTCTGACAGCAGTGTGAAGGGTGGCCTGGTGGAGGAGACTCCCATCAGACTGTTCTGGGTTCTAACCCTGGCACTGCTATCCACTTGGTCAAGTCAGTCTTGAGCTTCCATTTTCTCTGTTCATAATATAGGCATGATGATTCTGAAAAGACCTACTTAATTGGGTTATAGAAAGGATAAGTAAGAGTGTCCCACTTGTGGAACAAGTACAGAAGCCATGAATGGGTGACAGGCATGTGGTTCCTTCAGCCACTGGGGAAGCTGGACAGGGTCCCACAGCCTGTCTGCCTATCGCCAGAGCTTACACACCTCTTTTCTACATGCACCAGGACATGAATAAAGTTGGAAACCACTGGTCTCAGTTAGCAAGCCTCTCCTACCAAGTAAGACCTCAGAAAGTGTGGCTGTTTGTTGAGATCACGCATTAGTTTCTTGCAACGGTGGTAGAGGGAATTGGACAGAGAGGGCAGGCTGGATTCCAGGAGCATTTCTAAGGTAGAACTGATGGAATTTGGTGACCAGCTGGACATCAGGAAGGAGGGGCACCACTAGAGCCGTGAAAGCTTTGGGGATAACTGTGGGATTTGTGATGTTGTAGACTGGATGGGAGGTGATGCTAGTACTGGAAATTGTTATGGAAATGAGTTACTGGAAATTGTTAGGGAAGTATGAATGAGGGCTTCGGAAACAGAGATTGTTAGACTGCTTTTTCAAGAAATTAGGGAAGAAGTAAGATAGGAAGAGAGAGATGATTGGAGGATGGTAGAGCATTTGAGAGACTTCACTTTGTAGGCTAAGGGGACAGAGGCAGAGGAGTTTCGAAATTACAGATAAAAGGAAATGAGTGTAATAACATTTTCCCCAAACTTTGCCTCTTTAGTCAGTGTCTGTCCCATTGGAGGAGTGTCTGCCAATAACGGGCAGTGGGTGGTTGTCCAGACGTGATTTACAATAAGGCACTGTCTAAATTATTGCACTTCACCAATTGCCAGGTTCCCTGCAGACAGTGAGCCAGGGGTCAGACAATTCAATCAGGTGCCACCACTTATAAATTGAAAATCAGTGGGGTGCAAAATGGATTACCATCCAAAACCATTCAGGTGCAAAACCAAAATTTAAAACCCCTAACCTTTAAAAATCACTCCTTTCGTGATGCTTCACAATGCCCCGGCACTGAGTTTTAATATTCCGCAGATGAGCAAGTGTCGATAGAAATTCCAGCAGGAGACCAAGAACTCCTAATCATGCCTCCTTTTTGGAATTTGCCAACATGGCAGATTTAGAAATTCGTACATTGGCAATTCTGTTAGCCCCTCGAAGGCAGTGGTCCTCAAACTTAAGTGTGCAACAGAATTGCCTGGAGGGCTTGTTAAGGATCAGATTTCAGGCTCTACCTCTGGGTTTCTGATTCAGCAGGTCAGGGTTAGGCCTGGGAAATTACACTTCTAGCAAGTTGCCAGAGGAGGCTAATCCTGT
Source organism: Phacochoerus africanus (assembly GCF_016906955.1). Classification (NCBI taxonomy): domain Eukaryota; kingdom Metazoa; phylum Chordata; class Mammalia; order Artiodactyla; family Suidae; genus Phacochoerus; species Phacochoerus africanus. Next base: position 8,725,591 of record NC_062559.1, on the reverse strand, counting down.
GGTCCCAGGGCACATATCGAGAACCTCTGCTCTAAGATGGAGGAGTATTTCAGTAATTCGTTGAGTGAATGCATTGCTTGATATCAGCTTATTAGTAAAGGACCTGTTGGTCCAAGCATTGAGTCTGTCAAGGGGCTCTAATTTTGTTCAAGAAATCTAAGAAGAGACAAGTTCAAGGAGGTACAGGTGGAATTGAGTGCTTTGTGTTCAGAGGTGAGCTTGGGGGTGTGGAAAAGGGAAGAGGCCCCCCAGCTCACCCCTCCACAAGACAGCATGTGCTACAAGTACAGAGGATGCCAAGGCTGAAGCCCACTGTCTGTTGGCCTGGGGATGCAAACTGTGTGTGTCTTTTGATGCCTCCCTTGATGTGAAAGTTGATTTTCTGAAGGTTAAACAAACATAAGTACGCCTTTCTTAACAAACTGCTCTCAACCTAAACTCTGACTTTTCCCACGTCTGAATGCTACCAGAGATGTGTTTTTCTATCAAAATCAATGGTGTTTGATTTCTTGCTACGCCCTTGTTCTTTTGGAGTCTAGGTCACTACTTTGTGTAGAACCTAGTTGTCCCCAGACCCAATATGAAACAAGTCTCTTTTCCCAGGACAGACAGACAGATCCCGGAAATGGTCCCAGTCTTGGCTGCTGCCTCGTTAACATGCGGTCTCCTGTCTGTCTTTGCCAGGAGAGATCGAGCGATGCACCTACATCAAGTATCACTACTCCTCAGCCACCATCCCCAGGAACCTCACCTACAACATCACCAAGACCATCCGCCAGGACGAGTGGCACGCTCTGCGTAAGTACCCCTGAGTTTCTTTCTTTGGCTGTGACCTTCGGAGAGCGGGGAGGCTGGCTGCCCATCAGCAGCTCGTTTTGGCACCTTCTTCTCAGGCCTGTGGACAGTCTCGGAACACGGCGCCAGCTCCTTCAAGTGCCAGTGTCTGGGGGTCACAGTCGCCTCTGTTGGTCCTGATTGCCTGGTAGCTTTGGAGGAGTTTGCCTCTAGAATTAAAACAAGCAAACAAAAAATAACAGTTAGACAGTGATCAGTGCTCTTAGTTCGCCACCCCGGTAGGCATTTAAGATTTTGCCTGCCTGACCGAACCAACTGCTGGGATTCAGCTGCTGTGTGTCTCCAAGTTGCTTGGTGGATGAGTGTGGCAACCTGCCAGTCCCTTGTGTTGTCCTCTGTACAGAGTGAGTCAGGCTGGTGGTTGTAAGTTGCAGGCCTTGGGCGTTTGCATCTGGGCGGGGTCACTCAGGGGGAGGGGCTGGTCCTCAACTTGCAAGTTTTCCTTTGGGACCTGGGTTTGCATGTGGTTGCTCAGCAAAGGTCAGAATATCTGCCTCCAGTGGTTGGGGAAATTGAGGGTCAGGGATCCTCAGAGACTGAACTGATGATGAGAGGGGTGATGTAATGAGCTAACAGGGTTGGTTGTCCGTCTTTACCTTTCTACTCCGTGGGGATCCGCCTGCTTGTCTGTGTCAGGAAGGCTCTCCTTTGCTGCCGACACAGCTCTTCATACAAACACATTCTTACTGTGAGTAAGATCTGTGCTGCCTCTGGTGCATTTGTCCTGTCTTCTCTAGTCCAGCTTTTTTCACGTGATGTCCCAAAGTTAAGTTTCAGTTTACATTTATATGTGAAGGAGACTCTTATTGTTTCTTTCCTTTAAACTTGATTAAATGTTTATTTTTGGCACTCTTGTATTTTTTAATTTTATTTCATTGGAGTATAGTTGGTTCACAGTGTTGTGTCAATTTCTGCTGTGCAGCACAGCAGCCCAGTCATACCCATATGTACATCTTTTTCTCCTACTGTCTTCCATCATGTTTATTGTTTCTTGATACCAAGGATCCTGTAATCAGTAAACTCCGAAGATGGTCAAAACCATCTCCATATCCCACGGGTGTGGCCCTAAAAAGACAAAAACAAAACAAGAAAACAACCATCTTTCTTCTTCTTATTGCCTCGTTATCTTTTACATGTATGGGGCCCCTCCACCCCTAGGTACGTTCCACTTTTTGATTTGCTTTTAGTCAAACAACTGTAGCTTGAGGTGGGGGTGGGGTGAGGGACACGTCAAATGAACGGAGCAATCATTCATTGGTTTCAGAAAAAAGACTATGACGGGTAGGTGTCTGGATGATGTTCCTAAATGCCACTGGCCCAGAATGATGTAGGGCAGGTGTGAGCAGATGGCCAGGCATTAACCGAATGGTCTCACCTACAAGCTTTATCATTGCTGGAGCCACAAACCAGAACATGGGGACAGAATGCTGATGTCCTTCTGTGCTAGACAGCGAGCTAAGCACACCACCTACTTATTTAATTTGAATGGGAGACTTGCCTTAGGGACACTGGTTATCAGGGTTATTAATTTCCATTTTGGAGGCGGACAGGTAAAGGGCCATGTGGATAAATCCCTGACAACGACGGCCTGTTTCCCACACTGCTTGGGTCTAGGACAGTCGCTTAAGAGACCCCTCTGATGGATGTTCAAGCTACATGACAAGCCTGGTAGAACAACCACTGAAATATAGCTTAAGCTGTGGGGATCATCCTGGAATCTAAGAAGGAAGAAGTTGTTGGCATGGTGGCTTCAATTCACTCACTCGATTCAACCACAGTTACGGAGTTTTCCAATGTACCAGGCACATGGTAGATGGGGAGTCCACAGGGAGCTCTTCCAAAGCGCTTACGCCTGGAGGTGGAGGAGGGTGGGAGGGAGTGGAGAGATACATTCACAAAGCAAATAATTACAAGGCAATGCGCTAATTACAATATAGTATAATTGCTTCAAGCAATTAAGATAGTTTGTGAGAGGTTTTTGTTTTTTGTTTTTTCCCCAGCAAGAAGGAGACTTATTCTAGTGTAAATCGCTCAGATGCACTTGAAGGAAACCTGGTTAGAATGCTTTTGTCTGCCCACACAGTAGAGAACCTGGAAATCAGAGAGAGGACCCGTGGTGGCGTCGCCGAAAATCCGTTCTATGGTGTCAGCAAAGAGAGGGAGCTCACGCTAAGCTTTGTGGATCTGCTTTGAGCCCAGTGTCTCCGGGTTCTTGTTCTGAAACCACAGTGTCCTTGGGTTCTGCAGAATCTCGCAGGCAGCCTGTGCTGTGGTGAATGGGGGCGCTAACAGATTTGTTTGTAACTGATGAAAGCCATCCCAGCCGCTGCCGCCTGCAGAAGTTTGGGGCCCCTCTTTGGTGAGGGACTCATCTGCCCATCTCGCAGGGGGGCCTAATGGGCTGTGAGGCAGACGGAGAACCCTTGCCATTCCTGACATCCATGGCAGCTATTTTTACTCTGAGGGCAAGTCAGCGTTGTCACCTCCGAAGCTGGCGCTGAGTGTAATTGGCAATGCTGGCACAACGGGAAAGCTTAGTAAATGGCAACGTTAATTTTCAGAGGTCAGAGATCAATGACAGTAGGTGGGAAGTGGGCCCTTAAACCCCCTTTGATGTAACATAAAGACTGTCAAAAATGAGCAAATCCCTGTGATCAAGCTTTAGAAATTAAAAGAAATAGACCCTGATTTCTTTACTTATGTGAGAGTCCTATAAATTTTTTTTTTTTTCTTTTTAGGGCCGCACTTGAGACATATGGAATTTCCCAGGGTTGAATCTGAGCTGCATCTGCTGGCCTACACCACAGCTGCAGCAATGCGGGTTCTGAACCACATCTTCGACCTACACCACAGTTCATGGCAACTCCAGATCTTCAACTCACTGAGCGAGGCCAGGGATCAAACCCACATCCTCATGGATACAAGCTGGGTTCTTAACCCACTGAGTCACAATGGGAACTCTCCCTGTATCCTTTAATATTATCAGTGGGATTAAATAAATTCATTTAATATTAGGTTGTTATCGTTTTATAATTTCAGCATAATATCTTATATTCTGTAATTTTTCTCAGTAAATAATTCTTGCCAAAGGAAAAAATATGATTTTTTGTTCCCCAAGAAATAACTTCTGGCAAATATTTTGGGCTTTGGTGAAACTTAGCTTATACATACATTTTTCATCAGGAATTTGCCTGTGGTCATCAATCACTATTGTGGAAAAAAATTTTTTTTCAACTAGGAAAAGCACTGTTTGGTTTAAAACTATGCTTTTTAAAATTATTTTATTTTTTCTTTTTATGCCGTACCTGTGGTGTATGAAAGTTCACAGGCTAGGGGTCAAATTGGAGCTGCGGCTGCTGGCCTACACCACGGCCACAGCAACACCAGATCCTTAACCCACTGAGTGGGGCCAGGGATCACATCCTCATGGAGACTATGTCAGGTCCTTAACCCGCTGAGCTACAACGGGAACTCCTATGCTGGGCTTTTTGAACAGCTAATCCTGCCAACGAGAGGCTTAGTAACTCTTTGGCTGAGAGCTCATTCATGTGATGGTCATGAGAATAGCAGGTGAAAGAATAACATGATCTGTAGGCTGCTTGGTTTACAAAGTCAAGTGCAAAGAGATAATAACCATCATTTTGGGGAGTAGAGGCCAGAGAATCAAACGTGTGTGTGTGTGTGTGTTTGGAGTGGCTCTGTGTATGAGGTTTGATGATGATTTGACGATTGCCATTGAGGCATCCTGTATACTTGTTTCTCCTCCGCCCCCCCGCCCCCGCTCCCCCAGAGGAGGCAGAACTCCTTCAGTGGTTGGGACTGTGCATACTCTCAATCCACCCAGACCTGCCAGTCTGCCCAGGGCAGCCCGCTTTGCCTTCCCACCCGTCTGCTGCCTCCCACCAGGTCCCAGGGGCCCGTGTGGCACTGGTCTAGCCTCTGTGGGCTCCAAGGATGTGCTGCACCCCTGAGCCTGATCCCCCTGTAGCCCCCGGCCCTGGAGCGTGACAGGCGAGGGTCACCGGCCCAGGAAGGCTGCAGCAGGGACTGAAGGAAATGAGCTTGGCTGATGCCCTTCTCTAGGTGGGTTGTCGAGTTTAATGTTTGGACTGTGACAGAATCAGATTGGCAGTGGTCAAGGAAGCAGACTGGCCGTGCAGTGGCGTCTTAAACAGTGCCACTTCCTCCTCTCACTGGAACACATCCCCATAGGCGTTTTGTGCTCTGAAGTTCAGGCTGGGGCTGTGTGATTGTTCGGGGAATTCTGTGTCCTCGTGCCACCTCCAGGAGCCCCTGAGGCTGTCACCGGCGGCTGTGTCTTTGCTTTCAGTGCCACTGGTGTCCCTTTAGAATGCCTCTTCAGTATAGCCGGCGGCCTGGACATTGCCAGTGGCAGGGCAAGGGGAGGTGGTGGGGGGAACAGGAGCTCGAGTGGCCTATGATAGGGACTGGGCATCAGGGGGTTGAGAAGGCAGGGTCTGGGAAGATGGTGTCGCTGAGTCGTGGGTGCTTCTGCAAGGAGGAGTTGGCATGGAGTGGAGCTGGGCTGGGGGCTGGCAGAGGGCACTGTGGAGAGCCTGCCTGGAGCCAGTGGGGCAGGTACCCACTGGCAGGTGTGAGAAGGGGGGCCTTTCTCACTGCTGATCTCCCAGACTCCTTGTCAGGGACTCTGGGCTCCCCTCCGGGTCTGAGCCCCGAGACTCGGGAGTCGTGTGCTCGTGAGCTCCGATGTGCTCCTTCCACTTGGCCTTTTCAAGATGGGGGTTTCAGCTCACAGTCGATTGCCCCTGGCCGTGGGAGTCAGGGAGCTGGGACTCCACTTTCCTGCAACCAGATCCTCTCGGTCTCCGTTATCTTTCAAGAGGCTGAGAGCCAGGAAAGCTCCATTTTTTTTTTTTTTTTAAAGCTTCCTTCTGTCAAGACTGAAAGTTCAGCTAATTAGATTGGATGGTCACAGGGCACGTTTCCAGCTGGCCCGGGGATGGGGCGAGAGAGAATCTCCTCCCTGCCGCATCCCTGATCCCGCCCCCTCCGCCGGGGGCATCACCCCCATCCACGCTCACACACACACACTCACACAGTAGCCTCGCATGATGGGGAAGGAAGCCGTGTGATGTGGAGTTTCAGATGGGCTGGGAGAGTCAGGGAGAGGCAGGGAGAGGGCGCTGCGGAGGGAGGGAGGGAGGGAGACCTGGATGGCGACTTGGCAGAGGAGCCGGAGCACTCCCAGCGCCCGCCCCTGAGCTGGGAGGAATGATCGTTCAGAACTGTCTGGTTTAATGTGCCCACCTGGATAACACACTTAGATCCCTGACTCCAGAGCTCCGACTGCTCATCAGGGGGGTCTGTAGGTGAGCCCAGTCTTGGGGGACCAGCCCCCCACCCAAGCTGTGGACGGTAGGAAGCCCAGCTTGTCTGCGTCTCTGCTGTGGATCTTGGTACCAAACTCTTCCCTTATTCTGCTTGGCCACGTCCTACCTGTTTTGCCCCATCTAGCCTCTCCCAGAGCCTCTTCCACACCCTCCCCCTGTCCAGAATTAGCACATCTTGACCCTGAACCCTAGTCTCCCTGGTGCTCAGATTCCCTCCAGGCGCTGCCCACCTCGTAAGCCCCAAACTCCTCCCTTCCCCTCCTAGCGGGCATTGGCTTTCTAGCCTTGGACTTGGGCTGGCTCCCTGCCTGATGGCACTTGCCTTTTCCTTTCCCGATGGACTGTCATGGAAGTTCTGGACCAGCCTGCTCATCTGCCCTCTGAACTGTACTCATATTCAGACCTCTGGCCTCACAGCCCAGGAGTTGCTTAGGTTTCTGGTCCCTCATTCCCCAGCATCCCTGATTATGATAAGATGACTGGTTGACCAAAGGGGTTGGAATGAAAATAAGAGTAATTATGACTACCTCTTTGTTCATATCAGCTGTAATACTCCTCTGAGGGTGGCTCGGGGTTTCCCCCAGGTGCCTTTTATTTTATTTATTTATTTATTTTTTGCTTTTTAGGGCCATACCTGTGGCATATGGAAGTTCCCAGGCTAGGGGTTGAATTGGAACTGCAGCTTCCAGCCTACACCACAGCCATAGCAACACAGGATCTGAGCCGCATCTGTGACCTATACCACAGCTCATGGCAATGCTGGATTCTTAATCCACTGAACAAGGCCAGGGATTGAGCCCAAATCCTCATGGATACTAGTCAGGTTTGTTACTGCTGAGCCACAATGGGAACTCCTAGGAGACTTTGTTTTGGCTTCTTTGTAGTCAGGGAGGAAGGGGGATGTTGCCAAGAGGTCCCATCTTGGCCTCGGAAGAGAATCTGAGATCCAGGTCTGAACTCCAGTGGACTCCTGCCAGCTCTTTTTTTTCTTTCTGTTTTGGATGATGTTAGGTAAAACAGCCTAATGAGGTGAACATCCCAGACATTAGAAGTGTAGGTCCCCTGCAGCATCAGCCATTTTTCTCCCCCTGCATCTGTGTCTGAGCCCAGCCAGCATGGAGTTCTCACTGTGTGCAATCTGTTGTGAGCTGCCTCTTAGACTGGCAATCCGTGGGGGTCATCGCTGGCAAGAAACCATCCCCAGAATTGTGGAAGCTTGGTGGAGCAGAAACTCAACCAACAAAGCATTCCCTGAAGTCTGCTTTTTGCAACCCATTCCACGTCTCTCTGCCCCTATCCAGCCCTTGCAGGGAACATCGTAAGCCATTCAAGATACCCACAGCCTGTAGCCTGAAGGCTACCCTGTGCTTGTCCTCCTGGAGTTCCCATGGTATTTCTGCAAAAGGCAAGGCAGAGAACACATAGCCCTTAATGGGGGTAGGGATCACAGCTGCACCTGTTCTTGCAGCACTAACTCATGCCGGGACTCTTCCTCTGCAGCTTCCCCTGCCTATCAAAACTTAGCTTGCCTCTGTCCCATTTCCTCAGGTTTATCGTTTTCCTCAGTTGTTTATTGCTTGTTTGAATTAAGATGTTAATGTCTTTCTTGGATCACCTGTCCTGAGAGCATTGTTATTTTTCAGGAGACCTCGCCCAAAGGAATGACAGTGGTGTGATTAAAGGTTGGAGATACTTTAAAATCATGACACACATGCTGCTGTTGATCCCACCTACTTAGATGGTGGCCTAGCTAGGGGCCCATGATGGAAAATGGAGTGGACGGGAGGGAGAGTTCATTTTTGAGTAGGGAAGGGAGGGGGCCTGGTGAGGGATGGGGTAGAGTAGGGTATGGCCTTTTCTGTTGAAGATAGCCATGTACTGAAACAAATCTGAACACTACCGTACTAGCGTAATTCCAGTCTTCAAGTCACAATTCATCTGAATGTGCAGGTCCCAATTTGTATTCGGAATTATTTGGCAGTCTGGCCGAGAGGCATTCTCTCAGCTTCTGCAGGTTGGAAGTTGTTTTCTTCCGGCTGAGCATAGTGATCTGGTCACCACAAAGGAGACCCGGGTACAACCGCACTGGCATCCTTCATCCGTTTGTTCATTTACTCAGTCAGTATTCATGGAGTGCCTGTTCCGTGAGAAGCCCTGTTGTTAAGGTGCTGGAGGGCATATTAAATGGTATCCTGCGTTCCAAATTGGATGATATATTTCCAGGTGCCAGCTAGGCAAGGGATCAAACTGCTTGTTGCTTAATGTTTATTGACTACCCAGAGAGCCTAGGCTAGTGCAGCTGGCACGCATGCATCATGGGTCCTGACCTCCACACTTAAATTGGTAAGAACTCATTACAGGGGAAAGAAAAGCAAAACAGAAGTCAAAGCTACCATATTACAGAGGCATGGCCTTTTTTTTTTTTTTTTTTTTTTAAAGTCAGGGAAAAGTGCAGATGGTCTAGGATCTGCTTCTTCTTGGCCCTCTGGGGGAACTGTCCCAGCTCTAGGTGCTGAAAAAGACGCTCAATATGGCAGGTGATTCTTCTTTCCAACAGCCGGGACAACAAGAGTTCACTGTCTGGGTGAGCTGCAGTAGTGAAAGGGAGAAACAGGACCAGGAGCTGAGTGTTCCAGAAGGCAGGGGATAGGGAATCAGCAGCAATAGGGGATCTGGGGTGGGTGAGACACACATGGCTGGGCAGCAACTTGTCAAGGCATGATTACAGTAAGTGCCACTTTGGGGTCTCAAAACTACATGATCCAATAGGGCAGAGGCTTGGCCAGGGGAAGGCAGGCCTTAGTTCTATATAAAATCTGGAGCATTAGGGAGTTAGAGTAAGAAATAGAGAAGAATGGCTTTGAGAGAAGCTCAGGTTTAAGGTCAGGTGTCCTCTGCCTTGAACAAGACAGGAGACCATTTTAGTCGGAGCAGCCGTGTCAGACTGATCTGGATTGGTGGTCCTGGGCTTTGAGGATGAGGCTGCTTCTTCAGATGATAGGACAATGGGGAGGGGAGGGGAGAGACATCTGGGAGCCAGAATCACTTAACAGAAAAAGTAACCGAGCTGGACATTGTGTGGTAAAGGTCCTATCAGAGTCTAGACCAGTGCTCTTCACCTGTGGTCCATGGAGCAGCAGCTCCTGGGAACTTGTTGGAAATGCAGGTTCCTGGGCCTCAGCCCAAACCAACTGAATCAGAATCTCCATGGATGGGGCTCAGGAATCTGGGCAATTCTTATCACATTAAAGTTCGAGAACTCTTGGTCTAGAGGGCATTGGTGGGGGTTTTTGCAGTCCATGAGTGCTTGGGAAGGAGAGACCACGAGTGGATTTTGGATGGGAGCTGGGAGAGGGAAGATTGCATTGAGCACAACCTCTCCCACAGAAACAGGACTTTTAGGCTATTTGTGTGTTGTCTGTTGTCTGTTTCTATATGGTTATAGTTTTGGTAATTTAAAATTTCTGCATTTCTTTTTGTTAATTGAATAAAATTGCATGGAAGAGGCCTAGTGTGTTTTCTCCTTCCTTCCTCCCTCCCTCCATTCCTTCTTTCCATTCTTTAAAATTTTTTTTTATTGTAGCTGATTTACAATATTCTGTCAATTTCTGCCATACGGCCAAGTGACCCAGTTTTATATATTATATATATATTTCCCTTTTTTCCACATTATCCTCTATCATGTTCCACCACAAGTGATCAGAATAGTTCCCTGGGCTATACAGCAGAGTCTTCTTGCTTCCATTCTTTCTTTAATTCTTTCCTTCTTCCTTTGTCCTTTTTTTTGTTCATTCTTTCATTCATCTGGGAACGTCCTCCTATTATCCAACCTGAAATCTCTATCTTGTATCTGGAATGTTCTCCTTTCAGAAGCAGACTTCAGGCTCCTTTGAAGTTACAGGATTGTATTGAGCTCTGTTGCTCTCTAGGTATTTGACCCTGGACAAACTGTGTGAGGTTTTTAAACCCAGGACACTTATCTGTAAGATGGAGGTAATAATACCTGTCTTGAGAGTTGCTGTAAAGTTTAAATTAAATAATGTGATTCATAGGAAATCAGTCACTCTCAAGGTTGATACCAAGCAGTGTTGGAGGCTGTTATGATCAGAACACAGAGCTGTGCCAGCCGCTGGCTTCCCTATAGGAAATGGGGAAAGATTCTGTAAACGCCAGTTTGTAGACTCAGGGGTTTTTCTGTTCAACTCTATGCAGTCCATGCAGGCCAGTGTGCATCTTATGTGTTTGTGTATGTGTTGGTGGGTCTGCTCTGGATTTGCTGTCTGCACAGGTGTGTGATGGCAGCTGGCCTGGGGCATTTCTAGTGTGGGAATAGAAGGTGGCTGAGCGTATTATGAGCTGAGTGGCAACAGGGTGGCATATCGTGAAAGAAGTTTCAGAGCAGAAAATCAGCAGTGTTTGGGATTCTCAGTGGGATAGTGGCAGCAGAAGCAGCTCACTAATTTATCAGCTGTGTCCAATAAGAGTGCAGTTTAGACATAACAGGAGTCTCTAAAAGAAGATTTGCATATTAAGTGTCTTAAAAGTAACATTTTCAGTGCTTTGAAGATAAATACACTGTGAGTACATTTGTATTGAGATTGTCGAGGGGAGTATGGAAATGACTCTCTTAGCTGCCCCAGCCCAGCCCTGCCTTCTAGGAAGACTGCAGTTTCCAATGTGTGCTACCATTGGATCCTCTTCTACTCCTAAGAGAAAGTACATTTCCCCAAAGAGGATGCTCTGAGAGTGTTGGAGGGGTAGGGGAGAGAGGGTCCAGGAAGAGAATAGGATATACTATTAGGGTCAAAGGGGAGGCTCTGGGGGTGATTTTCCTATCCTGGGGGAGGGGAACTCCTTGTTTTCAACATGGTGCCCATAGTGGGTCTTGGGGTGGTACTGGCTGTGGTCATGGATTCTGCCATTCCATCTTAACAACTAAGAAGGACCAAGAATTGCAGGGAGATTGGTTGGCCGTCTTGATAGCTTGTAACCTGCCAGTTGGGAGAGAGGGAGCGCCAGCTCTGCCTGGCCTGAGTCCCTGTGGGAGGCAGAACTAGAACCCTGGCCTTTGTTAATACAAAATTCACACTCTTCCCTGACTCCAAGGATCCCCTCCTGCATCTTAGATGACAAGCCTACTTATTTTCTTATCTCCCCTCTCTGCCTGTTTTCTCAAATGTGCTACTTTTTCTCATTATCCCAAAGGACAGTCCTAATTCATCCTCTACTCACCCCTCCTCCACCATCAGCTACTTCCCCCATCCCATTATCTAAAGTAAGTGAAGATTCCCTCCTCCCCGCCTCACCACCAAAAGCAACCAGGCTAGCCACTGCCACCACCCCCGCCCCCAAATCCAAGAGCTCTGGGATTCAAAAGAAATGAAAGAAAGCTATTTATTTTCCACTTCTCTTTTTCTTGTTCATTTAATTACTGGTATCACAACAGGATTTTTTTCCTACTGCTTTTCATTGCAAATGTATAGTATTTCATCTACATTATGAGTTAAATAGGCTTTTGTGGACTAGCCTAGAAACCCAATCATCATTTATAACAGATATGACTTCTCTGGAAATGGGTTCTGAATTCTAAATAACTGACTTACAAATGAGGTTGTAGAATGGAGCTCATTTCAAAGCTGGAGACGGTATCGTCTACTTTCTAGGCAATTTTCTCTGAATGGTGTTGCCATCTCCCCTCTTTTTACATCTGTTGCTCTTAGGCTGGATCCCCATGTTAGACATCCTCAGTGGGGTGAGAGCCCAGACTCCCTGTGCCTTGTTCTCAGCCCATAACCAGCTGCTGATACAAAGTTAACTCATGCCTCATGATGTGTCCTGTCCAGAAACCCAACCAAAAAAACATCAAGCATCCTTGGTGCCAGGTATCATTCAGTCTCATTTCACATTGGTAAAATGAGGCTAATTATGTAATATTTCCCTGCGGTTCCTTGCTTGGGCACCTGGCACCAAATTAGAAGTGAACAGTCAGAGGGGTGTGTGTGTGAGAGAGAGAGGGAGGGAGGGAGGGATGCTGAGAGGCTGCTAAACATGGGTGTGGAGGTGATACCACGTGGGACTGATACAGCGTTCATCTTCCTCACACTACCACATCCCACCACCTTACTCCTGGAGCTTCTGGATGCTGCACGGTTGCCAGGGAAACCAGGAAAAGGAAATGTACAAAAGCTACCTCCTTCCCAAAGCTCCTGGGCATGCCCTCGTGGGGTGCGGGGATAGGGGAAAAGGAACGGTGTATTCCTTCTGGCTCTGAGTGGGGGGTGGAGAATGCCAGTACCCAGCCAGCCCCCCTCTCACCGCAGACCCCAGTCCAGCTTTGTCCTTGAGTCACATTAGCTTTACATTCTGCTGCCCTCCCCCCATCCATCAGCCCCTGACCTAAAGGGATCTTCGCGTTTCCTGGAAGTTAGGATGACTTCTCCACTTCAAATCTTGTGATTAAGATTTGCAGTTCAGTTGCTGTTTAGCTTGGCAGGGCTGGAAGACGTGTGCAACCAAAACAATTACTAACTCAGCTCCACTTCCTCATTAAATTAAAGAAGGGCTGGGATCCTAAGTGTTTACAATTCCTCCTTAGAGCTTTGTGGCTCTGGGTAACGAGGGTTCTCGGAATGACCTGGCAGGACCTGCATGCCCAGTTGAGGGCCTGCTGTGAGCACAGCATCTAAACTGGGCAGTGGAAGAGGGACCTACCGTCTACGGAAGAACATAGAGCAGTGATGTCAGCTTGAGACAGCAGAGGCTTGTGCTATGGGACATGGGTAAACTAAATGCTGTTAGCAGCATCCACAGGAGGAAAAGACCCTCTCAGCCCAGGATGACAGGGTGGGAATAATGGCACTGAAATGGACTTAAGACACTTCATTGGTTAAGTTTATTGAGTTCCTACCATTTACCAGGAAGCATTCTAGGCACCAGATAAAAGAGTCAGCAATTGCTGTCCTCATGGAGCTTGCATTCTCGTGGGGTAATAACTACCACTTACTGAATGCTTAGTGTGGGCTGTCCTCCATCCCTGACATGCATTATTTCACTTAAACCTCAACTGTCTAAGGAGGAGCATATTATTATTATTATATCTTACCTATGAGGAAACTGAGGCTTACAGACATTCAATAACTTGAGGTAGATTGGTGTGGTGTGAATGTTTTGACTTTGTGATACCTTAGGAAATTCATCCATCAGCTATGCTCGGGCTTGATGGAGATGGGTGGCGTCCAGACTCTGAGGAGCCTTCCGTGATATTCCAGACCTGAGATCACAGCGGCCTGGACTAGACTCTCAGCAATGGCTTATGTGAGACTCCGAGACCACCTGCTAACCGGATGTGCTTGCACAAGTGCTTTATGGGGAGGGCTGAGATTCCAAGGTGTGTGACCGTTTCTGAACAAGCTGCTCTTCTGTCACTCCCTGCAAGGGCACCGCAACTGTCTTTATCTCGAGAACAACTTTATTAGCACTACCTCTGGCCCCAGAATATAGGAAGTCAGCTTTCCTTGACATGTAGGGAAGAATGAACTTTATTTAGTTGAGCTTACATGTCTTTTTCCATACCTAGAAATAAGGTATATTCATTACCTCCAAAGCTAATTCAACTTGGGCATCTAATAAATGCGTGAATCATACATCTCTTTGGCCTTCCAGTCTCAAGGCTGACAATAATTTTCATTCTGTTATTAAACAAGACTCCTTTGATCATGGTCATTAATCTACACAAATGAGTTTTCGTGTGGATGTTATTTAAGTATACCAAGCTCTTCAGAATTTTTCTCGAGGATAGAATTGTCAACTGCCACGCAGTTTGCAGATTCACCACTTGCTCAGCAGCTCCAGTTTAAGAAGGTGGTTAGATTTTCCTCCCTTTGGGTTTTTAAACTAGGAATCATGAAGGGGGAAAAAAAATCAATCACAAGCTGCTACTTACTCTCAGAAGAGGGGTTCTTCTGCCTTCCCCGATTGGAGCTGTGAAGAATTCAACATGACCCCAGGCTCCTTTTTCCTTTCTTGAGGTTGAGCTTATTAAAATTGCATGGCCAAAGGACACTGATGAGGAAATGGCTGGAACCCTCCACCTCTGTAGTCAGAACCTCCAATGCCGTGTCCTAACAGCCTCAGCCCTCTCCGTGGGGACGCTGAGCTGCCAGCAGCTGGGGATGACCCACGGGTGAGTGAGAAAGTGAGGGCGGAAGAGCCAAGCCAAGTGTCTCCTCGGTGTGGCAGTTTCCACCCACTTCCTCGCCAGCCACGAGGGCAGGGCATGGAAATGCATGCTGTCTCTATGCTCACTCTTGATTAACTTGGTCATTGCCTCGTCGGCCTCCTCATTAAGTATTTAGAGTCCAGTGTGCTCTAGGGTGAGTGCTCAACAGACAGGGCCCCCCTTGAGAAGCTTCCCAAGAGGGCCCCCCTCATCCCCGTCCATGAGAGGGAGTCTCCAGAGAAAGCATGGAAACTGGAGAGTCAATCAATTACAGTCAGTACTCTGTTTATTTTTTTTTTGGGGGGGGTCGGAAATTTGATTACATGATTAAAGATTGCTTGAAATATTTTTTTGAAAATGCTCTGGTTCTTACAGGGCATCTTTCACAGGTCGTGCTGTAAAGTTTCTAAGACCAGCAAGGATTCAACATGGAGGCTGAAAATGGGGGGACCCAAATGAAACTTTTAAAATCCCATAGGCTCGGGTCGGATTTATTTAAGCGTTGTTGGGGAGGTTGAAACCAAATGTTAAATCTGATTAATCGTGAAAGAAGGGAGGAAATCTGAGACGGGTATCATCACCACGGGCTCTTCTGGGCTGCACGCATTTGCCCACCATCTGAGTCCTTCTTCGACTCTCCGGTTGTAATTCCTCCCTCTAAACACCCACCCCAACCCTCGCTCCTTTCCTTCCTCATTAGATTAATGTCCCCCCCATTTTATCTCTTTTTGATCACCTTATTTCCTTTCTCCTGATTATCAAAGTAAGACTTTACTATAGAAACATCTGACAGGAAAGTGTAAAAGAGGAGAAAAATACCATCTCAAATCCTATTACTGGAGGTCTTCATCTGACTCAGCGGGTTAAGGACCCAGCATTGTCTCTGTGAGGGTGAGGGTTCGATTCCTGCCCTCGCTCAGTGGGTAAAGGATCCGGCCTTGCTGTAAACTGCGGCATAGGTCGCAGATGTGGCTTGGATCCTGCATGGCGTGTGGTGTAGGCCTCAGCTGCAGCTCTGATTTGATCCCTGGCCTGGGAACTTTCATATGCTGCAAGTGCGGCCATAAAAAAAAAGAAAAAAAATCTACTACGGATAGACAAATTACTATTGTGGTATATATTCCTTTGCATTTTTTTTGCATGGTGTAAATCATACTTTATATATAATTTTTTTTTATCTCAAAGGCATTTCTCTTTGACATCTTCATAAACATAATTTTGTCAGCATCATAATATTCTACCATATGAATATGTTCATATTTACTTAACTTTACCCCTAAAATTCAATGTTTATTTTGTTCTGGTTTTAGGCTGTTATTATACGGTTGTAATGAAAACCCTTGTGTATAATCTTTAACCATATTTTTAATAATTTGTTGAGGATACATTTCCTAGAACAGGGATTATTGGTTTCAAAAGTCCTTTTTTTTTTTTTTTTTTTTCTGATACACAGTGCCAAATTTCCTTTCAGAAATGTTGAGCCGCTTTCATCTTACCTGATTTTACCTACACTAAAAATTCTTTTTTGATTCAAGTATATGCTAATTTGATTGATGAAAAGTAGTAACTCATTTTTGAAACTGTCATCACTGTGATTACGAGACAGGCTGAATTGGAAGAAACGGTTTTTAGCCCTTTGTGTCTTTCCTTTTTCAAGTTCCCCTTTCATTTTACATTTTTTTATTTTTTGGCATGTGAGTTTCTTGGGCCAGGGGTCAAACCCGTGCCACAGTAGCAACCCCAGCTGGATCTTAAGGGAACTCCCAGTTCTCTCATTGGCTTTGTCTTTACTTTTTCCTGTTTCCTTATGTTTCCATCTTAAATGAATTCATTCATCTTCAGTATGGGTGTCACTCGGCCAAGGGCTGTCCCTCTGGTCCTTTGCCTCCCCTTTCTTAGATTTTCCTCTCAGGGCTAATAGGTTGACGGGTTCTCGGTTAGAGGTTGGGGGTTAGAGGTTAGGGTCACCAAGCCCTAACAGGTGTTCAGAAAGTGAATCCCAGTAGCTACTTAAAGGGGTCCAGGTATGTTTGAGATTTCATGGCTCTTGGAGTTTGTTCATACTTTGGGAAACTCCAGGAGGAATGAGACATGTTCTTGGTCGCATCTGTGATGTCCAGTGCCTGGGACAGAGCTGGCATACACCGAGGCAAGGGGCTCGGTGCATGTTGATTGAATGAAAGAGCAAAGACTTTTCAAGATGCCAGCTTCTTAGCAGTGACTTGGCTCCCCTGACCCACAGATCTATCACTGATCTCAAGAAAAGAACAAGAGGACGGCTAAGAAAGTTTAAAATTTATCTACATGTTGAAATTTGAAGGAAAATGTAATTGGATTCCTCCTCCAGAGTTAATCCATTAATGTAATCAGTGATGTAGTTACTCTGTCTTGGCCTTAAAGAAATTGCTGATGCCTCATACAAATAGACACCTGCCTAGTAAAATAACTCTGCACCCAGTACCAGGCATTTATCTGTTTTCTTTTTGTATGGGACACGCTCTCTCCTCTGCAGCATGTCCACGTAGGGCTGGAAGCCAGGCCTGCTCCCTGGAGCTGTGCAGGGTCCTGTCAGTCACCACACCTGCAAGGCGGAGGCTGGTGCTGTTGCTGTGAGGTCAGGGTGCAGGGCTGTCATCATCAGACGGTTCTCCTGTGCTGGCTAACTGGTGCTTCAGATCACTGAACCATGATCTAGTCAGCATTGCTTTTTTTTAAATTAAATTTTAAAAATTTAAAAATTATAGTTGGTTTATAATGTCGTGCGAATTTCTGCTGTACAGGAAAGTGACCCAGTCATACACATATATACATTCTCTTTCTTATATTATCTTCCATCATTGTCTATCCCGAGAGATTGGATATAGTTCCCTGAGCATGGCACCCATGGCATATGGAAGTTCCTGGGCCAGGGACTGCATCTGAGCTGCACCTGGAACTACAGCACAGCGGTGGCAATGCCAGATCCTTAACCCACTGCACTGGGCCGAGGATGGAGCCTGTGTTTCTGCAGCAACCCAAGTTGCTGCAGCTGGATTCTTAACCAACAGTGGGAACGCCCCACTTAACTTTTTGTTTGTTTGTTTATTTTGCTTTTTAGGGCCACACCTGTGGCATATGGGCATCCCCAGGCTAGGGGTCGAATCGGAGCTGCAGCTGCCAGCCTACACCACAGCCATAGCAACTTGGATCTGAGCCACTTCTTTGGCCTACACCACAGCTCATGGCAACGCTGGATCCTTAACCCACTGAACAGGGCCAGGGATTGAACCTGCATCCTCGTGGATAGTCAGGTTCGTTACCGCTGAGCCACTATGGGAAGTCCCCAGCTTAACTCCTTTTAAGGTAGAAGTGTAAGTATGAATCAAGGACCAAGTAAACTCACGTAAACTTAGGGGAGCAACTTCCTTGCTTCCTCCTTCTTTAACTTCGAGTCTTCCTTCTCCTTCCAGAAAGCTTTCCCTAGCTCTGGGGTGTTGTGGGTCTCCTCCAGTCGTCCTGCATTTATCAGCAGGCAGGCCCATGTCTGGCAGGGGCGCTAAGCCTCTCCTCCAAGGCCCTTGGGGATACATCAATCAGGCTCCAAACCCGAGAAGCAGGAGGCTGGTAATGGAGACGTTGCCACTGGGTTGAGAAAAGCTTGGGAAGGTCCTCTGAGCACAGCTGTGAGCTGCCCTCCCTGAGAGCCGGGGGGAACAGATGATGGCAGTTCCCTGAGTTGGAGAGTTCTTCTGTGACTCGGAGCAGATGGAGGGAGAAGGTATTGATCCGCATGCAGGAATCCTGGAGGGGTCTGTCAAGTCACACTAGGTCCCATCTTTTTAATCCTGGGGTCTAGTGTGATATCTGGCACATGCTGTGCATGGAAAACATTTTTTTTTTTTTCCCACGAAAAGGAGTCGAAAGAGTGTGAGAGTGGAATGGAGAGGGGCGGGGTAGCCTAAAGCGTGATGGTGCTGATTCAGAATTGTTGAGAGTAGAGTTTATATTGCTCTCAGCCGGGCAAGCTCTGTTTTGAGGAAGAATTTTCTCTATCATATTAACTCGGGAAACATTTCTCCTAGTGATGGCTCCCCCATAGCTCTTTGTCTGTTTTGGGCTGGTCCTCCTCGCAGGTTTTCAGGCATCTAAGCACAGACAGATGCTGGCAGCTGGACTGGGGGTGTTATAACTTTCATGTCCCCCTGGAGTGTGTTCTGTCAGGAAAGAGTCTTAGCCTTTGGTCACACAGATGCTTCCAGGGAGCCAGTGTTTGGAAAGTCCAGAGTATTTTGACTTGTACCTTTGTTGGTCAAAAGGGTGTTGAGAATTCCATGCATCCCCCACCAGGGATTCTTCACCAAATAGTACTCTCCCTTTTAAAAAATTTTTTTATTATAGTTGATTTACAATGTTCTGTCAATTTCTGCTGTATAGCAAACTGACCCAGCCATACATTCTTTTTTTTTTTCCACATTATCCTCCATCATGTTCCATCACAAGTGATCAGATTTAGTTCACTTTGCTATACAGCAGTATCTCATTGCTTATCCAGTCCAAATGCAATAGTTTGCATCTACTAACTCCAAACTCCCAGACCATCCCACTCCCTCTTGGCAACCACAAGTCTGTTTTCCATGTCCATGAGTTTGTTTCTTTTCTATAGATAGATTCATTCATGCCGTATGTTAGATTCCACATATATAAGTGATATCATATGGTATTTGTCTTTCTCCTTCTGACTTACTTCACTTATTATGAGAATCTCTAGTTCCATCCATGTTGCTGCAAATGGCATGATTTTGTTCTTTTTTATGGCTGAGTAGTATTCCTTTGTGTATATATATACACCTCACATCTTCTTAATCCATTCATGTGTCATTGGACATTTAGGTTGTTTCTATTCTTGGCTGTTGTGAATAGTGCTGCAATGAACATAGGGGGGCATGTATCTTTTTCAAGGAAAGTTTTGTCAGGATATATGCCCAGGAGTGGGTTGCTGGATGATATGGTAGTTCTATATTTAGTTTTCTGAGTTACCTCCATACTATTTTTCCATAGTGGTTGTGCCAATTTACATTCCCACTGACAGTGTAGGAAGGTTCCCTTTTCTCCAAACCCTCTCCAGCATTTGTTATTTGTAGACTCACTAATGATGGCCATTCTGACTGGTGTGAGGTGGTACCTCAAGTAGTTTTGATTTGCATTTCTCTAATAATTAGTGACATTGAACATTTTTTCATGTGCCTGTTGGCCATCTGTATGTCTTCTTTGGAGAAATGTCTATTTAGGTCTTCTGCCCACTTTTCAATTGGGCTGGCTTTTTTTTTTTTTTTCCTGTTGAAGTACTCTCCCTTTTGAAACATCGGCAGCACCTAGTTCAACATTTTTTACGTCACTGTGCCTCTGTATCTAGCTCATGAAATATTTCCCAGGGCAGAATTTCCAAATTGTGGTCCCAGGACCACAGGCACCAGAATCCCATGCATGGGCTTGCGAAATGCTAGATTCTCATCCTGCCAGTTCACTGAATCAATTTGAACAAACTCTGAAGATGATTCCTATGTGCTAGCCAAAGTTAGATACCTTCTGCCTTAGGCCATGGGGAGTTGGTCCCCCTTGGGGCAGTGGTCCTAAAAGATGTCTGGTCCGGATGGAACCAAGGAACAGTAACTGTTCCCTTTCTACAGCTTGCCTCTTGCTGATCTCTAGTTTCATAGAAAGCCTGTGATATGCATTGTTGGGGTTAAAATATGAATAAGGTGATGCCTTTATCCTATATAGCTTAAAATTTGAGATGTCTATACTTATACATAAGTCACTTAAAGGCACACTGGGGCAAATTGCATGCTATAAAAGAAGGAGAGAAGGAGCGAGCATTTTACTGAAGTTAGCTGATGTGGTGAGAGTTCACTGGGAGGTAGGATTCAAATTCAACCTTCAAGAGTGACTGGGAGTTCCCTGGCAGCCATGGGAAATAAAGACCAGTTTCTAGGCAGATGGAGCTGCTTGAACAAAGTTCTGGAGTCAGGAGGACACTGAGATGTCTGAGCAGTGGCAGGAGTCCCTCGTGGTTGGAATGGCGAAGGTGCAAAGCTTAATGATGGGGGAAGAAACCGATGGAGGGGAAAACCCAGGTTCATCACCGACTGTCTTCTGTTTGCCCAGGGCAGCCTTGAACTGTTTTCTAGTGGGATCCGACATGATCACGTCCTCTGGTTACAAAACCTGGTTCAGGGGTTTGCATGACTGTTGCATTTCCCCACATTTGGCTTACTAAAGCCCTCTCTTCCCTTTGTGTCCCGTCACACCCCTGGCCCTCAGCAGAGTTCTAGACCATCTGCTCTCTGTTCTTTGTGGCAGAGCCAAGCCTTGGTAAGAGAGCAGAGGCTAGACAGAGAAGAGAAACAGTTTGGTCAGTTCTGTATTGTCTGTGCTCCTGGAGGGATGGACATAGGAGGCGAGTAATCCACAGCAGTGGATGAAACAAAGGCATTTCTATTTGACTTTGCAGTGCACGGGCGGGCGTGCTTGCCGGCAGCAGGAGCAGCAGATTTACCTTCCTAATTAGGCAAATATTCAAATGAGCCTGGCACTCCCTCAACACATGCCACCAAATTGCAAGGCCCTGTCAAGGAAATCTTATGATCGATGTTCATTTGATTGTTAATTATTTACATTAATACTGGGTAGAATGTTCTGGAGCATGAGCATTAAGAGATTCCCATCATACTGGCATCTATGGCAAATGGCCTCCCAGGGGCCCATCTTCATTTTGTGATTGATTCTTTTTTTATGAAGCTGGGAATAACCTCTACTGAATTAGGAATGGTTGAGTCAAGGCTTCTGATTTATTGTAGTAAGGAATGTGTTGTCATACTGATAACAGCTTCCTGGTTGGTGTAGAATTCTTGCTCAAAAAGGATTCCTCCGTCTCGGTTGCAGCATACGCATTAGGCTAGGAGAAGCCATTCACGGTTCTAATTCCCTTTTGAACTTTAGTTTCCAGTCAAGTATAGTCAGATGTCAATGATCGACAGCCGATCATTGGGGTACAGCACCCCAAGCCGATATTAGACAGAACAGAATTTATAACCATCAATAAAAGCATTCATCTTTCACTTATTCATTTCATCATGGAATTTTACAGCTGGAAGCAACATTTGAGATCATCTGATCAAACTTTATCATTTTAGTGATGAAGCCCAGAGAAAGTTTAAGAATTTTGAGGATGCAGTACTAAAAGTGTGTTTGTGGGGTACAGGCTAGCCAAGGATGAACAGAAAAGTGGATTGGCTCCCCAAACCAAACCAAACCCTAAAAACCCTCTGAGGATAGTACCAGGTTGACTGTCCACACGTTTTTCAGTCACCATACTTCTAAGGGTCCATGGTGGAGAGGGTGCTCCTACTTGCTCTTTAATAATTATTCACCGAGCCCCAGGGAATTGCTGGGTACCCTTTGAGGTCTTGGGATACACCGGGGAACATGATGGGCATTGGCGTTGCCACTTGGATCTTACATTTCCCCTAGACACACGGTGCTTTTCTGCCGGCTTCAGGCCCCTCTCAGACCCAGCTCAGCCTTTCAGATCCTAGGTGTATGATGTTCCTTAAGCTTGCCTGCTGTTTAGTTTTCTAATGAGAGCAACCAGAGGAGCACGGGAGAGACTTTGTTTCCCTCTCTCTCTGTTGAATCACCAGCAAGAGTTGAACTGGATGAGAGCAAGGGAAACAGAGCAGAGCTACCACGGTGGTCTCTGAGTCCAGCTTCTAAAGGTTCAATGGGAGGCTGGCCGAGGAAATGCCTGCACCTTGAGGTCCCTGTGAATGTGGGGAGGGACCAGATACAAGGGAGCTTGGATCTTAGGAAGGGTTTGTGTTGAAGGGGACAGGAAATGGAGATTCCCCAGCACCTCTGACTAAACCATTCCCAAAGTTGAGAAGTTACGGAGATTAAGGTGATGGGGAGCCAGGCACAGGGCAAGATGGGAAAGTGAGGGAAAACAGGTGTGTGAACGTATGTGTGGTGCTGGTGATGGGGTTCTTGGAGCCCCTGAGAAGGAGGCACAGAAGCCCTGAGTGGCACATCTTTCTCCCCTGGAGAGGGGGCAAGTGCCTGGGGCATCGTATCCATGCCCTGTGCACATGTTGGAAGAGTATAGCAGTGCCAAGCCAACCGCCTGGAGCCTGCATCTTTCCCAAGATAGAGAATATTATTTAAAGGGCTTTAGCTCTGTCCCTCAAGACCCGTTGCAGTGTATGGGACGGGTGAGGAGCCAGAATAAAGCAATCCAGAGTAAGGGAAGGCCCCGAAAAGAAGCTGACTTGATGCACCTTGAGAGTGGGAATAGACAATGAGAAAACTGCTAAACCGAGTAGAAAAGAATAGGTTACTGTTTATCTGATGTCCTGATGGGGGAAAGATTTTCTGAGTTGAAGGGAAGTCACAAAGAAAAGGATGAATAGGTTTGTCTATATTCAAATTAAAAACTGTGCAGCCCCAAAATTAATAAAAAATTAAAAGGCCGAGAAACCGAGAAAAGCCTTCAGCAAATACAGTCTATAAAACATGAACTTTCTTAATATGTTAAGAGGGGTATGCACGTAGATTCAGAGACCAAAAAATAAATGCATTAAAGGATTTGGCCACGTTGCACAAGAGAAGCCCAAGTTTCTAATAAATGCGAAACGTGTTCAGTTTCTCCAATGAATGTGAGATGCCAATTAATATAGTAATAGCATATTTTTTTTCCTAACAAAATTAAAATGAGACAACTCTTATTTATTGTTGGTGTGTGAGAGGGAAATTAAACTGATGTCAGCTTATTTGAAATATATTTGGCCATGTTTATCAAAAGCCTTAGCATTTCATGTCTTTGGGCTAATTTCACCAAGGGCTGCTATCCTAAGGAAACAGTTTGAAATACACATAAAGTTCTATATTCAAGTTGCTCGTCACCAAAAACCAATCACAGTAATGCTCAAAAATGGGGGTAAGAGTTAAACAAATTATGGCTCAGTCACATCATACAACTGGGAAATGGGCTATTTCTGCAGAATTTTTAAAGCCATGAAGAAATGCTTACATATTGAATGTTGATTGAAAAAAGCAAAAGGCAAAATTGTATGTAGATTATCTTTCCAATTAGAGTGTTATAAGGGATTCTATGCATCTATGCAAGGAATGGGACTACAAAGGGATAAATCAAAATAGTAACAATGGTTATCTCCAGGTGGTTGGATTATAAAGTGATTTTTTTTTTTAACGGAGTTATTTTTGGTATTTATTTTTGTAAATGTGCAAGGTTCATTCAAGTAAAACAACAACAGCAAGGAAGCCACATACTTTATTTGGAAAGGAAACAGAGGAGGGGGTGAACAGAACCCTGTGAGTTGGGGGATGGGGTGATTCCATGGAGACACAGACCACATAGCTGAGTCTGCAAATCATGAAGCTGGTTTTCCAGGGTTAGCTTGGGGATGGGGTGGTTTGGAGATGCAGGTTAAGACCTAATCCGAAGCCCGGGAAGAGACCTGGGTCCAGACTGGAATGGCCCTACTTCTCCATAGAGGCAAGAGGCAGCTCAGGGTAGTCAGTGTTATAACTTCTAGGACCTGGGAAAAGAGGCCACCAGATAGCCCCTGGGAGACTGTCGCCCAGACTCAACTGGTCTGATCTGGAGTGTAATAAAAGGCCATACTTGTGATGTGTTTTGACCGTGTGGAACTTGCACCCCAAGATTCTCTGAACTGTAGAAAAAAAGAAAATTCTCGTGCTGTTGAACTGAAGGATCATGGACCAGACAGGGAGGTAACATTGCAGAGAGGAGAGCACAGACCGGGAACCTGAAGAGCCATCACTGGGGGAAAAAAAAGATCACTCCTCTTTGTTGCAGAAGCAGTACGTGAACCTGGGCAGGTCACAGCTGAAAGCGGCTGGGTAGCCCCCTGCCTGGCTGTGCCTTTGCTGGTTATCTGACCTGGTCACTGTTTGTGCCAATGGAGGCCTGCGTTTCCCCCACAGCCGCCCCGAGACCAACAACACATGTGCTGCCAAGAGTCTGGGTGGTGAGAAGTGCAGTTCATGGTCAAGGAACACAGGAAAATGAACATGTGCCCTTGGAATAGCTGAAGGTTCTATCTCTGGACTTTTTTTTTTTTCTTTTTAGGGCTGCACCTGCAGCATACGGAAGTTCCCAGGCTAGGAGTCGAATCTGAGCTATAGCTGCCAGTGTACACCACAGCCACAGCAACATGGGATCTGAGCCACATCTTCGACTTACATCACAGCTCACAGCAACGCTGGATCCTTAATCTGTTGAGTGAGCCCAGGGATCAAACCTGCGTCCTCATGCATACTAATTGGGTTCATTACTGCTGAGCCACAACAGGAACTCCGTATCTCTCTTCTTAACAAAGGGTGCTAAGTGGGTGACGTCACCAGCTATATATGTAGTTTGGTTCTTAGCCATCAGGAGGTCTTTTCTTTGCCTCCCAAAGCAGGGATGGACAGATGTTTCACAATAATCACAACTGAGAGAGCCGGTAGGAGCTGGTAGGAACTCGATTTTATGCGTGTGTAGCTGACGCAAATAGCCTGACATCATTCCTGGGCCCAAATGCTTGTATGTCTGCACACAAAACCTTTTTCCATAAGGTTTTCTTCACATCTAGGGATGTCTTAGGTGGGTTCCCTGGGAAGCAGGATTGGTTAGTTAAGGCTGCTCTAACAAAAAGGTTAGAGACTGAGAGGCTTAAACAACAGATGTGTATTTTCTCAGTTTGGTGATTGGAAGCCCAAGATCAAGGTGATTACAGATCTGGTCTGGGGAGGACCCAGCCCACACCCTGCTTTGTAGATGGTTGTCTTCTTGCTATGTCTTCACATGGTGAAGGGCAGAGAGAAGAAACTCTCTCTCTAGTGTCTTTGCTCATAAGCACTAACCTTGCCATGAAGGTGAAGCCTTCTGGGGGCCCCATCTTCAAAACCCATGACATTGGGGGTTAGGATTTCTGTACATGAATTTTTTGTGGGGGAGGGGAGTGGTACACAGTCATTCAGTCCACAGCACAGACCTTGAGACTGAGGTGTTGCATGCAGAGAGTTTCTTAGGAAAAGGAGGGAGAGAGGGGAGCAGGATTGGGCAGAGGGAACAGCTGGACGGTGATGGACTTGTGACAGAGGCCGCAGTCAGTGGCACAGGGGCCTCTGGAGGTGAGATAGTCCTTCAGAGTATCTCACATCGAGGCAAAGAATTGACCTCACATTGACCCGTCAGTGGGTTCAGGCAGCTGCTTGGAGAGGGTCTAGCCTTGGCTTGGCCAAGGGCAATTCGTAGGAAGACCTCAGCTGTGAACCTCAGGGCTGCAGGGGGCTTCTGTGGTGTACCACAGTGCCTCCTACAGGGAGCACTGAGAATCTCAGGACACCCACCTTCTGACAGCTGTTCACCATCCTGGGCCCATTTGTGGTGGCTTCCAACAACAAATAGGTTTCTCGATGCTTCTAGCCACTTCATCAGCAAGGGCTTAGAATGTAGGGAATCAGGGCTTGTCCATAGGACTTGGTGGCCCTGCTCCAGGGTACCATCAACCTCATCTCTTGTATGAGTGAATGTGGGCCATGTTCCCCCTGCTTTTAGGGCGCTAAAGTTGATTCCTTTGGAACAACACCGTCCATTAGAAATGTGAGCCATTTTTAATAACCAGTTTTTTAAAAATAAAGAGAAAGAGGTGATATTAACCTTAATAATATAGTTTATTTAACCTAATATAGTCAATTTTATTTCATCATATAATCTATTTAAAAATTTAAAAAATAAGTTACTTAAAAATTTTCGGTACTAGCTCTTTGAAATCCAGTGTGAGTTTTATAGTATCCTTTTGGACCAGCTAGAGTTAAAGTAGTCAGTAGCCACATGTGGCTAGGGTATTGGACAGCTCTCAATGCAATTTTTTTGTGTTATGAATTCTGTCCCCCCCTTAATAAAATTAAAGTTTTTTGGGGTGGTTAGGAAACCAAAAGTTCAAATTTATCACCATTAATATTCAGAAACATGTACAAAGCGCAGGATCGAGTGTGTTTGTGTGTGCAGGACTAAGAAGGCTAAGGAAGACTAAACCCTCCTTCCAGAGGCCTCTAAGCTTCTGTTGTAGTGTTTGCTGATTAACCTTTTAAAGCCAGATGACCAGTCTTGAGTTCAGGGTCACCTGGACTCTGGGGCACATATCACAGTATGGTATTGTTTATGACAACAACAACAACAACAGACCAACAATAATCTGAACCTAATAACATAAGCATCAATCCCTTCAATAGTCCCAAGATACCAGGATACTGGGTCGTAAAAGTAGATGATACTCTTCTCACTTCTGAGGTGATGACAGCTTCTACTTTTCCAAAGGAGAAAGTGATTTTCTCTGCTGCAAATGAGAAGAGTTTCTGTGAATCAAAATTTTGCTTTTAAGAATATTAGGGGGCAGAACTTTTGAATTGATTTGGTTGTCTTTTCACCCCCAAAGAGAACACCATGAGGAGTTGGGTCTGTGTTTCTGTGCCTTTGGCAACCACCAGCATGGATTCCCCTTGCCGACCTTTTGCTCTCATTTACGTAAAGCAGATTGCTTTCTTACCCTCCACTGCCCTGGGTTCATTCCTTTTGTTTATTGACACGTTTGTTTTTCTCCTCCTGGTGATTTGGTACCTGCCAGCTTTTGCAAAGTTCTCTGGAGGACAAATGCTGGAGAGCCTACACCAGGACTTTCTGCCCTGGGTCTCCTCTGGGTTGGAAGCCCACGAAAGCCCTCTCTGTGGGCTTTTTCTCAGATCCCTTTTTGATCCAAAGAGTGTCTCATTCTAGGAATCAACATGGCGGACTATTTAGCATTTACTTGACTTCTCAGCTATGAAGCTTTAGCAACATTTGGGGACAGGTGGGGCTGCTGGTTTCCATCAGACTTCATATAAAATAGCCCTGCCCTGCTTCCTTTAAAACAGTGCTGCCCAAATAGAAATGTGATATGAGCCATATACTTAATTTAAAATTTTCCAATAAGCACATTAAAAAAGGTGAAAAGAAACAGGTGGCATAAATTTAATAATGTATTTAACTCTATATATCCAGAGTAATCACATGTCAGTATCTCATCAGCATAACAAATTATTAGTGAGATATTTTACATTCTTTATTTCATATGAAGTCTTCAAACTCTGGTGGATATTTTATGCTTAGAACGTATCTGACTTTGGGTGCTATTTTCATCAGAAATACTTTTTTTTTTTTCCTCTCTTTTAAGGGCCACACCTGTGGCATATGGAAGTTCCCAAGTTCCCAGTCTAGGGGTCAAATCGGAGCTACAGCAGCCAGCCTACACCACAACCACAGCAATGTAGGATCCAAGCCACATACCCACTGAGCGAGGCCAGGGATTGAACCTGAATCCTCATGGATACTAGTCGGATTCATTACCACTGAGCCGCAAGGAGAACTCCCTCATCAGAAATACTTGATCCATATTTAGAATTCATAAAATTTACAACAGAAAGTATGGATTCACATATTCAAGTTGTTCCAGACATACATAAAAGTTTTTCAGTGACTCAACTGAGTACCCCCCAAATCAATTTTCTTTAATATTCGCATCCATATTATAAAACTGGTTTATCAGCACAGAACGAATCAATTAACTTTGATGCAAAGTGAAAAGTAGTTCTGCCAAAGTTGTGTTTAACGGAAAAAAGGCTTTGTATTACTTTCATTTCTAAATTTAAACTTCAGTTTAATTAAAATTACGTTGAATTAAGTATTTACTTTTTCAGTTACAGTAACCATAATTTAGATGCTCAGTAGCCACATGTAGCTACTTTAGAATATTTTGAAATACTGTTGAGTTGAAAAGAACAAAATATTGGAGTTCCTGTCATGTATCAGTGGTTAATGAATATGACTAGGAACCATGAGGTTGTGGGTTTGATCCCTGGCCTTGCTCCGTGGGTTAAGGATCTGGCATTGCCATGAGCTGTGGTGTAGGTTGCAGACGAGGCTCAGATCCTGTGTTGCTGTCGCTGTGGTGTAGGCTGGCAGCTACAGCTCCAATTCGACCCCTAGCCTGGGAACCTCCTTATGCCGTGGGAGCAGCCCAAGAAATGGCAAAAAAAGACAAAAAAAAAAAAAAGAAAAGAACAAAATATAAACAGACTTGTGGTTGCTGAGGGAGTGGCGGGGAAGAAGTAGGATGAATGAGTTTGGGGTTGGTAGATGCAAACTATGACATTTAGAATGGATGAGCGATGAGGTCTTACTGTACAGCACAGGGAACTATATTTAGTCTCTTGGGAAAGAACATGATGGAAGATGGTATGAGAAAAAGAATGTACATATGACGAGGTCACTTCTGTACAGCAGAAATAGACACAACACTGTAAATCAACTATACTTTAATAAAAATTTTGAAAAGGGGTTCCCGTTGTGGCTCAGCAGTAAACGAACCTGACTAGGATCCATAAGAACGTGGGTTTGATCCCTGGCCTTGTTCAGTGGGTTGAGGATCCAGCATTGCTGTGAGCCATGGTGTAGGTCGAAGATGCAGCTCGGATCCCGCATTGCTGAGGCTGAGGTGTAGGCTGGTGGCTGCAGCTCTGATTCGACCCCTAGCCTGGGAATTTCCATATGCTGCGGGTGTGGTCCTAAAAAGACAAAAGACAAAAAAAAAAAAAAAAAAGAACTTCATAGGTGTTTTTCCGTAGTATTGCTGTGTGTGGTTATTTTCCAGTATTTTATTTTAAACGTGTCTTCATTAACTACCTTTCTGACTCTTGATCTGGGATTGTCACAGCTGTGTCTCTGCCTTTGCACTGCAGCTGGGTTTTGTTTCCTGCCTTTCTGATATCATTTTCCATCTCAACCTCTACCTTTTTTACCTCCCCTCTCTCTTCCTTTCGTATCTGACTTTCTTCATGAACTAGTCACAAAGTGTATTTTTTTTAAATAGATTTTTTTTGGGGGGGGCATGTTTTAGGATCACAGCAACATTGAGTGGAATGTACAGAGATTTCCCATGTACTTCTTCTCCTCACATGCAGAGCCGCCCCATTATCAACTCCCCCCACCCCAGAGCAGTACTTGTTGCACCCCACGAACCTACACTGATACATCATTATCACCTGAAGCTTGTAGTTCAACCTTGGTGTTGTCCAGTCTATAACTTTGGGCAAGTGTGTCATGATATGTACCCATCATTGCAGTAGCTTAGATATCATAGAATATTGTCACTGCCCTAAAAATCCTCTGTATTCCACCTATTTTTCTTTCCCCTCCCTCCCTCCTTCCTTCCTTCCTTCCTCCCTCCCTCCTTCCCTCCTTCCCTCCCCCCCTCCCTTGCTTTCTTTTTTCTTTTTAGGGACACATCTGCTGCATATGGAAGTTCCCAGGCTCGGGGTTGAATCAAAGCTGCAGCTGTGGCCTACACCATGGGCACAGCAATACCAGGTCTGAGCTGCATCTGCAACCTGTGCTGCAGCTTGCAGAAATACCAGATTCTTAACCCCCTGAGTGAGGCCAGGGATTGGACCTGCATCCTCAGGGATACTCGTCAGGTTCTTAACCTGTTGAGCCACAATGGAAACTATTTTCCACCTATTTTTAAATTGTTCTTTTTTTATACTTAATACTTCTGAATTACCAGCAATTAAAAAGAAGTGGGAGACGGTTTCGATTTTTTGACTCAATCTAAAATAAAATTTAGGGAGTTCCCGTCGTGGCACAGTGGTTAACGAATCCGACTAGGAACCTTGAGGTTGCGGGTTCGGTCCCTGCCCTTGCTCAGTGGGTTAACGATCCGGCGTTGCCGTGAGCTGTGGTGTAGGTTGCAGACGCGGCTCGGATCCTGCATTGCTGTGGCTCTGGCGTAGGCCGGTGGCTACAGCTCCGATTCAACCCCTAGCCTGGGAACCTCCCATATGCCGCAGGAGCGGCCCAAGAAATGGCAAAAAAAAAGACAAAATAAATAAATAAATAAAATAAAATAAAATTTAAGCAAACCTAAAGAGCCAATCCCCTGTGACCCTTAATTGATTTCCTTTTCATGAGGGTCATTGACTAACAAAAGGAAAAAATATCTCTGCTACTGTATCCATCTGAGGTCAGCTGGGCACTCTGTGTTGGCTTTTGCTGAGAGGGCTGCCAGAATGGTCACTTGTTTTTTTTTTTTTTTTTCCTGGTTTGACCCCTCCAATTAACTTCTGTTTTGAGATTAACAAAGACATGGAAGTCTCTCAGCTCTTCTATCCTTAAAAGAGGCGGAGGGAGGTCAGCTCTGCTTTGTGGGGTTATGGTTGCCATGGGAGGTGATGAAAAACATCTTAGCCAAGCATGTGAGATGTTTATGAAGCTGAGGGAAAAGTCAGTGGGGGCTGGACATTGTCATTGGACCAGGCCTGGAGGGAGTATTTCAATAAGTATTTCAGACATGCAGAGAAGTGGACAGGAAACGGAGGCAGGGCCCTCAGTACATATGGGACCTGGAGTAGGTCACTCTCCTCCTTGGGCCTCGGCTTCCTTCCTCATTGTCAAGTTCAGCCGCACTCTGTGTGGTTCCTTCACTGTGTGGCCCATGAGTCCAGACTGACTTTTCAGAGCACTCTCATTCCTACTTCCAGGCAGGCACCCAGTTACAGAACTGAGAAGAGATTAAACCATACAGTTACATTATAAAAGCAACAGGGAGGAGTTCTCATTATGGCTCAGCAGTAATGAACCCGAGTAGTATCCATGAGGATATGGGTTCAATCCCTGGCCTTGCTCAGTGGATTAAGGATCCAGTGTTGCTGTGAGCTGTGGTGTAGGTCGCAGACATGGCTCTGATCTGGCGTGGCTGTGGTGTAGGCTGGCAGCGGTAGCTCTGATTTGACCCCCAGCCTGGGAACTTGCATGTGCTGCAGGTGTGGCCCTAACAAGCAAAAAAAAAAAAAGCGATGGGGAGAAGAAAATAGTAGGTAATGTATTTCCATATTCTGTTTTTACTCCTCAAAGACGTCAAAGAGCTCTTTTGCTTGACCCATCAAGACCCAAACATTTATCCACCAACAGATACCCATGCATCCACCTCCTCCATGTGCCTGGCACAGTTAGGGCCTGGAACTCTGCATTCTCCTCTACCACTGGCAATAGGGGCAGACGGGGGCCTCTTGGGTTGTGGGTGTCTCAGAAGCACTTCACATAGTTCAGTCTTCTTAAGTTTGCCGAGTAGTTATTGAATATTTACTTATTTTTAAGCCTATGTTTTTAGGCTCAGATTTTGTGCCAGGCCCCGAAGTAAGCATTTTATAAAAATCAGCTCATTTATTTATGTTCTAGGATAAGCAAATCCTTAAAAAGGCACACACGCAGTTTCTGTCATCCAGAAGCTCATAGAATACCTTGAGATGTATAATATATCTGCTGGAAAGAGTTAAGAGTCCAAGGCATTGTTTTATTAAGTGTATAAGTGATAATATAGTCAATAAGTATTTCAGACATGCAGAGAAGTGGGCGATAAGTTAGATCTAAAATTGAGTCATGACGATAGTTCTCATGGGATACGTGGAGTGAAAGGAAGATCGTTGAGTAGGGATAATATGGGTCGGTTTTAGTTATGGTTGACTGGGAAGTGTGTGGGAAATACAAGACACGCATGGAAGTCACTGTTGAATGAACAGATGAATGGCTTCAGGGATCTGAGCCTGGGCAGCCGAACCTAGTCAGGCCGTTGGAATATGGAGAATAGTGACAGTGGTTTCTGTTTGGGGCACGTAGGGTTTGTGATAATGACACATCCACCTGGAGATGCTGGGGGGCACCTGAACCGGGGTGCAGATGAGAAACTGAGTGAAGAATATGGATTTGAGAGTCATGGAATAGGGCGATAGTGAAGTCATAAGATTTGTTTCCTGGCGTTTCCATTGTGGCTCAGTGGTAACGAGCCCGACTTGTATCCATGAGGACATGGGTTCGATCCCTGGCCTTGCTCACTGGGTTAAGGATCTGGCATTGCTGTGAGCTGTGGTGTTGGTTGGCACCTGCAGCTCTGATTCAGCCTCTAGCCTGGGAACTTACATATGCCTCAGGTGCAGCCATAAAAAGACAAAAAAATGCTTGCTAAGTGAATGAGGAGAGTGAAGGCTGAAGTTGTGTGAAGTGCATGGGGCTTGCACTTGGGGGAAGAAGGGGTCTCCAAAGGGCACTAGAAGGGTTGACCTGACAGGTGGGAGGAAAAGCAAAGAAACATCACACTGGGTGGTCAAGGCGGGAGAAGATTTCCTGGTTGGGCTGCCAGCTGTGCCACCTATTGCCGAGGGATATCGGAACCAGGGAGAGGCCAGAGGCAGGACCAAGGACTTTGTGGAAAGAGGTTTGTTCATTTTCTGCTTGTAGATCATTGTGCTCAGAGGAGATGTTAAATGATTGCAGAGAAGTTGAGTCTCCTTTTAAGAGTACCTTGAAACACACACACGCACACACACACACACACCGAAAAATCTCTGAGATGAGAGCCTATTGCGTTTACAGCGTGGAGAGGAATCATTGAGATCTCAGAAACTGTTTCCCTTCGCTTCTGAGGATCCTCTTCTGCAAACTCTCTTGTGTCTGCAAATAATGCTCATATGTTTTCACTTGTCCCTAAGCTCAGAGGCAGCCGCATGGCCCTCGTAAGCCAGCTCCCCTGACAGAGCACCACATTATTTGGGAATGTCTATAGATTTGCCAGCTGAAAGGAGGGGCAGGAGAATCAGCATGCTAGGAGCTGGTCTGCTTCCAAACCTTCCCCCAATCCACATTCTTTTCGTTCTGTACCCTGTCTGGTGAATTGCGTTATGGCGCATGATTGAAACGTTGTCATGTGGGATCTGATGTAAATCCACTTCCGTTAGGTAAACAAGCGCTCTTTGGATCCACCATCAGTCTGGAAAAGGTTAGGAGGTAGGGATGGAAATAATAGAATTTAGGAAATGATTTTTTTTTCTGAATTCCAACTAAACCTGTAACGTCTAGAGATTTCAGCAGACTCCCCAAGAGCCCATCTGCCTTTGATTTAGCACAGCTTAGGTTTTATTTACGTTTGTTTCTGAAGGTGTTGATTCTGAGTCAGAATCACATTCTTTCACGTCCTAGACATCAATGGAAGAATGGTAGCAACCTCTGTCCATTTTTGTTGATAGTTCATTCCAGTGGATCTATGCTTATTTTAGTTCCAGTCAAATCCTATCAAATATTTATTATTCCCTGAGTAAAACAGAATTGAAAAATACTTATAGGAGAGTGACCCCTTTCCCTGTGTTGATGCAAATGGCAATGTTTTCATTCATGATTTCAGCAGGTATCTAGCAGGCCCCGTTTATCAGGCAAGGTGTTTTCAAGACCAGAAAAGTGTATTTGAAGGGGTACCTGTTTTGTCCAGGAGCTTATAGCCTAGGTGGCGAGATAACTTAAATAAAAGTAGTTGAAAAGAATTTGGCTGAATAGAAGAAGTATTTTATGGTACAGTCTGTGTGCCTAGCAATTCGAAGGAAGTTAAGTGATATTAAGTGATGTAGTGACCAGAGACAGGTGCTTGGAGGAGGTGTGAGCTGCATGGATCATGTTGGACGCAGAGTTAAAAGTGAGAAATAGTTGAGGCTGGAGAACAGCCTAGGTGGATACAAAGATGTAGCGGCTCGGTGGAGGTGGAAAATTCAATTAACTAATTGGGGTTAGATTATTGAAGGGTCTAAGTGCCAGACTTACCAGTGCTGGCTCCGGGGGTGGGAGGGCATGGAATAAGAGTGGGTTGTGAAGTCATGGGGAGAGTGTCCAGTCACCTCTAGTACTCTTGTCTCCATTATCAAGCATTATTTCTTTATAGTGTTTATCACTCTCTAAAATAAATTTCTTTTTTTTTTTTTGCTTTTTAGGGCCACACCCGAGGCACATGAAAATTCCCAGGCTAAGGGTTGAATCGGAGCTACAGCTGCCAGCCTACACCACAGCCACAGCAATGTGGGATCTGAGCCATGTCTGTGACCTACACCACAGCTCACAGCAAGGCTGGATCCTTAACCCAGTGAGCAAGGCCAGGGATCAAACCCGAATCCTCATGGATACTGGTCAAATTTGTTTCTGCTGCACCACAACAGGAACTCCCAAATTTCTGTCTTCTATCTGCTAACTTGATTTTGGTTTTTTTTTTTGTTTTGTTTTTTTGGCTGTTCCCATGGCATATGGAAGTTCCCAGGCCAGGGATTGAATTCGAGCCATAGCTGCACCAACACCAGATCCTTTAACCCATTGTGCCAGGAGACTACACCTGGATCCTTAACCTGTTGCACCACAGCAGCAACGCTGTTTACTCCCTATAGTTCTTCTACCCCACTGGCATGTGAGTGCCAGATCAGGGACCTTGTCCTCCAGACTCGCTGCCTGACCCTTCCTAGTGTCTAGAACTAGAATAATCCTGGTTGAATAGTGTCTCTGTTTGACACCACGTGTCTGTCTGTGTCTGTACGTGTATGTCTGTCTGTCTCTGCCTGTGCTTTTTACTCTCTAGAGAAACACCTAGCCTCTCTGCCTCCATCAGCCAAACCCACAAGGGACCCTGTGACCAGGTTAAGATCACATATTCCGCTCAAGAAGTTTGAGTTCAGCCACCTCCAAGGCTGCATCCATGGTGTCTCCCTCTGTCACCAGGAAGAGGGATTTTCCTTGGGCTTCTGGATCTTTCTGCCAGTGGGGGAAGGGAAGGAGGATGCGTGATGTGCTGTCTTCATCTCTGTGCCTCCGGTGGAGGTTACAGTAGAGGAGTGAATAAGAAAGGACCTCTGGCAGTTTCTTCAAGAGGTGGGAGCCGTTAGTGCCTAGATGTCTTCAGGGTATGATGACCAGGAAAATATCAGTGGCCAAGTTGAATTCGAATCTCAGATAAACAGTGAAATAATTTTAGTATAAGTATATGCTTATCCTAAGTGTATAAGTATGTCCCCATTATTTCCTGGGACATACTTATACTAAAAAGTTATTAATTATTTATCTGATATTCAAATATAACTCAGCATTCTGTTTTTTAACTTTTTTTAATTTTTAAAATTTTTTTGCTTTTTAGGGCTGCACCTGCGGCATATCGAAGTTTCCAGGCTAGGGGTCCAGTCAGAGCTGCACCTGCCAGCTTATCCGAGTTACATCTGTGACCTACACCACAGCTCATGGCAATGCCGGATTCTTAATCCACTGAGTAAGACCAGGGATTGAACCCACATCCTCACGGATACCAGTTGGGTTCATTACCACTGAGCCACGATGGGAACTCCAGCGTTCTGTTTATTCCCCTGCCCCCCAAATCTGATCATCTGAATCCGAATCCAAGGGCTTTTCCGAAGCCCTATGTCTGGCACCCCTAGAGGCATTGGCGTACTATGTACTCAGTCCTCCATTAAGACATACGAGACCTGGATGCTGCTTCCATTCAGGTCTGCTTCCACAGTACTGTGCAAGGCATTTCTTAGGTCTCCAGTATTTTGTGGTGTGCACAGAGCTGGGATCTCTCTTTATTGTAACTTTCTAGCTTCCTGCTGAGATTTCTGAGCTGCAGATAATATCAGTGTTTCATTCTAGAAAATACTGGAGAGCCAGTTTAGCCGGCGAGGGCGAGAGTAGGGCTGATGGTGCAAGAGCCCAGGAACACTCAGTTCAGGGAGGGTGCTGGCTGAGGCTAAACCATGAACATGCGGCAGTCACATGGGGAAACAAAGAGAAAACAAGCCTCCTTGCCATGTGCCCTGCCAAGGCGGGGTGGGGGGGGTGGGGGTGGGGTTGTTTGGAAAAATGGAAGAAGGAGTTCCTGTTGTGGTGCAGTGGAAACAAATCCAACTAGGAACCATGAGGTTGCGGGTTTGATCCCTGGCCTTGCTCGGTAGGTTAAGGATCTGGCGTTGCTCTGAGCTGTGGTGGAGGTTGCAGACATGGCTCGGATCTGGCATTGCTGTGGCTGTGGCATAGGCTAGCAGCTACAGCTCCAATTGGACCCCTAGCCTGGGAATGTCCGTGTGCTGCGTGGGTGCAGCCCTTAAATGACAAAAAAAAAAAAAAAAAAAGGAAAAGAAAAATGGAAGAAGGGAGCTCCTACCTGGAGTCTTTTCTGCTGTGAACAGGAAGTTTGTCTTGTGTTGTTCCAACACGTGGTGATACAATTTCATCTCTTCCCTGGAGATGCATTTCAGAATAGCAGAATTTTCCAAACACATGATACACGGTTGTATTAAATCTAACTCTGAGACTGGCATCCGTCTACTATCATTGTAATAATTCAGAGGCACTCTCTAGTGGAGATTATGAATTCCACAGGTGTTGCTCTCTTTAAGGAAACACGTTGTACCCTTGTAGAGCCAAAGGAGTCAAGATGGATTCATTTTTGAGGAAGGAAGCTTTCAAAATGAAAGATTTTCAGGGGGACATTGGCAATGATAATAATAGCAACGGCAACAGTTGCTACTATTTGCTCAGTTATTCCTTGGGCAGCTACTGTATATTGGGCACTTTATACTGAATTTATGTCCTGCAACCACTTCTCTCAAACACTCTGCAAGGTGGCTGTTATTAACTCAGTTTTATGTTTGTGAAAACTGAGTCTCATGGAGTCACGTGGTCAGCGAGTGGTGCACGGTGAATTTGAACCCAGCTCCTGCTGACTGCAGAGGCTGCATTCTTTTGGGGCCGCCTCGCCAGCAGCCTGGTGTGTGTGGTGTGCAGTGCTAGGAACGCTCCCAGTAGGGAGAATTGTGTGTTAGAAATTGTGAATGTCGAGTCCAGAAATGCTCCAGCAAAGGAGGAATTCTGATTTGAATAAGGCCACTGGGCAGCGGTATAATTGGAGGAGAAATCTCGGCATCTGGAAGGGGCTTCTGTGTTCTGAGAATCCCTCAGGACCACTCCCAGGCCTCCCAGAGGGTCCTGGCCGTCACCACTCAGCCTTCTGGTGGAAGCTAACATGTCATCAGTGTGAACTGGGAACACGGCCTGATGGACCAGCGTTGCTGATCCTTGTCACAGCCTGCTGCCCAGGCCAAGGCTGCCAGGTTAGATACAGGGCGCTCAGGTACATTCAAATTTCAGATCAACTGCCAACATGTTTTTAGTATAAGTATGTCCCATACGGTGTTTGAGATAGACTTATACTAAAATTTTATTTATTGTTTATTTGGGGTTCGAATGTAACTGGGCAGCCTGTCTTTTTATTTGCTATTGCTGGTTCTGCTGGGCCAGGCACCTGCCTCCTTCTGGGACAGGTTTCCGGCCTGCTTGCTTTTCCTCTCCAACCCGAATCCTGTCTGTGAAGCAGATTAGAAGAGCTTCGGATCACATGTATAGCACTCGTGCTTGAATTTATTGAATCTTCATGCTGACCCGATGAGTAAGCACTCCTATTATCATTCCATTTTATAGATGAGAACACTGAAGTACAGAGAGATTACATAACATGTTCAAGGTCACACAGCTAGTGAGAGGCAGAGGAGAGTTGAACTGAGCAGTTTGGCTCCAGAATCAGCGCTATTTCATGCTGCACTGTACCCTGTCTCATGTAATCGGGACAGAACCAGAAGGAAAGACAGCATGGTGGAGTAGGGACAACTGTTCAGTTCTTGGAGCTCAGAGGAAAGAGCAGAGAATGGAGTGTCTGCCCGTCCTCTTGGGGGCAGAGCAGGTGCCTTGTGCCCACCTTCCCTGAACCCTTCTGAAGTCTCCTGACGTGATCACAGTCCACCTTCGTGCAGCCAGAGGCATCTGCCCAGCCCTGGGCCACTCGCCGCTCCTCATCCTCCTCTCCAAGAGGCACTTGATTGGTTTCTCTTTCTCACTACCTTTAAACACCTTCCCCAAGTAGAGCCCTGACCAGCGCGCCGCAGGGTTCCTGACAAGCCTTTTTCACATCCTACAGGACCAAATGGACCTACTCTCACTGCAAGCTTGCTTTCTGAAAGCACTTACTGCCATTTATTGTCTTTGCTCCCTTCCCACCTTGCAATGCAGGGAGGGGCATTTCTCAAAACTCCAGGCTGTGGGAAAGGAAGACCCCCTCCCCTTCCTAGACCTTTTTCTTGCATTTGACTTGGTCTTTCCCTAAAGAATCAGCGAGGCTCGCTTTACCTAACCACACAGTTCAGCTTTCACAGTCTCCCTCAGACATCTTCCGCTGGCCATGCCCCAGTGTGCTTGGCCCTGAGGATACAGTGATACATAAGAGGCTCTGAAGAGGTACCTAGTCTAACTTGATGGGAACCCCTCAGCCCCTCAATCCCCAAGAAGGAAGCCATGTCTTTGCCAGAAAATTCTATGCCAGAGGCAAAAACGAACAAACAAACAGAAACATCCTGCAGGAATCACAGTGGTGCATTTAAAAATGACAGAGGAGTTCCATTGTGGCACAGCAGGTTAAAGATCTGGCATTGTCACTGTTGTGGCGTGTAGCTGGGAAATTTTTGTATGCTGCAGGTGCAGCCAAAAAAAAAAAAAAAAGATAGAGGGGCCTGGCCAGTGCATGTGGACAGATGCCCAGGGAAGTATATTAACATGTGCAGGTGGGAATGGGCCAGAGAGAGATGACCCAAGATTCTTCTGGGCGGGATTAGGATTAAGGGAGCCTGAGAGGGTGAGGAAAGAGCAGGGCTCTCCTGTAGCTGCTGAAGTTCTGCAGCTGGAGACATTTCAATTAACATTTATTGACAGGACCTACTAGGTGCATGATGTGGAGGTCCCGGGTAACTATTTAGCCTGCAAGCTTACTGCCTAGGTGAAAATTATTAACACATTAAGCCATGACTATTAAAGTAAAATAATGACAGTAATAACTCCAGAGCAAACTTATAAAACAAAATTAGAGCATTTATTACCCTAGGTATAATTTAATTTATCGACCCTGGACTGTAATTAACTGTTTGTTACAGTGAGTCCTAACCCAGAGTCCTCTGTCCAAGGTTAACAGGCTCTTGTTTCTTTAACTTATTAGTAGACCTGGCCTTAAGATGACATTTTTGTCGCAGGCTGCCTCCCCCTGGGCTCTGGAACTTGCAGGAGGAGCTGGTTTAGGTTCCTAGGGGCAAGGAAAGTCACCTCTCTCTGAAAGTTCAGTCAACTTGATGCTTCTTTTATCATTGAATTCTTTTATTTCTTTCATAGAAGAAAGGAATTTCTCCAAGATTTGTGTATGTCTTAAAAAAAAAAAAAACTAGAATTCTATTTTTAGTGTTCTTAAAGGTTTCTTTCCTTTTTTTTTTTTTTTTCCCAAGCTATAGAACTGACTTGATAGGTAGCTGATGAGGCTGGAAAGAGGACTCAATTGTGAGCCTCCTGGCCTATAGGGTCCTCTCCCCAATAGGCTGGTGGGGGCAGGGACCAGGCTGAGATGGGGGAGATGCAGGGCAGTGGGGATTCTTATAGCAGGAGAGGCTGGTCTGCAGTGATGGGGGTTGGACTCCGGTCTCCTCCCCAGCTGGGGGTCTGAGCCCTATCTCCCTCGTGTCCAGCTGCAGAGGCTCTGGAACCCAGGGGGTTTCATCTTCTAATATTGCCCAAAAGGAAGAAGTGCGGCCCGTGAGAAACTGCGAACTCTTTAATAATCCAAAGGGAAACCAGTCAGAGGTGAGAGTCCCTCTGGTGGTAAAGTTGAGAATCAAGAGATGAGAATTCCTTGGGCCAGGAGTTCTGTTCCCGTGGACTTGATCTTGACCTGGATTTTGAAGGGAGGAGTCTGTTGCACAGATTGAAAGGCACCTGCTTAAAGCTTTGGGATAACCATGGTAGCTGATGTGTAGACTGCTAATGCTACACATCTCCCGGATACGCTGAGCTGCTTCAGCTGTGGAATTCCTGCATTAGCGTCACAGGATGTAAAAACTAAAAGAGGCCATAGAGCCTGTCTAGTTCAGTCTCTTTCCTGGAATTCTGACTAAGTTGAAGGGCGTCCAAAGTCACAACACCAGGAGTGGCGCAGCTGGAACCCTCAGTTTAGGGCTCTTGGCTGGTTTTGCTCCATTTGCCCAGCTTCATTCTCCACGCCTTGGGAGGCTGACCTTGATGGGCTGCATTACCTGGGCCCCTTTACTCTCAGCTTTCCGCCTGAGTTTGGTCAATGGGAGGACCAGGAGGCCAGAGGAGCAGCAATCTCCATCAGCACTGCACCCTGCCTTCTGTGTCCTCCAGCGAGGCTGTGCTGAGCTCCTTTAAGGCACTGGTCCTGCCAGGGAGCCCTTTTCCCCTGCTCTGGGTCTGCCCAGCCTCACAGTTCCCTCCCCTTATCCTTCCCTCAGGCCTTGGGAGCAGCGATAGCTTCTCTCTTGCGGCTAATCCCTGGGTGCTTCGCTGTCCCTTAAATTCAGCGTAGAACTGTGCTAGGTCCCTTCCTAGAATTCTCTTCCGTCAAGTCCTTTTGAGTGTGTTCTCCATGCCCTGCTGGGTCCTGAGGGTTCCAGGTGCTCTCCTCCTCCCTGGTCTGTTGGATCTTAAGTCAGCAGCCTCAGCAGCCCTAGGCTTCTGCTCTTTCTAATCCCCTGTGGCAGGTGTATCTTGGTTTACACAATCGCTGTGCTCCGGAAACTGTATTAAGTTACACATGTATTCGTTGAGCTCCTATTTTTCTATACTCTTTTCATCTTAGATGCACATTTCCCCCTGCATTTTTAATGTTCTACAATGCTCCTAACACCAGGGACCTTATAATCCCACCACAAACAGAGCAGAGGGCCTCCTCCTATAAAACCTGCGTTTGTAGTCGAGGACAAAGATTTAAGCTTTCTGGTAAAGGAACTTCCCTCACTCTGTCCCTTTGTTCTTTCCTCCCTTCCAACTTTTCACTTATTTGTGAGTGTGGCTTTTTGCCTTTCGCAAGTGGGGCTCACCTGGACTCTGCTGACAAAGTAGAAAAGAACATTCCTGGTGGGAAGGAAGGGTCGTTATTTTGTTGTTGTA
Organism: Phacochoerus africanus; assembly: GCF_016906955.1. Taxonomy (NCBI): domain Eukaryota; kingdom Metazoa; phylum Chordata; class Mammalia; order Artiodactyla; family Suidae; genus Phacochoerus; species Phacochoerus africanus. Next base: position 8,684,202 of record NC_062559.1, on the reverse strand, counting down.
TTTTTTGGTTTTGTTTGTTTTTATTGAGATAACACCGATTTATCACCTATTTATATATAAATATAACCTGTGTATACAGGTTTCACAGGTACATTACATTTCTACCTCTGTCTACCCTATACCATGCTTACCACCAAAAATTTATTTTCCATCTGTCACCATACAATTGGTCCCCTTTACCCATTTTCCCTCTTCTCTGCCTCTTCTTCTCTGATAACCATTGCTCTGTTCTCTGTATCTACATGCTTGTTTTGGTTTGTCCATTTGTTTTTGTTTATTTTTTTGGGTCTTTTTTTGTCTTTTTTTTTTAGGGCCGTACCCATGGCATATGGAGCTTTCCAGGCTAGGGGTCAAATCGGAGCTACAGCTGCCTGCCTATGCCACAGCACCAGCAACGCAGGATCTGAGCCACATCTTCGACCTACACCACAATTCACGGTGACGCCAGATCCTTAACCCACTGAGCAAGGCCAGGGATCAAACCAACCTCATGGTTCCTCGTCAGATTCGTTTCCGCTGCGCCACAACAGGACCTCCTATTCATTTTTTTAATATTCCACATATGAGTGAAATCATATGTTACTGGTCTTTCTCCATCTGACTTATTTCAGTTAGCATAAAAAAGTCCATCCATGTTGTTGCAAATGGCAAGAATTCATCTTCTTTATGGTTGAATAATACTCCATCATGTGTATATAGGTATCTATGTATCTCTCTCTTTCTATATAGGTGTACACTCACACACATATACACATATATATACATACATACTAGTATGCTCTTTAACTGGTCTTAAAACTCTTTCTAGATATGTCTCAGAAGAGGAAAACAAAAGCAAAAATAAACAAGTGGGACCACATCAAGCTAACATGCTTCTGCATGGCAAAGGAAACCATCAATAAAATGGGAGAAGATATTCGCGAATGATATATTAATAAGGGGTTAACATCCAAAATATATAAATAACTACAACTCAATAACAAAAAAACGGACAAGTCAGTTGAAAAAAATGGGCAGAGGTACTTTGTTTCTTAAGCGTGCAATGATCTTTTTATTTTAATTAAAAATTTTTTAATTAAACTATCATTGATTTACAGTATTCTGTCAGTTTCTGCTGTTCTGGAAAGTGACCCATTCACACACATATGTACATTCTTTTTTTCGTATTATTTTCCATCATGTTCTATCACAAGTGGTTGGATGTAGTTCCCTGTGCCATAAAGCATGACCTTATTGCTTATGCATTCTAAATGTCATAGTTTGCATCTACTAACCCCAAACTCTCAGTCTACCTCGCTCCCTCCCCTTTGGCAACCGCAAGTCTGGTTGTCCATGTCCGTGAGTTTGTTTCTTTTCTATAGATAGGTTCATTTGTGCCATATTTTAGATTCCACATATAAGTGACATTGTATGGTATTTCTCTTCCTCCTTCTGACTGACTTCACTGAGTATGAGAATCTCCAGTTTCATGCATGTTGCTGCAAATGGCATTATTTCATTCTTTTTTTTGGCTGAGTAGTATTCCATTGTGTATATGTACCACATCTTCTTAATCCATTCATCTGTCCATGGACCTTTGGGTTGTGTCCATGTTTTGGTATTGGGAATAGCGCTGCTAGCAATGACCTTTCTTGTGTGATCGGCATCCGAGCATGGGAGCTGGAGCATCTCCAGCAGAGTGGCAAGGCGGTGGGGGTGGGGAAAGGGCTTTTGGAGGTAAGCCCTAAGAGGTGATGTCCATGAGGCGACCTGCCCACTTGTGGTAACTCGAATTTCTCAAGAGAGGAGGCTTTACTCCCCTGGCTTCTTTCATTGCCTCCCTTCTCCCTTGGATTTAGAAGCTTGTTTACTGTGAGCAGAATTCAAAAGGGATGACTGAGAGATGATCTTCAGGACACACAGTTCTTAGATTCCAGAATCTAAGTAAAGGTGACTCAAATTTTAACAGCAGTTGAAAAATCAAAGTCCAGACTTAGAAAATATATGAATCAAGGGGCAGTCTTTCCCCATGTGAAACACTTTCACTTCACAATATGGAAAGTTCTTTCTATCCCCTGAGTGTTTCAAATCACTGGCTGCCTGGTAGAGGTCAGAGAACCTTCAAGTTCATGTGCTCATGTCCACTGTCTTTAGAAAAGCAGGCATCAAAGAAGAGAAGTAACTGTGGGGTCAGTGGGCAGATAGGGTTTCATATACAAAGGCGTATTTTGCACATGATTACAGGAGCATAATGTCAGCCGCCACCTGTGTTTTTCTCATTTTTCCCTGCTCTTAAATATTTCTGCCCATGGGATCAGGGCCCCAGAGGCGGGGCTGGGGTACTTTAGCTGATTCTTTTTCTTTATGGGAGAGGAGGGTGAAGGTGGTTGTGAGAAGCTGCCTAAGGCAAGGTTGGAGTCAGCCTTGAGGAAATGGGGTACTTTGCTTGTTGTTAATTTTGACAAGACTCTGGGATTGTTGAAGAGTTGGCCACCGGAAAAAAGCTGAAGAGCAGTGACCTGAAAAAGGAACTTCCAGACCTTTGGTTTCATGAGCAAACATACTTCCGCCCACCTAAAAGAACAGCCTTGATCACCCACCAGTCTCACCAGTTACGAAGCATTTACCTGTGGTGTGGTGGAGTGAAAGCATTGCCTCATCCAGGAGAGTCCCTTTCACTTGAAGATTTGGAGCGAAGAGTTAAGTAGGTGACAAGTAATTTAAAAAGCATTATTTTCAAGTTAATAAACACATGTCATATCAAATAGACTACAAAATTCACAAAAATACTTCTTTTTAAAGATAAAACCATGAGACAGCAGAGAAATATGACATTTAACCCTGGCCACTTTGGGTCACCCCTAGAAGTATGAGTTCATTCTTAGGAGTATTTTCATTGAAAAATTACAGAAATGCTCTAGAGATTGTGCTTAAAAAATGTTCATGAAGGATAATATAGGCTTTATGGAAAGAAAGCTTTAAGATTTATTAAAATTAAAAGAAGATCATTTGTCGTCATGTAAGTGGTAATCCAAGTTCAGCCTTAGTCATTGAAAAGAATTAAGAATTCTCAGAATTCCCTGGTGGCTCAGCAGGTTAAGGATCTGGCATTGTCATCACTGGAGCGCTGGTTACTGCTATGCCGCGGGTTCAGTCCCTGGCCCACAGGTGTGGCCCAAAAGCAAAATCAAACCAAAACAAAAGAATTCTCAATCCAAGTACACTCTTAAAAAGAAACCCGAATTTAGTGAACATATTCCTTGGAGTCAAAAACTAGTAGAGTGGGGCCTGATTTCCACATAAGTGTTTTGTTTTGGGCAGAGAGTTTTTAAAATTCAATTTGAATGTTTCCTTTGGGAGGGGGAGGGGCAGATGTAGTTTCCTCTGTTCGGCCCCAGGCCTCCTCCTCCTTCCTCCCTATTGCCGTAAATAATTGGGCAACTTCATTGGTTTCAGTTTCTTTTTTTTGCCCATGCCCACGGCGTGTTAAAGTTTCTGAGTCAGGGATCTAACCCCTGCCACAACAGCAACGCAAGCTGTGGTAGTGACAATGCCAGATCCTTAACCTGCTGCACCACCAGGGAACTCTGTTGCATTTTTCTTTCTTAAAACATCCCCCTTTCCCAACTTTATTGAGTTAGGATTAACATGTAAAAAGCTTTCTATTTTTAATATAATTGACTTGATGGGTTTGAGGTAAGTATATACCTGTGAAACTATGACCACAATATATGCCATATATAATATACTCCATCACCTCTAATGGTTTCCTTCTATTTATCATTAATATTATTTATTATTTTGCTTTTTAGGGCCGCACCTGCAGCATATGGAAGTTCCCAGGCTAGGAGTTGCATCGGAGCTGCAGCTGCCTGGCTACACCACAGCCCAGCAATGCCAGACCCCCAACCCACAGAGCAAGGCCCGGCATTGAACCTGTGTCCTCATGGATATGAGTTGGATTCATTTCTGCTGCGCCACAATGGGAATTCCCTATGAATAATTATTATGTTATCTTGTGATAGGAACTCTTACTATTTTATTATTGTTACTGTTATCTTCTGTTATCTTGTGATAAGAACACTTGACATAAGATCGTCCCTCATGGTGAGTTTGTAGGTACGCAGTATGTTATCGTTAACTATAGGAACTAGGCTGTACACTTATCTCTAGGATGGAGTCACTGTATACCTGAAATCTTATGCTAATACTTCCCCATTTCCCCTCCCCCAGCTCCTGGAAGCCACCATTCCATCTCTGTTCCTTCCCTCTTTCACCCTTGCATGCATCAGCCTCTCCTCCCATCTGGCAATAGGAGAAATTACCCTTTAGCATTGCACGTGCCAAGAATCTTGCCAGGCTAGCAGGTCCAGCCCCCAATTCCAAGCAAATAAGGTATCCTTATCCACGGTCCAAAAGGCAGTTCAGGCCAGAAAAAAGCCTTAGGCTGAGACTATTAGGGCGAAAAGGACCTTAGAGGCCCTTCAGTTCCCTCTCCTAATTTACAGACAAAGGAACTGTTTGCAGGAGGGGGCGGGAGGTGGGGAGGTCATCCTAGGAGAGAAGACAGCAATGCCAAAATGAGAACCTGTTTGCAAGCCAGGGCTGTTTGCATCGAGCCAGAGACCCATGGCCCTCTTTTAAAGACTGGCCCCACCTGGTAAAGCCATTTGAGTTGCATGTTCCTCTCTTTGGGCTCAGCAGATGTCTGCTTGTTCAGGCTCTGCCTCTGAGTGGAAACTATAGAAAACCAGGTGCGGTGCTCTCTGTCTCCCTCTGCTGGCTCTCAAGGCTGATTCCCTGAAACCAACATCGATATTTGGGCAATGAAATGACTTCAAATAAAATGGAGGCCTGCGTGGGGGTTGCTTTCGAAACAAGGCAGGGAGCTATAGTTTTTTCCTCAAAGAGGCAAAACCAATCTAATGGAAGCTTGAACATGTATATAATGTATATTCCAATCCCCCCTCCCCCAACTCTTGGTTTCTCTTGGCTACACACAATGGCAAAGCAAAAATGGAAAACTTGAAAAAAAAAGTTGACAGCATTTCTATGATTCAGCTGGCAATTTGCTACGGTATCCAGGGAGACAGCTTCTCACATATATTAGCATAATGGGAAATGGCAGCTAGAACCAGAATTTACTGTCTAAGCAACTCAGCCTGAACAGCCGTGGACGACAATGCAATTTAAAGGAAATCCAAATATTAGGCTTAAGTGACTGATACAGCCCTGAAACCTCTTCATTTTAAACATCTGGGGTCCAGTTTGTTCCCTCATTTTACTCCCCATTCTCGGGGCAGATGGCTGGGATTACAAGGTTAACAAAGAAAGATATTGTGACGAGTGGCGATCCTATATAGCATTCAGCCAGCCTCGGCTCGTTCCAGTCCCATTGTCACCAAAATACATTTTCTTTCCCTCTTGACTTTGTTGAGATGTTCCATTTCCATTGGTATCCAAATGCTGACCTTTTTCCTTCCTGCATTTTCCCCATGAGTCTTGACATGAGAATGTATCTTCTTGCTTCCCTGTTATCTGGACACCAGACCACTGCAGATAGCAGCAACCTTGAAAAGGGCTTTGTTTCTTGGGGTGGAGAGAGGGCAGTGAGCCAGGGGAAGACATTCTGATGGGTGTGATTCTTGAGGATTCAGAGGTTGTCATGGACGGTGCTTTTACCGGCCTCTGGCTTCCCTAAGGACTCCTCTGCCTCCCTGTCTCCTTCCTCTGTCTGTATAATTTCTTCCCTTGAGCTGAGGACGAGGCTCACCGGAATGGTGACTGTGACATTTCCCAAGTGGATGAGACCCATGGACACAGGTGGCAGTTTCCCAGGTGCGGCCTTCCAGGGGATACCCCTTCTAATTAGCCTCCAAACTACCACCTCTGTGATGGCTTATGCGAGACTTAGAAGTCCCAAAGCCCCTGAGGCAGGACCTCACATGCGCTGTGCGTGGAAGTCAGAGGACGGAGAGAGGGCTGTACACACAAACGCAGAGCGTGGGGATCATCAAGACCCCACGAGGACTTGCAAGTGGCTGCAGAGCAACAATTTTAGACTTTGAGGCTCACCTTCTGATAACAGGGAATGATCCGAGGATGTGGTTTTTCAGTTGCCTAGAGATGTCCTTGGTGCAGGGAACCTGGCTGCCCATCTGCCAGGATTTTCCCAATGGCCTCTGCAGTGTTAGAGGAGCAGCTCACAAGACTGTTCTTCCTTCTGGGAGTTCCCATCATAGCTCAGTGGTAATGAACCCAACTAGTATCCATGAAGATGCAGGTTCAATATCTGGCCTTGCTCAGCAGGTTAAGGATCCGGTGTTGCCATGAGCTGTGGTGTAGGTCGCAGACATGGCTCCAATCTGGCGTTGCTGTGGCTGTGGTGTAGGCCAGCAGCTGTAGCTCCAATTTGACCCCTAGCCTGGGAACTTGGATGCAGCCCTAAAATGACCAAAAAAAAAAAAAAAAAAGAAAGAAAGAAAGAAAAAGAGCCTGTTCTCATTTCTGACACCAACTGCAAGTTTAGGCACCCCCAAGATTGCTTTTTGTGTCCATAATTCACTAGAAAGTCTCACAGAATGTTCTAAAAGCTGTTATATTCATGGTAATGGTTTATTGCAGTTAAAGGATGCACATTAAAATCAACCAAGGAGAAGCACAAAATGCAGAGTTCAGGAAAGTTCCAGATGCAGAGCTTCCAGTTTTCCTTCCCTCTTGGAGACATGGGTATCACTGCTTTCTTGGCATCAATGTGTAACAACATGCGTGGAGTGTTGCCAACCAGGGAGCCCCCCACCCAGTCTTGGTGTCTAGGGTTTTTATTCAGTCTCCATCATGTGGGCACGGTTGAGAGACCACGTGGTTGGTCTCAGTCTCCAGTCCCTCCTGGGCTGAGCTGCTATTACATGACCCAAAGCCCCAACCCAAGTCACCTTATCGTATTATCCTGTGCAACCATAGTTCCTAGACCAACAGCTCTGTCAGGGGTTACTTTCCAAGGGCTTAGAGAATTACCTCCCAGAGGCCCATGGCCAAGGCCAGACCTCTCTTTGGCTAAGACTGGGTCTTTACTACACAGCTTGTCTTTAATGCTGATCCAGCTGCAGAAATCTCTTCTGTTAAAGCTGGGTATTCTGGATCTGCATGAGGCAGGTGGCCATTGTGAAGATGGAGGTGAAAGAACCGCAAATGAGGGAGTGGGAAGAAGGAAAAACTAGTTGGAAAGAAAGAGGGGCTGCTGTGAATCGAGAACTGCACCATTAGGTGTGAATAGAGTGGGAGACATGAAACCCAGTGGGTTTGTGAAATACTGTGTTAGGTTGTGATTTATTCTTTGATTTTTGTTCACCGGATGTGTGTTAAACCAAGGATAAATGGATCTTAACCTTCAGGGTTGAGAGCTAGTTTTTCCAAAAAGGCAAGATGAATTGGGGTGCACAGTTAGAAATCATTTGCTCTGGAGTCATTGGAGGCCTTGTTTTCTTTGTCTATCCATGCAGGCAGTAGAGAAATCAAGGGGCATAGGATGAAATGGGCTATGTTTTGTAAGCATGTCAATAGTAATGCCTATTATACTTATAAACAGCAATGACTACCATTGATAGAGTGCTTCCGAGTGCCAAGCATTGTGAAATTTTTTCCCAACGTTATCACATTTCACTCTTTGAACATCACTGTGGGCTAGGTGTTCTTATCTGAGTTTTATAAATGTGAAAATTGAACCTTAGCGTGGATGCTTTAAGCTAAGTAATTAGCTTAAAGGCTCACCAGTGACAAAGACTCAAACCCAGACGTTCCCACTGTGGCTCAGTGGGTCAAGAGCCTGACTAGCATCCGTGAGGATGTGAGTGTGATCTCTGGCTTCACGCAGCGGGTTAAGGATCCGGTGTTGCCTCAGGCTGTGCTATAGGTTGCAGGCGTGGCTGTGGTGTAGCCTGGCAGCTGCAGCTCTGAATTGACCCCTCGCCCGTGAACTTCCATATGCAGCAGGTGTGGCTCTAAAAAGAAAAAAGGAAAAAAAGGTCTTTCTGCGGTTAGTGTCTATCGATAATTAACCTGCTACAGGTTCTATGGTAGACATGGTTAACTGGTCTACAGGGTAGAGCTAAACCTCTAGCTTACTGGCTTGGTGTTTAATATGTTTATTTCATAAGTGTCTATGCCTCTGCTAAGACAGGTTGGGTCCACCAGGACCTCAGGTTTCTCCATGAGAGACTTTGGAAGGGCCAGTGTGATGGGTGAGGGGTCAGCTGAACTTCATGGTGTCACGACAGTGGTCTAGACTTAAACTCAGAGTCAGCTCACAGGGCGGAATGGCATGTCCAGGAAGGAGGTGTAGGGGTCTTGCTAGGATGAGGTTCGCACATCAAGAATATAAAATGGAGCAGTCCCTGTTGCAGTGCTGAGGAAGTGAATCCATCCAGTATCCATGAGGATTCAGGTTCGATCCCTGGCCTCGCTCAGTGGGTTAGGGATCTGGCATTGCTGTGAGCCGTGGTGTAGGTTGCAGATGTAGCTCGGATCCCAAGTTGCTGTAACTGTGGTGTATGCCTGCAGCTGCAGCTCACATTCGACCCCTAGCCTGGGAACTTCCATATGCCATGGTGTGGCCCTATAAAGACAAATACGCACACACACACACACACACACACACACACACACAAAACGGAGGTGGGAATAGATGTGTTGGAATACTCTAGATTTACGCTCCCTGAGGGTGGGAAGGGTGTCTCATTTATTGTTCTATCTCCAGCATCTAGCAGAGCACACCTGGGGAAGGGTAACGTGTGTTTGTTGAATACAGCGGTGGGTCGATATGGGAAGCAGTTGGTCAGGCACATCTCTTCTGGGACTGGGTTGAATGAAAGATGAAGAAGCAGGACCTATTTTTTTTCCACTTTATGTGTTTTCAGAAGGTTCCCACGTGCTTTGAAAATAATACGAGATATTGCCACGGCCCTTTGGAAGTTGTGAGTGACTTTCATGTGCGTTATTTGAGTCCATCCTCACAGTATCCTTGGAGTTAAGGATGGAGGGGACTCTTGAGGTTCCTTTTGTGTAAATAGAGGGGACACTTGAGGTTCACAGAGTTAAATGACTTTCTGAAGGCCACGTAACTTGTACAGGACCAAGAAATTGTGACCCCCAAACCCAGTGCTTTTTCTAGGACCCCAGAGATCATGGAGGGGCAGGTTATAACGGTGTTCTTCCAGCCCCCTGACTTTGAAACACGGTCTAGTGTCTGACAGCACTCCTTTCCTTCCAGTAGAGTTTAATTGATTTTCAAGTACATTGTTGTGACAGCAGCCCTCAGTTTCTCTTGCTAGTTAGACTAAACTTACCTCCATGTACTGGCCTTGGATATGGCCTGGCTGGGAAATCGGGGCCCCTATTAGCTTGTCCTGGGGAGCTTGAGGTTCCCTCTCGTTGAATTCCTCCTGCCCTGTGATTTACCCCATCCCTGCATCGTGGAGCATGATGAGGGCTTCTGATGGCACAGACCTTAACCAAAGGGGATGCCTGGGAACTAGGTGAGATAATGTCTCTCAGGTTTCTTGAGAAATATATTGAAACTTAGAATCCCAAATGGTGCTGTAGCTTTGAGCAGCCCTTCTTCTTCTCCTCCTCCTCCTCCCCCTCCTTCTTCTCCTTTTTCACAAATGCTTTTTTTTTTTTTTTTTGGAAGTATAGTTAGGTTACAGTGTTGTGTTAGTTTCAGGAGTACAACAAAGTGATTCAGACGTATTACATATATGGTTTTTTCCTATTTCAGATTCTTTTCCATTATAGGTTATAATAAGATATCAAATATAGTCCCTTGTGCCATATAGTAGGTCTCTGTTATTTATATATTTTATACATAGTAGTGTGTATCTGTTAATCCCAAACTCCTCATTTCTCCCTCTCCCCATGCCTTTCCCCTTTGGCAACTATAGGTTTATTTTCTATATCTGTGAGTCTATTTCTTTTTTGTAAATAATTTCACTTGAATCATTTTTTTTTAGATGCCACGTATAAGTGATATCATACGATATTTGTCTTCTCTGTCTGACTTACTTCACTTAGTATGGTCGTCTCTAGGTCCATCCATGTTGCTGCCAGTGGAATTATTTCATTCTTTTTATGGCTGAATAGTATGTCATTGTGTGTGTGTGTGTGTGTGTGTGTGTGTGTGTGTACCACATCTTTATCCACTCATCCCCTGATGAACACTTAGGTTGCTTCCATGTCTTGACTATTGTAAATAGTGCTGCAGTGAACGCTGGGGCACATGCATCTTTCTGAATTAGAGTTTTCTCCAGATAGACTCCCAGGAGTATGATTGCTGGGTCATAATGATAACTCTATTTTGGGGTTTTAAAGAAATCTCCATATTGTTCTCCATAGTAGAGCACCACGCTTCCAAGACTTATGTGGGGGCAGATCATTGCATTTCATCTTCCTTCTGAGACAGCCTGAACCATGATCAGTGACTTCCCTCCATGTTGGCAAAAAGTGTGGCTGAGAGTGGACGCCTTAACCCAATGACCCTGGATCATGGAACAGAGAGAAAAGCCTAGTTTCTGCTGTCTCTCAATTCTCTGTTAATAACTCAGAATTGCAGCTGCAACTGCTTTCTCAGCAAATGCTGTGCGCACGTAGTTATTTTTGCAAACCCCATATCAACGGGAGTGTTCCTGGTGGGTTCAGCTCCCCATCCTCCCTGTCCAGGAGGAGGAACCGAGTGGACATTCCTGCTGGCTTTTAGCTTAGGGACGGCCATGCGGCTCTCCTAGTGGGCTCATGGAGGGGTGGGGGGGTGCTGCCTCTGGAGGGTCTGAAGAAATCTCAACACCTTCTTGCACTCATCCACCAGCCACCAGGGCCTTTAGTCTCAAGGCCCCTGGCCAAGCCGTGCAGCACTAAGACTTCAAAAGGTGGTTATTGTTTATAGCGCGTTTTTCAGAAACACTGCATTTCTGTTGATGGTTCCACGAGAAGTTGTTAATTACTTGGGAAGATGTGTTTGTAAACGGAAATAGGAGAGGAAACTCAGATCCAAGTTAAGGATCACGTTCAATGTTTTTCTTGCACCTGGAGTTTTCTGAAGCTGTGCTGAGGCTGAAATCTTTTCCTTTCCCTAGTGTGGCCTGCCTTTCATTTCACTGAAACCAGGCGACGCTCCCAGGGGCTTTGACCTTGGCCCGGGTGAGAGCAGGAAGCCCCCGGGTGTGCTGCCTGCCCTTTCTTGCTCCCTGAGGAGGTAGGTAAAGAGGAGCAGGAATGTGACATCAGAAGGAATCTTCCAGAGTTCCTGCCGTGCCTCGGCAGTAATGAACCTGACTAACATCCATGAGGACTCGGGTTCAATCCCTGGCCTCACTCAGTGGGTTAAGGATCCCCTGTTGCTTTAAGCTGTGATGTAGGTTGCAGATGTGGCTTGGATCCCACGTTGCTGTGGCTGGGTTGTAGGCTGGCAGCTTTAGCTCCGATTTGACCCCTAGCCTGGGAACTTCCATATGCTGCAAGTGCAGCCCTTAAAAAAAAGAAGAAGAAGAAGAAGGAATCTTCCCTCAGCAGCTGATCTGGAACTAAAAGCACAGTTGACTCCAGCAAAGTAGCCAAGGAAGGAAGCTCCCTGACTGTTCTTGGTCCTTCCGCCCGATTTCTGGATCCTCTAATTACCTCAGATCTCAATGCTTGAAGGTTTTTCCCATCTCTCCTAACAAGGAGTTCACTCATTTGTTAAATTCCCTCTTGCTAAAGTACCAGGAGCTTGATGAGTTGTTACTACCTAAAGTATGAGTTTTACTTTTCTTTCTTTTTGTTTTTGTCTTTTTTGTCTTTTTAGGGGCGCACCCATGGCATATGGAGGTTCCCAGGCTAGGGGTCCAGTTGGAGCTGTAGCTGCTGGCCTACACCACAGCCACAGCAATGCGGGATCTGAGCCAAGTCTGTGACTACACCACAGCTTCTGGCAACACTGGATCCTTAATCCACTGAACGAGGCCAGGGACTGAACCCTTGTCCTTGTGGTTACTAGTCGGGTTTCTTAAGCACTGAGCCATGATGGGAACGCCAAGTTTTACTTTTCACCCGAACAAGAGGACCTCACCTAACTCAAAACAAGGGCAGTGGCTTTGGGGACCTCCGCTCTGGAGAGAGTGAGGGTTTCCCTCGTTGTCTTCTGCCCTTGCCCTCCTCTTCCCCTGCCTTAGCTTGGCCCTGGCTTCTACCAGCCTCCTGCAGGGCACAGGCATAGGTGTGGGCTCCCTGGTTAGTGGGCTGACATCAAGCATCAGGCTGCAGACCAAGTCATGTCTGCAGGGACTCTGGAGTGGTTGCAGGGCCCGGAGGTGCGCCTTCTGTGCTGCAGCCTGGGTGGTTCAGCCACCGCGGGAGCTGCGCTGGCTTCCTCACTCCAGCATCAGGGAATAGCCTCATCACTGATTCATGCTGTCTTCTTGTCTGGGTCATGATTTTCTTCAAGAGTCTCTTCAGGGCTGTGCTGGCCTGAGTCTCTCCTCCCGCTTCTGCGACTGAGGAGGAGGGTAAAGGAGGAGCTGGGCTGACAGCCCTTTCATCTGCAGAAACTTGCCAGTGCCTACACTTAGCAGATGCTCAGTAAATATCCTCAGAGTTCACTTTGAAAGTCAGTGTTGGGAGTTCCCGTCGTGGCTCAGGGGTAATGAACCTGATGCAGTATCCATGAGGATGTGAGTTCGATCCTTGGCCTCACTCAGTGGGTTGGGGATCCGGCCTTGCTGTGGCTGTGGTGTAGGCCGGCAGCTGCAGCTCCACTTCAGCCCCTGGCCTGGGAACCTCTGTATGCTGTGGGTGGTGGGGCCCTAAAAAAAAGGCAAAAAAGGAAGGAAAGTCATACTGGAGCTGATAGGGTAGTACGAGGCTTATTTTGCCCAACTTGGGGCATCGTGTCCTGTGCCTCTTTGTTTATGGAGAGCTACAGAATGACAGGAAGGCCCGTATTTCTCACAGGTCAGCAGTAAGAAATGCAGTAACTGTCAAGGATGGATTTCCCCCAGATGGGATAGGTTTATGTCTTTTGAGTAAAAAGTCGTGGTCAACGAAGTACTCTAGGAATTGTGTGGCTTTGGAACCTGGCAGCAGAAGGAAGGACTTTTAGGCAACACCTGGTTCCGCTTCTGGCTTTTGTGTAGTCAGTTTGCAGCTCTGGGGAGTAGATGGTTCAAGCCGAGATGCTCAGATGGGCGGTCTACAGCTCTGGGAAGAGGAGACCCCTGGACAATGAAAAACCGACACCCAGGAATTTTCTTTGAGCACATTCTCTTTAGATCCTAGAATTTCATGCAACTTAGCAACGTATATATTCAACCACTGTTGCACATCATTCTTGTTTGTCAAACATGTAAACCAGAAGCCACTTTACAATTTTCAATGTTTTTGCTGCTGTTGTTGTAGCTGTTTTTACCGCTCTTCCTGAAAGCATCATTTCTAATTGAAATACGGGCTTTTTCAAAAAATATTGCATGATTCCAGTTGAAGCTTCATCAGAAGGATGCAAAGAAAGATGAATTTTTTTCAAAAGCCTCCTAACAACCAAAGCCATAGCTCTTGTGGCCTCTGCTGCCATGTACTATCAGGTCCTCAATGCAGTGTTATTCTGACTCTAGTATCTGAGAAGAAAACACTGCCACACTTGGGCCACTCAGCTCGCTGGGCATCCCAGATGTTCACCGGAAGAACGCTTCCATGATCAGCCTCACCCATGCCTCCTGTGAGCTTCCTGGTCGTTCCAGCCATTTCTGCTGGACCATCGTTACTGTGCGTCTCAGCACCAGCCCACAGGCAGCGACTTTGGAGGTTTGCTTGTCTGACATGGGCTCTAAAACGCCCCCTGGGACTTTGAAGGGACAGTTGACCATGTCCTCCGTGTGCCTGTTGCCCTGGTAACAGAGGAATCTGTGTCTCTGCACCTGTTCCCGGAGGAGGCCAGTCCCGCCCTCTCTGTAGACTCCTGCCGTGTCCAGGTTGCAGTGAGTGCTGTTCCTGCACCACTGGGTATTCCGAGAAGCTGGAGTTGGGGAGGAATAGGCGTCAGGATCTCTCCAGGCGCCCCAGGCTTCTAGCGGTTACTGTCGGTTGCCTACCTTGCCTTCAGCAACTCTGGTTTCATGAGGCTTCCTGAGGAGGAGGATCACCAGGCACCATCCTTAGGAGTTTCTCTGTGTTGGTTTCCTTCTGACATCCCTTTTCTGACGTTTCTAAAGGAGTGTCAGTGGTCTAGGAGCTGGGGAAGGGCCAATGGACTCTACTCGTAGAAGCCACCATGAAGCCCAGTGCAGAAGAAGCGTCAGAGGCACTGGCCGTGACCCACTTTTCCTGTGTCACTCCCTCGTGTTCATGTTCATGACCAGCACTGCGGAGCTCCATGACCCATTTCCTCTCTCTGGTCGTGAGTTGCTGTTGCCAAACAGAGTCCCTCCATCATGGAGCTCGGCTCCAGCACAGCGCTCAACCCAAGGGTTGCCTGTGTTCTTTTATAACCATGAAAGTTTAACAATAGTTAACAGGCACTGAGGGTTTGCTCTTTGTTCTGGGTGGTTCTACTCAGCGCTTCCTTTGCATGCTCTCCTTCACTCTTCACAACAGTCCTGTGAGCTTCGTTCCTCCAGGATCCCCCTTTTCCAGTGAGAAAATGGGGGCTCAGGCCAAGCAACTAACCCAAGGCCATACCCCTTGCAAGCGTCAGGATTTAACTTGCTCTCCCACTGGGCAGGACTGCCCGTTTCTGCCTCACCTTCGTGTCCTCACCACACTGTCCCCTTGCTCAGGCCTCCTTCCTTCCATGCTCCAGCGCCCAGCTCAACACTCAGCCCCTCTGTGGACACCTAGACAGATGTGAGCTCTTCCCGTGGCTCATGTCAGTCAGCCGACGTACCCTTCCCCACCTGGTGTGTCAGTTCACTTGCATGGCTCCCATCTCCAACCGGGTGGTGCCTTTTCAGAAGGCAGTTCCAGGTGCGCTGGCTTCTCCTGCGGCGATTTGCATACCTTCCCATGTAGACCATGTTCAACAAATTCCGGTCGTTGATGATATTGCTACTTTAAATTTGGGCCATTACCTATGAAGGCAGGAACAGAGTTTGCTGAATTGATGCCGTGCAGCGCCGTTTGGGGATTTTACTGACATCATTCACTTTCCTCTCTTATTTAAACAAGTAATTTATTTCTAAAACAAAGAAGGAATAATCTGTAGCTATTTCCATGACATGATTTGTTACAAACAAGGAAAATGGTCTAACCTGCTAATGTCAAATCTATAAATAACATTCAGGATCAACTCTGCTGTCTCACTGGAAAAAAACAAAATTCCCATTTTGAAACCTAATTGTGGGTCACTCCACCAGATGTCCCTCGGGCCCCCTGTGCTGGGGATTATGTCACCAGGCACAACCTCTTTTCTGCCCCCAAAATTGAGGGTCCTGAGAGCTCCCTTCCACCCACCTGCTAGGGACTGCCTTGGCCACCGCACTCCAGTAGCAGACCTACCTCCTTTTCTGGGGTGTGACTTGTAGATGTGATAAAAGATGGCTTGTATTAAAACAATATACAGAAACAACCTTCTCAAACCTTCATGGTCCCTGTGATATATAATGAGCGAGTGAGAAATTGAGACTTTTTGTAGTGATATCAGGGCGCCCAAAAAAGAGATTGATCGAAGACATAATTAAAAAACCCAAACAAAACACAGCATTCTGCAAACTGGCAATTATTAGCCATCTAAACAGATACTATTTCAACAAACTGACCATTAATTACAGCTGAAGAGAGACCGTGCGTTTGTTTTCACGCTCTCATTTGCTCTGATTATAACAGACCTGCCAAAAAACTTCTATGCCCAGTGCTGTCCCAGGAACTCTGAAAGGTCCCTGGAAGTCCTTGTCCAAGTATGTGGCCTCTTCAAAGAGAAGACAAATTCAAAGCAATATCTGAAGAAGGAAAGATACATAGGGCTGAGCTTTTATTCACGTGGTGCATCTAGACGACTTTGTCCTAACAGAAGCTCGACTAGTTGACTAGTTTGCCATGAGACTCTCCACTAGACCTCAGGAGCTTCGGATGAGAGGGGACCAATGTCCAGCCTCTCCAATAAAATAGTTGGAGATAATCAGTCCTTGAAACCCTGGAAGGAAAGGATGGGAGCGCCACCTTCAGCTTCCACAGGAAGGGCTCATGGGTGAGTTTCCTTGAAGGGTCCTTGGTACTTGAAAACGGAATAAAGGAGTGTAAACCTCTCCGCTTGGCTGAATTTTCCTTGTGAGTCGCTCCACCAAGGTCTCTCCCACGTATAACCCTCTACAATGTCTTTAATTCCATTGTAAGGTTCATGGGAAAACAGCGATGTCTAGAGAGTGCCGAGAAAGCCCTTCTCGTGCACATTTGTAAAAGAAAGCCTTATCCTGCTCCCCGTGACAGGGCGCGCTCAAGGCCTTTGTCTGGCGTGTGTGGGAACAGCATTGCTGCAGAGAACAATTCTCTGTGAAGGTCCGGAGGCATCCATGCATAGAGCTGTGCATGGAAAGTTGCATGTGGACCGCATCTGGGTACATCAAGTCCTATTTTAAATACATTAAAAGGGGCTTTTATAAAAATCTCTGACAAGCTGTTTTATAGAGGGAATCCCATTTTTAAAGTAAATGAGGATTCTCTGTCTTGATTAGTCTGAACAATCATAGATTTGATCCAGATAGTGTCCCCGTGCGATGTGCTGCACCAGAAGTGCCCAGAGGGTCTGGGGGAAGTGCAGTGGGTCAGGGCTTGTGGAGGAGGGCAGGAATGCGGGTGAGGGAGGGGCTGGTCGTTTGTAGAGAGCAGGGTTTTCTGGGTGCCAGCGGGCTGCTTTGGGAGAGTCTGGGTCCTATGGAGACAAGCAAGAGTTAGAGTTGGACACATGGATAAGAAGGGGGAGGAGGAAGAAATCTTCAGGTGTTGCCCTTGGAACTTAAATGTGATTCATTAGGAGTTGAGCATCCTGGGGGATATTAAGATACGAGTAGATGTTAATGAATCAATACATGTTTGTCAAATATCTGCTGAGGGTTACCGTGCTCAATATTTATACTTATTCCTCACATCAAAGGATAGAGGATACCGGGAGTTCCCTTCATGGCTCAGCGATCAACAAACCCGACTAGGATCCATAAGGATGCAGGTTCGATCCCTGGCCTTGCTCAGTGGGTTAAGGATCTGGCGTTGCTGTGAGCTGAGGTGTAGGTTGCAAAAATGGCTTGGATCCTGCATTGCTGTGGCTGTGGTATAGGCCAGTGCCATAGCTCCAATTCGGCTATTAGTTTGGGAACCTCTGTCTGCTGCAGGTGCAGCCCTAAAAAGCAAAAAAAAAAAAAAAAAAAGGATAGAAGATACTATCTCAAGAACCTTAACCTTGGAGTTCCCGTCGTGGCTCAGTGGATAACGAATCCAACTAGGAACCATGAGGTTGTGGATTCGATCCCTGGCCTTGCTCAGTGGGTTAAGGATCCAGCATTGCCGTGAGCTGTGGTGCAGATTGCAGATGTGGCTCAGATCCCGAGTTGCTGTGGCTGTGGCTGTGGCCAGCAGCTACAGCTCTGATTTGACCCCTAGCCTGGGAACCTCCATATGCTGAGGGAGCGGCCCACGAAATGGCAAAAAGACAAAAAAAAAAAAAAGAACCTTAACCTTTAGCTGAAGAGATAAGATGATACGAAGAATTGGATAAAAATCAAAGATACTGACTCACAGAAAAAATAGATACAATAGGGCTAAATGGGAAAGATGTGTCCTTGGATTGAAAATACCCATTAAGAAATTCAGAATTGAGAATGTCGAAGAATTTTAGTTGACTCCAAGCTCAGAAGAGTCAGCGGTAGGAAATGGCTGCCAGAAAGCCATTGAGAAATACAGTCTCAAGCTTCATGAATAAAGGCCCTGTGCCCAGGGCAAGAGGACCAAAGGGCCTTGGCACTTGGCACAGCAGAGCCCATCTGGTATGGGCATATGGTTCTGGGCCTGACATTTAAGAGCCACATGGGAATACCATAGGGTGTCTTGAGGGGCAGGGCCAGGAAAGTGAGGGGGCAAGAAATTACATCCAATGAAGAACAGCTCCTGCTTTCATTCTGCAACAAACAGGTATGGAGTGTCTGCCATGTAACAGTCACCGTGGAACATGCTAGGGATTCAGGCAGAAGCTTGTCATCCTTGAAAATGCTAAACGTGGCCTAGTTAGTCTGGAGAAGAAAGGACTCAGGGGTGAAATTTAAACACAACTGTGTAGAAGGAATGTTCCAAAAGGTAAGATAAGGGAGTTCCCATCGTGGCTCAGTGGAAACGAATCTGACTAGTATCCATGAGGATGCAAGTTCGATTCCTGGTCTCGCTCAGTGGGTTAAGGATCCGGCGTTGCTGTGAGCTGTGGTATAGGTTGCAGGCACGGCTCAGATCTTGCGTGGCTGTGGCTGTGGCTGTGGCTGGCAGCTACAGCTCAAATTTGACCCCTAGCCTGGGAACCTCCATATTCTGTGTGTGCGGCCCTAAAAGACAAAAAGCCAAAAAAAAAAAAAAAAAAGAAGAAGAATAGAAGATAACCATCTCAAGAACCTTAACCTTTAGCTGGAGAGATAAGATAGGGAGAATGGGATAAGAACAGAAGATACTGGCATTCCCATTGTGGTGCAGTGGAAATGAATCCAACCAGGAACCATGAGGTTGCAGGTTCGTTCTCTGGCTTCGCTCAGTGGGTTAAGGATCTGGCGTTGTCGTGAGCTGTGGTGTAGGTTGCAGACACGGCTCGGATCCCGCGCTGCTGTGGCTCTGGCGTAGGCTGGTGGCTACAGCTCCGATTCGACCCCTAGCCTGGGAACCTCCATATGCTGCAGGTGCAGCCCTAAAAAGCCAAAAAAAAAAAAAAAAAGGTAAGATAAGGGCCAGAGAGTAGACCTTAGAGGGAGGCAGATCTGGACCCCAAATAAGGAAAAATCTTGGGAACAATTGGAGTAGGTGAGTGCCACATTGGCACTCTTTCTGGGGAGAGACTTTATGGGTTTGTGCAATTAAAAAAAATTGGGAAACACTGTCCAATTCTATTTTTCACTCAAAGGCTGTCATGGATGTCATGAATTGTAATAAGTACTAAATTCATGGTAGGCACAGCAAATGCTGTGGAAATTGATAGAAGGGAAAAACGGCCACTTTCATCCTAGGCAGCAGGGGATGTTTCCTTAAAAATGTGGTGTCTAATTTAGGAGCTGAACTCAGGTAAGCACCCAGCTGGTAATGAGGATGCTCTGAGTCTCTGAGGCTGGTGGGCAGGGGGGCAGGTGGCCTAATGCAGGGGACTGGCTGGAAAGGAGTGCAGTGGCTGCCAGGGCAGGTCCCACCCGTGAATCCCCAGTCTGACCACAGTGACCCAATGTCATGGGGATGCCCCCGGAGGCTGACCGGGAGCAAGCAATGTGGATACTTAGATGGCCCTTCCTGTAGCCGTTGGAGGCATCCTGTTGCAAATCTCCACGGATTTGCAAGTTCTCATCTGGGATCTTGGCAGTCTGAACCCTCAAAGTGAGTCCATTTTCTCTTGAATGACCTTATATCCTATGTAGGGCTCTGTCAGTTGTGCAAAAGAGTCACTTAAACCCAACTTGGGTCACAAGTCACAAGTACATGTCCCATAGCATGGTGGTGGGGGCAGGAGGGAGGCCCAGGCCTTGCCCCCTTTCCCCCTCTCCCATCTTCCTGGGCTCATCCTCAAGAAGGGACACCAAGTGGCCTGGCTGGAATCAGAGGCCCATCCCCTACCTGTAGCCCTGATGAAGGAGGTGGTACCAGCTGTCCCCACATTTGTGCTGTGCATTCTGGTGGGGGATGAGGAGATAGGAATCTCCCAAGTTGAAGGGTCAGTGTTATTCCCAGAACAAGGGAAGGGGCTGGGCTGACCAACCATTAATTGTCCATGAGGCCATGCTTGAGAATGTTCTCTGGCTGGCTGCATTAATACCGTAGACTCCCTACTGGCTTTGGCCGGTAATTAAAGCCTGATTTTTTTCATTAATGAGTTGAGAGGAAACAGCCCTGGCTCTTGCTGTCACAAGCAGGTCAAAGGCAGGGCTGTGTCTCTGGTACCACTCACAAAACTCTATCTCCTGGGGAAGCTTTCTTTTTTCTACACATATTTTTCTCTTTATTATTATTGTGATTAAAGTATAGTTGATTTACAATGTTTCATCAAGTTCTACTGTACAACCAGGTGACCCAATCACACACATTTCTCTTTGCTATACAGTAGGATCCCATTGCCCATCCGTTCCAAATATTAGAGTTTGCATCCCAGAACCCCCCAAAATGCCCACCCATCCCACTCCCTCCCCTTCCCCCTTGGATCTATCTATCTATTTTTTATTGAAGTGTCATTCATTTACAATGTTGTGCCAATTTATGCTGTAGAGCAAAGTGACCCAGTCATCCATATACATACATTCCCTTTCTTATATTATCTTCCATCATGGTCTACCCAAGAGATTGGACATAGTTCCCTGTGCTGTACCATGGGACCTCATTGCTTATCCATTCTGAATGTAAGAGTTGGTATCTACTAACCTGGGGCAGCTTTCTTTAGCCTGGAGTTGCTTTCCGGAAAACACGCATTTAAGTTATACCTTTTTCCCCCCAGCACAGATTCTGATTCCACAGTCTTGGGTGGGGACTGAAATTTGCACTTGTGCTCAGAGCCCTGGGTCAGATGGCCTGCTGACTGTGCTTGGAGGAAGCGTCTCTTGGTATTTTTCTGCTTCCGTGCCCAGCATTCTATATTTCCCTTCAGCTTGTTAATATTTTGAAAACACATGGTTAACTGTACAAAGTGAACTATTTCAGGGCTGGAGGAATGAATGCTTTTGCAAAGGGAGGCATAATCCTTTGATGGCGGAGCTCACAGTTTTGTTCCTTCTCCACCCTCTCCTGGGGAAGGGATATTATGGTTTGTCAAGGCTCCATGAAGGGCTTTTTTTTTTTTTTTTAGATTCAAGGCGCCCTGTTACTGCAGGAGCCTGTGATAACTCCAGCTATTAGTATTACTTTAAGTCTCAGTTTTAAAATAGCTGCAGGGCTGCACCTGGAATAAAAATGAATTAAAAAGAAAATCACTGAGTGGAATTTAAATAGCGCCTCAGGGATAGGCTTGTTCTTCTTGGTACCATCAGTTAGACCCACAGATTTTTTTTTCCCTCCTGAAAGCTTCCCAGAATGCCACTCACATGAGCAGACACAGGGCTTTTGTCATCTTTTCTTCTTTGGGGTTTAAAAATATCGTTTTGAAGGAATCTGTTTCTGTCTCCTCTAGTCATTTGTCAGGTAGAGCACCACGTGGCTGACATGTACCATCTACTCCTGAGGGACCAGGGACTGTGGTCCACTAAGGCGTGGCCCTGGCCCTCGAGGAGCTTTCTGGAGAACGCAAAGGCAGAAGTGCCCATGGGCCTCGGTAATGTGGGGGTTCCTGTGTGCTGTGTGTCACAGGAGGAGCACAGGACCCTCTGCCCTGGGGAGCCGCCCTGGAGCTGAATCTTCTGCAAGGAGGTGGAGTTTGCATTGGAGGTGGTGAGGGAGGCACTTCCAGCTGAGGGAACAGCATATGTGCAAAGGGAAGGGCATGGCACATTGGAGAGGCAAGTGGGATGCAGAGAGAGATGCAGAAGGTGTGGCAGGGAAGGCCGGCAGGGCCAGATCAAGAGGGGACTTGTGTGCTGTTAAGAACTGTGTGGTTATGATTTTGTAGATGGAAAAAAAAAATGAAGTAGGGGAGTGACGTGGTAGGATTTGCTTTTTTGAGTGTCTGTTTTGCCCGCGGAGTGGAGATTATGCTGGAGGGTGTGTGGGGTTGAGCCTTGGAGCCAAGGAAGCCTGTGTGGGAGCCATGGCAATGGTTGGGTGAGCAGTGAGGAGCGTTCGAGGTAGGCCAGGGCATTGGGGTGGAGAACTGACGGAAAGAAGACATGTTTATACAACAGAGCAAGACGTTTTCTGGCCTAAGAAGGAGTGAACCTGTTGCCACGCTAGGAGAGAGTGTAGAGGTGAAAATGGTGGCGAGGTTTGAAGAGGCCCTTGGGTTTGCTAACATGAGGCCTCTGTAACCCTGGCCCTAAAAACAGCTGTTTAAAAGCATCAACTGGGGGCAGTTCCTGCTGTGGCTCAGGGGGCTGAAAACCCAACGCTGTCTCTGAGAGGATGTGGGTTTGATCCCTGGCCTCACTCAGTGGGTTAAGGATCCGGTATTGCCGTGCCTGTGGTGTAGACCAGCAGCTGCAACTCTGATTTGACCTCTAGCCCAGGAAATTCCATGTGCCGTGGGTGAGGCTGTAAAACAAAAACAAACAAGTAAATAAATAATAAATAAATAAATGCATCCACTGGGGGCAGGAGGATGGAGGGGGAACCAGATCACAGTGGGTTGAGCAGCAGATGGAAGGAAGGAAACGAAGCTAGGATTCACCTGGGAAGAGTACATCAGAAAATTAAGCCACCTGCTTGTCATCCACAGGGCTTTCATTTTTTAAAATCCCCTTTGCTCCTCATTTTTGTTCCAAATTCCTGAGGATGAAAGACAGCTCTGAAGATGAGATTCCTGGTAAATGTGGAAGCGGGGAGAAGAACTGGGAAATTCATTAATTATCACTCTAGTTACAGTTCTGTTACAGAGTCCATTTGGTAGTGAACGACACCAATTTAAGCCTGATCGGTTGAGCGGTATCGACAGAGCAGGACTCCCTGGAGAGGAATGCTGGTGAAATTCAAACATACGTGTGAATGTAAATTCACACCCATCCGGGACGGTGATCAAGGCATGGCCTATGAAATAAATGAATAACCTGGCAATGCAGGCATGGCCAGCAGCAGGGAATCCAAAATGTTTTTGTTGTTCGTTCTTCCTTCCCAACTGCATGGGCCTGAGAAAGGAAGAAAGGGAAGGAGTTCCCGTCATGGCGCAGTGGAAACGAATCCGACTAGGAACCATGAGGTTGTGGGTTCCATCCCTGGCCTTGCTCAGTGGGTTAAGGATCCAGCGTTGCCGTGAGCTGTAGTGTAGGTCGCAGACGCAGCTTGGATCCTGCGTTGCTGTGGCTGTGGTATAGGCCAGCAGCTACAGCTCCAATTTGACCCCTAGCCTGGGAACCTCCATATGCCATGGGTGCAGCCCAAAAAAGACAAAAAGACCAAAAAAAAAAAAAAGGGAAGCATCATGAAGAACTCTAAGCATAGGATAACTTACTAGATACTCAGGTGGTGGGAGACAAGAGGCTAAGTATGGTTCACGGACTGTCGTCTTCAGACTCTCTCCTTTAGTATTTCCTCCAGTATTTCGATGAGGGAGGGGCTCTTGTTTCCTCGGTTTTGGCACTGAGGAACTTGGAAGTCCTGGCTGGCGAAGTGGGTGTCCTGATCTCTGGTCGCAGGCAGACGGAGCACAGCACCGTCTGTGAGATGGGATAGCCAGGCTTAGATGCAGGTCTTCTCCGTTTAATGCACTGGGCCTCAGCTTCTTTATCAGCAGAAGGTGGAGGTTGGTTCAAAAAATACCCCTAAGGTGCTCTTCACCTGCAAAAACCAACTTCTTCCACCTGTGGTTGCTTTAGCCTCTGGCCCCAGGAATCCAGCAGATGTGCCCGGAGCTCAAGGTAAAAGTGACCAATGGGAGCGGACAGGATCATACTGGCCTCAGTGGGGAAGCAGAAGGTGAATCTCAGCAGAAATACCTGGGGGTTCCCATTGTGGCACAGCAAAACGAATCTGACTAGGAACCGGGTTCGAGGATGCGGGTTCGATCCCTGGCCTCCTGGGTTAAGGATCCGGCGTTGTTGTGATCCGTGGTGCAAGTCACGGACTTGGCTTGGATCCCGTGTGGCTGTGGCTGTGGTGTGGGCTGGCAGCTGTAGCTCTAATTCGACCCCTAGCCTGGGATCTTCCAAATGCCGAAGGTGCAGCCCTAAAAAGCAAAAGTAAACAAACCAAAAGCCAAAAAAAAAAAAAAGCCCCAAAACCCCACTTCCTTCCTGGAAGCTGCCTGCCTGGCCCTAGAATGTGCACCAGAGGGCTACAGGCATCCCAGCCATGGTCTCCTTTTCCTTAAAGATTTCCCACCCTGTCGCCTGCAGCCAAGGGTACCATTTCCCCTGGGTGGACTCTGAGCTTCTATTAATTATGCATGTGCCTAGAAATCTTTTTCTTATCCATCATCTTTTTTTTTTTTTTTTTAAATTTTCCACTTTTGACACATCTTATTGCCAGGACAAATGTCTGAAGCATTTGTGGAAATTTCCCATGTCCTTCCTCAGGTGACCACAAAAATGAACTCCTTGCCACCATACTTCTCAGAACACAAGCTTTCTTTCCAAATGTTGCTGGGGTGAAGGATTGTTTGGGAGTAGGTCAATGCATATTTATTTTTTGCAAAAACATTTTTTTTTTCTGAGAGCAGATGATCTTGGTATTGGAAAATGTCTAAGGCTGGATCCTCTTCCTAAGCGTGGAAGGGCTTATCTGGAATGTTCAAGGATGATCCCAGGTGTTGAGCTAAGTTGGACCTGACAACGGGATATGATTATGGAAGGATGGCGGTTGATGGTCTATTGGATAACAACTCAGCAGAAGAACTGTGTTATTGAGCT
Organism: Phacochoerus africanus; assembly: GCF_016906955.1. NCBI lineage: Eukaryota > Metazoa > Chordata > Mammalia > Artiodactyla > Suidae > Phacochoerus > Phacochoerus africanus. The sequence goes on along the minus strand of NC_062559.1, from coordinate 8,659,561 downwards.
GGACCCCCCTCATTGAGCTGAATTGTATAAGAATTACTGCCCCAGAATTGCTGCTGTTGCTATGTATTGAGGCTTGGTGTGCCAGGCACTGTGTGGAATACTTTATTCAGGGATGGTCCCATGTAACCATTACAATAGATGGACAACGCAGAGGCTTAGGGGCCTGTGGCTTGCAAAGCTCAGCTATTGGTCATCAGCATGACATGTGCTTTGAGAGTTGAGCTTTCCCCCAGAGGTTAGAGATGTTCACTTTCCTCTGAGTGCTCTTAGATAGATTTTTCCATGACTTTATCTAAACACTCCTTCAATTTACATTTTCTGTCTTTGTTGTCTCTCAGTGTCACCAGTGTTGTTATTCTTATTAGTCATTTCTTTCTAACTGCCCTAAATTTGTCTGCTTTAAGATTCCAGCAGTGATGCTTCAGTGTTTCATTCTGAAATTTGGCTTATGAGTGTATTTCTATCCTCTCCAAGACTTTTAGAAAACTTTGACATTCGTCTCCTCCGAACAATTTTGTCTTGCAGACTCCTAATTTGTTGCATTCATCCTTATGAAGGAGACTTTTCTGTTTTGGATGACTTTAGCTGCCCTTCTCTAGACCTTTTCTGATTCCATTAGATCTTTACCAAGAATTGAAAGTGAAAGTGGTATTTATCATAGAATGTCCCGGTCTTATTCCAGAATATCTTAGGCCAGAATAAGATAAGGTAAAATATGAGGTCATATAGTGAACAGCTTTTCTAAGTGTGTTAGACAAAGAAATGACCACCAAATACCACTGTCTGTTCAAATATAATCTGAAGGATGAATCCGAAGGACCATTGGCCCTGAGGGCCTGGACTGGTCAGTATTATCTCAAGGATGTGATTAGAAACGGTATAAGCCAAGGGGCTATAGACGGCACATGGGGATTCAGTTGGGAGTCAAGCAGGTTTGGAGTAGTTGAGAGAGCAGAGTCTAAAATCCATCAAGGACCCTGGACCACAGCAGAGGTGAAGGTTATGGGGTTCGTATTTAAGGAGGACTGGCTGCGAGATAAAACGGGAAGTCTTCCAGACTGGGCAAGTGCCTGTGAAACCCCTTTCTTTGAAACGGGACTGTAACTTCAAAGAGCCGCCAAAAGATAGTCATGGATGTGGTGGGTGTGGCTTTGGTACAGCCTTGTCTGAAGACAGGTACGCTGGCTTCCCCATCCTTTCCTCACCTTGGTCGTGGGTTGTCCCCCTGGGCCTGCCCAGCCTTAGGGAGAATCATTTTTGTCGCTTTTCCTGTGAATGAGCAGACCCCAAGTCTTCCCAAAGTGGAGCTCTGGACAGGACCAGCATGGATGGAGGATGTGGGACCCTGAGCTGCCATTCAGAAGAAGAATGTGGACGTTCTCCAGAGTTTTTTTAAAACTAGTGTTCAGCTGGTCCTGGGGTTGACCTGTAGTTTGGGGTGAACACATGCAAACTCTTACATTTAGAATGGACAAGCAATGAGGTCCTCCTGTACACCCCAAGGAACTATATCCAAACTCTTGGGACAGAACATGATGGAAGATAATCTGAGAAAATGAATGTATGCATATGTAGGCCTGGGCTATTTTGTTGTACAGCACAAACTGGCACAACATTGTAAATCAACTATACGTCAATGAAAAACAAATTTAAGGAGTTCCCATCGTGGCACAGTGGTTAATGAATCTGACTGGGAACCAAGAGGTTGCGGGTTCGATCCCTGTCCTTGCTCAGTGGGGTAAGGATCCGACGTTGCTGTGGTGTAGGTTGGAGACGTCGGCTTGGATCCCGAGTTGCTGTGGCTGCGGCGTAGGCCTGTGGCTATGGCTCTGATCAGACCCCTAGCCTGGGAACCTCCATATGCTGCGGGAGCGGCCCTAGAAAAGGCAAAAAGACAAAAAAAAAGCAAAATAAACAAAAAAAACAAATTTAAAACAAACAGCAAAGGCCAGCGTTTAGGGGGTGGAAAATATCTTTATCGTACTGAGACGTAAGTTTTAATAAAGTTTACTTTAATTTGAATTACAAATAGTCATGGAACAGAGAGTTTAAGGGATTCTAGGAGGTGTTACCAGTTAGATGATCTGGCATCTAACTGCAAGAAATTCCTGAAATCTGTTACAGTTACACACTGTCTTCTTTATGAGAACTCTTACAAGTTTCTTTGGGTTCTAGTCTCAGGAATAATTGTACTCCTCCATTTAATTTTCACAATAATTCTTTGAGGTAGATAAAACTATTCTACTTTAAGAGCTGAGCAAACAAAACCTCAAATTGTTTAATAGATGTGGCTGAGCAAACAAAGCTGGAAGTAGAGAAAGTGAGTTTAACTAAAGTCTTTCAAACTCCAAACGCTTCAAACTTGAGATCCTAATGACGTCCTTTTTTTATATAATTTTTTTTATTACTCAAATGATTTTATCACATCTGTAGTTGTATGGTGATCTAATGACGTCCTTAATGAAGAAATGCAGGGAGTTCCCATCATGGCTCAGTGATAACAAACCTGACTAGTATCCATGAGGACGTGGGTTCAATCCCTGGCCTTGCTCAGTGGGTTAAGGATCCCATGTTGCTGTGGCTGTGGTGTAGGCCACAGTTACAGCTCTCATTCGACCGCTAGCCCGGAACCTTCCATATGCCATGAATGCAGCCCTAAAAAGACAAAAAAAGGACAAAGGAATGCAGGCCCATGGAAGCAGTTCTATCATTGGGACCATCTCAAGAAAGTCCTACTTCTCCTGGCCTGAGTTATTAAGACAGTTTTTCATGCCCGGCACAGCCCCTCCCCTCCCCCCAACCCAACCAGCCCTCCATTCCATGAATGTGAATTAGTACTAAAATTTTGTTTATTGTGCTTTTCTTCATTGCTTTCAATCCATCTGTCTGTCCACCCTCCTCCCTCCATCCTCCCCTTCCCTTTCTCCCTTCTTCCTATTTCGCCGGTACATTTCTTAGTTGGTGTGATGTGAATAATCCATCAGGTTTCTCTGCTAGAACACGGAGAGCCAATTTAGTGTGTGTCTTTAACACGTGAATAGACTTCATTTTAACAAATGGGGAGAACTCTGCTGCATGGTTTAATATTAATCTTACTTATGGCTCCATTTTTAGTTCTCTCCTGCCCTTTGTTTCTCTTGTTTCTTTCTCCTATATCTGTAACTTGCAGTGTCTCCGTAGATTTTTGTTTTTTCTTTAATCGGTCTTCAATCTTTCATCAAATAAGACAGAGCAGGAGTAAATGGGTACCAGCCTAGTGTCCCATTTCTCTCAAAACATGGAGGTTACCTAGCCCCAGTGGATGAGCCCTGGTGGCTTTAGTAATCAACATATTCTCTTCTAAATAATCACAAGCTGGAGTTCCCGTTGTGGCTCAGCAGAAATGAACCCGACTCGTATCCATGAGGATGTGGGTTCGATCCCTGGCCTCACTCAGTGGGTTAAGGATCCAGCATCGCCAGGAACCCCCCAGCCTGGTACGGCCCTAAAAAAATAAAAATAAAAATAAAGATATAAAGAAATACAAGCCACCAGTTTAATAATTAATTCTGTTTGGGGGATTAGCGTGGGGCTTCTGCAGGAATGCCTTCCTCCTTCTCCCCCTTTCCTGATCTGGGATTTGTTCCTTGCCGGTCAACTGGCATCTCTTTGGAAAATTCTCCAGATGTGAACCCATTCATTTCTGGGCCTGAAGAGTTGACTTCGTTTAAAGAGAATAACTCTTCTCTTATTATCTTTTCAGTCTGTCCTGCTTCACTTATTTCCTTATGAGGTTGATTTTACCTTCCTCACTTTCCAGATCATTCCCTAAGGAGAGGCCAACAGAAGTCTTGCCTTCTCTTTGTCATCTGTAAGCACTACGTTATCTTCCCCAAGCAGTGGATTCATTTACTGGTTGTTTCCCCGCAAACATGGCTCCAAAGCTCTTTGAAAAATTATCTAGCAATTGGGAGGGTGGGAATAACATAGACACACTACTGTATAAAATAGATGATTCACGAGAACCTGCTGTAGAGCACAAGCACATCTACTCAATAGTGTGTAATGATCTACATGGAAAGAATCAAGGGTGTATGTATATGAATGACGGATTCACTTTGCTGTGCACCTCAAACTAATACATTATAAATTAACTATATTCCAATAAAATTAAATTAAAACAAAGAAAAAAATTATCCAGCAATTTGGAGCCCCCAGCACTGCTGACAGATACCCCAAGCCCCTACCACGGAGCGTGGGCACCTGTGGCCGGGGCCCCTCCTCCCCACGTGTGCCCTGCCTCTTCAGTGCTTGGGCTCCAGTGGACAGCTGTCCAGGTGCCCCTGTGACCGTCTCTCGATGTCTTCCACTCCTTTTCTTCTTTGGGATCTTTTGGGATTGTTTTTCACCTTTCGTAATCTTCCGTGCACAAAGGGTTTTCTTGGGCTATCTCACCGTGGAATTCTACCGTTTTTCTCACTACTAATGTTTCCATCTCAGTTTTCTAAGTCTTAGCACCTCCCCAGAACCAGACTCTGCCTCATCCTTTATTCTTTTGTATGCACAGCTTCAGGTTTGCCCACCGGCTCCCTGCCTTCTGCCTACAAAGATAAGCAGAGTTTCCTTGCCCAGAAAAACAAAGGGGGGAAAAAAGACTTAAAACAAAAGTAAAGAGGAGTTCCTGTCGTGGCTCAGTGGTAGACAAACCCAACTAGCATCCATGAGGATGTGGGTTCAATCCCTGGCCTCGCTCAGTGAGTTAAGGATTCAGCGTTGCCGTGAGCTGTGGTGTAGGTTACAGATGTGGCTGTGGTGTAGGTCAGCGGCTGCAGCTCTGATTCGACCCCTAGCCTGGGAACCTCCATATGCCGTGGGTGCGGCCCTAAAAGGCAAAAAGACAAAAAAAAAAAAGTAAAGAGAAAAAGGTAAGAAAAAAGAAACCGTCTTTGATTATCCTGTCCCCTCTAGCAACTGTCTTAATGTCTCTCCATCCTTTCAAGTTTGCCGTGTTCCTTGACCACCCTGCCTCCCTGTCATTTGCTCCCTGTTCACTCCTTCCTTGGTCCTTTGCAGACTGACTCAGGCCTCCGGTGCCTTTGAAGCTATGAGCTCCACGGTGGTTCTTCCGAAGAGCCGCCCCCCTCCAGGCAACAGACAGCAGGCTTGACATCAAAGTGCCTTCCCTCCCTGTGCGCTGGCCAGCCTCTCCTGGGCTCATTCTGCCTCCCTTCATTCCTTGTCCTGTGTCCTGCCCCACTGCCTTTTCTTTCTTTCTCTTTCTTTCTTTTTCTTTTTTCCTTTTTTGCTTTTTTTGGGTCTTTAGGGTGCTTCTCCAGACCTCGGCAGCCTGGCTTGACTTAAAAGAGTGCATTGGGGTGCAGGGCTTTCAGGGACCCCAACACAAGGAGAGCAGCCAGCACCAGGAGGAGTCAGGACAGGGATGAACAAGGCAGAGGACTCATCTCCCCTTTTCTCTGTTCATCTCTTTCACTCTCCTTCAGCAGACTGCCTTCCCTCTTTTTTTTTTTTTTTTTTTTTGGCTTTTAGGAGCAGATGGTCTCCCCAGAGCTCCTGAATTTCTACACCCATAAAGCAGCTGACCAGGATAGAATCCAAATTCCTGGGCAAAAGCAACTGTTGGGTTCAGCCTTTGTTACGTGTTCACCCCAGTCCAAGCAGCTGGGGCTTGATGGTGGGAGTGGTAACTTAGAGCAAAGATACTTGCAGGAAACCCCCAACCCCACCCCCATGAAGGCGGTTCTCTGAGAAGACGGGTGTGGCTCATTGAACACCTAAGAGGCAGGCACTACTTGCCGTCTGTAATCGCATGGCTCATGGTGTCGTTAAAAGCACTCTTCACCAGACCAAACTCAATGCCAGACACATGTGTATTCACATTCTAATTCTCACCCTGCTGCCCGGGTGTGGCGTGTGTGTTCCTCCTTCACGCACCCACTTTTGTCCCCTTTAGCTAATCTGTCACCGTCCACGAGTCAGAGTTCAGCAGCAGACTTTTGCTGACCACCTCGTCCTCCCTACCCGATACTCTTCCCTCCTTGAAATTGGTCCTTCCACTTCTCCTTTGTCATTGCTACAATGCCCTCCATCTCATTTATCGTCCGTCTCAACTGGAAGCTCTCAGAAGGCAGGAGCCAAACCTGATGTGCGTTCACAGATGTTGAGTGAAGACCAGATCCACTTGTGCAGAGCATCCCCTTCCCAAGTGGCTCCACATCCGGAGACAGAAGGTCATTGAGGCGATCCCTGCCACGGACACCTTGCCAGCTGCTTCTTCCCTGATGGTCAGAATTGGGTTGCAAGTAGCAGTTTTCCCGAACGGCTTTCTCTACCTTTTCGGAGATAAAATGGTCAGCAGGACAAGGCAGGGATCGCTTTGATGTTCTGCATGTGATAGATTTGGGTCCCAGAGACAGCAGGATCCGTGACGTCGTTGCCGTGGATTCTGAGACAGCGTCGTCATCTCCATTGGGAAAGTGCCATTTATCCCCTGCAGCCGGAAGAATGTCCAGTTCTCGACTACCTCCACCCCAAAGACTTCCGGTCCCTTCTCCTATTTCAGGAGACTCTCTGGGAAATCTTTTTTATGACATCACCATGTGACAGATTGTCTTTTCCGACGGGAAGCAGCTGGAATTAACAGACGGTGCCTGTCATCTGTCATTCTTCACCAGGCTAAACCAAGACGGGTGCCCCCTTTCCTGGAGGGAAAGCCGGGCAGCGCCCGGAGGAGCGAGAAGCCATAATGGCTGCCAGGTTCCCTTTAAACCTCTCTTTCCTGAGTTATCATGCTGACGTCCTCTCTTTATTTCTGCTAGAAAGCGCACAGATGAACTGTACCTGTCACGGTCCAGGAGGAGGTAAGGACATTGACATCCAGGGCTCACAAGTTACATCCCGAGGGGAGGTGATGAGAGAGGTGAGAGCACCTCCTTCTCTTTGCCGGCGCCCCCCAGCCCAGGGATGTGGAGGTAATCGAAGAATCTCACCTTCAGTTGGTGGGAAATTTAGGGACAGTATCACTCTGGGGCCAAGCCTCCTTTTTGGGAGGTGCTGAAAATTCCACCCAAGTACAGTGAAAATCAGTCTTGTCCCACCCAAGGTGGAACGGCCACCATCTGGGCCGCTCCCTCTCACTGCCTTCAGTCTTTCTGAGTTTGATTCAGAAAAAGTTTTCTTGTCTTAAGAAGGCTTCTTTGCAGTGAAGCATTTCAGTATTTCCTGACTTCTGAGGACCTATTCCGGTTCTGGAGTGGGCCTCGGAATCCTCCACACCCCATTTGCTCCTAGGATCTGGCTAGAGCCCTCGTCGATTGGGCGTTTGGAGTTGTGAGGGTCACCCCGGATCTGTAACTAGTGGGCCTGATATCTGGCCTGGGAGCAGCATTATGTACCTTGGGCAGATTCCTCATCTATACTAAATGCCAGTTTCCTTATCTTTAAATGGAAGTCCATGTGTTTTCCTGCCTATATCCCTAGCTTGTAGTGAGGAGCGTATTAAGACAGCTCAAAAAACAGCATTGTTTTATCATCGTCACTTGGGCAAATCCCTGGAACGCAAGGATAGAGATGGACTCAGACAGCATCAGGATGCCCTCCTGTCAGAGGTTTGCTCCCCAAACTCAGATCTGTGGGCTTTATTGAAGCCTAAATGCCTTCGACTAAATGCCTCTCCCTTGGAAGTCTGTGCTCTTGTTTGTGTAGCTCATAGGCGTAATTCTTTCTTTCTTTTTTTTCCCAAATGTCAAAGCCCTGCCTGCTCTTTTCTCTCCCTTTGTTGGCCCTTTGTCATGTCATCTTGGTTACATAGTTTAGAAAGACAGCACGTCTCTGCTCCTTTTGTCAGGTTACAAATAGCCACCCTGTGCCTCTCCATGGGGGACCTCGGAGGGGACGCTGTACCTGTCGCCCCTGGGGCACTAATGAATTTCCTTCCACCTCTGGAAGACTTGACCTCAGCGTCATGCAGCAGGGAGGTCGTGGTTCTCCTTGGGACTCTTCCGAACACTGACGGAACGCAGTCCTGGGCCCGATAGGTGCAGAGCGATCAGCTTTCGCCTCCTCCCCTTGCTCTGCGGTGTCATGTTCTTTGACGTGATTTCCTCTTATCTTTGGTTTTATTCTCATTTCTCAGAAATATCTTTTCGCTGTCATCTTGCCATCTTGTCCAGGAGGCCTTTATCTTGTCTAATAAACCAGACAGTGAAGAATCTTCCTCAAGCGCCTTTCATCGGAGGAAGCAGAGGAAGGAGCGTGTCCTTGCAGGCTTGTGTCCCGGGGCGGGAACACAAGAGGACCGCCAGCACATGCCCTGAACGTCACTGACGGAGGGCCCATGTTCTCGCATCACTAATGAACCAATATCCTTCCCAGCTTCTTCTCCATGCTTTACTTTTAAATATCCCCCTGCCGCCTCGAGTTTGCTTCTGCCTCTTCTTTGTGTTGAGTTCTCTGGTCCCTCCTCTGGGGAAGAGTTGAGACTGAAACACTGAGCTTGCCAGGGTCATGGCGAAAGGGTCCTGTGGAAGAAAAATATTATGGAGATCTGTAGATGTGCCTCAGGCCAGGTGATGGTTCTATTTTTGGAAACAAATCTGGGGAGAGTCCAACTCACTCTTATCTGGAGAGGAGGACTCATATGGGATTTGGGGACAAATCAAACTTGAAATGGCCTCAGAGATCCCAATCTGACGCCTGTGCCCTCAGCAGACCTGACCGGGCCCATCTTACTGGAGACCACCAGGACCGAGGCTACCTGGGCTCTTCCGCTTTCCTTCTGTGTAGCCTGCAAGCAGCTTCCTAGTTACCTATTTCCCTCCTCTCCTCTCTCCCCAGGGGCCTAAAGTTTAGGGTCTTTGGCAACTCTTTCATTTCCAACCATCTCCTTTGCTGTTAAGGCCACTGACTGCTTTGGGTTTTTGGTTAGTTTCCGTGCCTCCCCCTCCCCCCAAGAAAATCACCTTTTGGAGATGCAGGTACTAAGGAGCTTAGAGATTACAAGTGTATCTGCAGCCCCGTAATTAGGAGGCTGAAGTGGGATGGTGGCAAAGAGGGGGTTTGTCAGCTGCGGAAATGGAAAGGAAGAAAAGCAGGCGAGACAGTGGGCAGAGACGGATCAGTCGGCTTTACTGAATTCAGTCTTGCTAAGCATTCCCTAAGAACTGCTTGATGGTGCTTTGCATAATGGGCATGAAAGGTTCTCTTTGCATCCCCTTACTTTGCTGTTAGGAGAGCAAAGAGGGAGTTTTACTTGTTAACAGTGGAAAGATTTCATGTGCCCCGCTCGGCGAGAACATCTACCTGTGGCTAGCACCATGCCTGGCATGCAGAGAGCCAGCGGAGAGACTTCATGAGTCACAGTGATAGAGGGATCCCATTTTTTTCCATCACAAATGTAGGAAATCGAAAAGGGTGTGAGGTGGTCAGGCAGTTATTTCTTTCTTGATCTTTCGATTTGGAAGGGAGCCAAGGAGAGCACCTCAAGTTCCTGTTTGACATTTCTACCCTCTGAACCCCTGAGGTTCATGGAGCCCATGGATGGTGGTGGCAAGGACAGAGAATCTGGATCTGAGCGCCCCGGGTGTGAGTCCCGAGTTTGCCCCTTAGCAGTTGAGGGGCCCTGGGCAAGTCTGTTTTCTCTGGGTTCTTACCCACCCCCAGGGTGCTCCAGAGATCAAAAAAAAAAAAAACAAAAACAAAACCCCACGGGAGAGGCGTCATTAGGAAACTGCAAAAGCAATTTACAAACTTCATTGCAACAATTCATATAACCAAGGTGTAGTTTCAGGTCGCTCAGTGCCCCTCTTCGTCCTGCGGATCTCAGGGGCTTGAACCCAGGAAGGGGAAGAGGGTCCCTCTGCAGGGGACCTTGGCTCACTCCAAGGCTCAGGATCTCTGCCCCAAAGCGAGAAGCAGCGGGAGCCCCTCTCTCTGACAGCCTCTGGTGCAGAAACATGTTTAACAGAGAGAGAGAGGCAGTTGAAAAATGAACAAACCACTGAGCAAAAACACACATGCAGACACAGAGAACAAAGGAGTGGTTATGAGGGGGAAGGGGCAGGTGAAATGGGTCAAGAGGATCAACTGGATGGTGATGGATGGAAACTAAATTTTCGATGGGGAGCAGGCTTTAGGGCATACGGGAGAAAAAGTGTAGAAGCCTAATATAATGTTATAAACCAGTGTTACCTCGATAGGAAACAAAGCTGAAAAAAAAGGAAAAGAAAGGAGTTTCTGCTGTGGTGCATTGGGATCAGGGGTGTCTCTGGAGCACTGGGACAAGGGTTCGATCCCCAGCCGGGCACGATGGGTTAAGGATCTGGAGTTGCTGCAACTGTGGCATAGGTTGGCAGCTGTGGCATATGCCACAGGGCAGCCAAAAAAAACCAAAAAACAAAAAAACAAAAACCATGGGAAAGAAAGAGACCAACTTAGCTTCAAGATGCCTCCTCTCTCCTGTTATAGTTTTCATAAAACGTTAACAGACTCCCAGTTAAATACTTTGTAAGCGTGGAGAGCGAGCTGAGTTGGGCTGTGTAGATCCAGTGCCCTCAGCTCCCAGCCTGGCCCACTAGAGACCAGTGTGGTTTCCGGAGGCAGGGGGGCGGACAGGACTTTCAAACCCCTTTCCCACTTGGGATCAGACTCCTTCAGAGCATATAGAGAAGAAAAGGGAAGAAGAGAAATCCTGAGCTGTATTCGTTTCACCCTCATTTCTCTCCTGTGGAGAATGAGAGAGACTCTCTTAGAAACCCCCGCCCTCTCCGATTTTCAGCTGTTCCGAGTCCTGGGGAGCACACCCTTGCCAGGCGCAAGGGCAAGGCGTCGCTGGAATGTGGGCGCTTTTTAGTCTAATACAACCTGATGGCAGTCCGCTTGTACATATCATTTCACAGTTTTAATACGTTGAATGAGAAGGGCTGTTTGGGGCCTGCGGTCCTCGACATAGGACAGGATGATGGGGTGAGCAGTGCCCTTGTAGGGAAGTCCTGCCGGGGCCCGAGGGAGCTGCCTACCTGGGAACCTGCTTCCCGTGTGATGGGTGCCTGCACTGGTGCACTTGCTGTGCTATTGGACGTGGATGAAGAAGACATCGGATTCCAAAGAAACTAAAAACAGGGTAGGAGGGGGAGTGGGAGCTGGGGGAGACCTTGGGTTTTGCGGAGTGGATCTCTGGTAGCCCCCAGCACAGTTAGGGGAACTAGAGTCAGGTGTTCAGCTTGAAAGGTGCAGAGACATGAGGAAGGAAGTCTTCTAGAAGAGCATCATGAGCAAACCCCACGTGCCACCCGGAGCCTCGGATCCAGCACGTGTCACTGCGGTTTCATCTTCCTGGGCATGTCTGGGCAGTGGCTGTGGCTCGGCCTGCTGTGATGCCCCCAAAGAGGCTCTCCGGTTTCTTTATTCGTGACTACATTTAGCTCAGGGTCTGGCAGGTCCCAGATGCTCAAGGATTATTATGAGGCACAAGGAAGAGGCAAAAGAAGAAGGAGGTACCTGTCGAGCTGTGGTTGGTGAGCAGGGAGTATTTTCTTAGCAAACAGACTTGGCCTTGCCTTTGGTTTCTGCAGGGGGGCCAGTTCCTCTGCTCATTCGCTTCATCTTGTGTCAAGAGAGGCAATTCACAAAGCACACGGCCAAGAGCAGGGAATGAAATTAGAGTGAATATTTTGGCTGCCAAACCAGAGGCAGGCAGAAGAGCAGAGAGGGAATACCAGCCCAGAAGAGTGACTAACCTTTGTCCCACATTTCCAGAAACCTGAAGATGGTCCAGCCGCAGCCCTGTTGCCATTAACCTTCCAATGCTAATGGCTGCTGGTTTGCATTCCCGTTAACCTTTCCTGGCTGGACATCTGCAGCTGACAGCAGCACCCACGTCTCTTCTCGTTGAGGTTTCCAAAGACACAGAAAAAATTGAAATGCTGCAAACTCTAAACATTTGTACTGGAGCCAGGGGTGAAGGAGTGCTTTCGGCTAGCCGTCAGGGGTGAGGGGCTTGAGGAAGAGGATTAATTCTTTTATGTGTCGATAAAACATTTGTTTTGAATGTGCGGTATGCCAAGCACAGCCCTACACTGGGGCTGCAGAGATGAAAACAAATGATTTCTGCTGTCAGGAAGCCTGGCTCAGGGTGGGGATGCTAGGGAAGCCAGCCCCTGCTGATGGCAGCCAGGTTTGAGTTAAGAGAATCTTGGGGACCTGGGATTCTGGCAGACTTCTCTCTTTAAACCTCTTACTTTGAGATCATTTTAGATTCCCAGAAAAATCCTGATGCCTCCACTGTTTTCCCCAAGGGTAACATCTTGCATCACTATAGTACAATCCAGCAGACTTTTTTCATTTCTTTTTTTAGGGCTGCACCTGCAACATATGGAAGTTCCCAGGCTAGGGGTCAGATTGGAGCTGCAGCTGCCTGTCTACACCACAGCCGCAGCAACGCAAGATCTGAGCCTCGTTTGCAACCTACACCACAGCTCACAGCAATGGTGGATCCTTAACCCACTGAGCGAGGCCAGGGATCAAACCTGAGTCCTCATGGACACTAGTCGGGTTCATTGCTGCTGAGCAACGACGGGAACTCCCACTTGCAGACTTTTAATTGTGTTTAAGTGCGTTTGCTCTGGGCTGCCTTGCACCTCCTCTTTGCTTTTCCTCTTTTAAGTGGGTCTTCCTTATCTCACCCTCATAGCCTTGTCACGCTATAGGGTCTCTCCAATCATGAAGCCATGTAATTAATCAATGAATTCTTTTTATGTTGGTGACTTGTGTGCCTGGAGCATCGTTCTGGAGAGAGGAAGCTGACAGTGGGAATTCTCAGCCTGATCTGCTTCTCGCTATTTCCACATCCCAGGGGAGTTGAGAATGGCTGGATTTAAAAAAGTAGTAGTAATTGGCCATGACCTTTGCCATGATCTTCATGTATTGCTGTATCTTACCCTCAAAACCAGTCTGTGCCGTAGGTCCTGGGACCATTCCTAGTAGGTTGAGGGCATGGTGACACAGCTGCTAGGTAGCAGAGGCAAGATTATCCACTTCTGAAGCCCTCGCTCTCAACTTCCACCTAACAAAGGCATGAATTTCTAGCAGGGGACTTGGAGGTGGAGCAGAGGGAATGTGGAGCGGTGTCAGAGGATGGGGGACCTCTGATGCTCCCCAGAGCACATAGCACAGTCCCCTCCCCTTCTTTGGAACCCAAGTCTGGGTCTGGCTGTCTTTATGAAATTTTAGTAAGAACTCTAAAATTTAGGACAGCAAGGCCGTAAGGAGAGATCTAGAGTCATAGTATGTGCAGGCTAAAATTGGGTAGAAATTTCCAGGATTTCATTTACATATTAATTTTTGTCTTTTTGGGACCACACCCATGGCATATGGAAGTTCCCAGGCTAGGGGACAAACTGGAGCTACAGCTGCTGGTCTACACCACAGCCATAGCAATGCGGGATCCGAGCTGCATCCTTGACCTGCAACCACAGCTCACAGCAACGCCGGATCCTTAACCCTCTGAGTGAGGCCAGAGATCCAGCTGCATCTTCATGGATACTAGTCAGGTTCTTAACCTGCTGAGCCACAGTGGGAACTCCCAAGGGTTTTATTTTTAAGTTTCTTGAATCCGTCAGCCCCCAGCAGTTCTTATCTCACCAATTTGGGCTTGGTGTCCTTAAAACAGGGCTGGGGGTGAAATAAACTTTTCCTGTTCTATTGGAGGAGCAAGTAAATATGGTGAGAAAAAGGGACGTGTGTGTGTGTGTGTGTGTGTGTAACTGAGTCGCTGTGTTGTACAGCAGAAATGGTCACAACATTGTAAGTCAGCCGCACTTCAGTGAAACTTAAAAAAAAGAAAAAAGAATCGCATCCTTGTAAGTGCTTGGGCAGCATCCATTTGCATGTATATAATCCATGTACTGAGTTCAAAAGTCTTATTTCTTTTTCCTGCAAAGGTCAGTGAGAGTGACTGAATGACTCCATGACTCGGTGGCAAGAGTACAGCTGACAAAGACACACAGAGAGAACTTGCTGTCCAGGCCGGGCACCTGACCCCTCTGCCACCCACTTTGGCACTCCCCAACCCCCTCCCACTCCCCCACCCCACCCTCTACCAACCTGGCTTGTGTGCATCCCTGAGTTTTGTAGGAATCTGTGGGCCTTTGTCCGAGGGAGGTGAGAGCAGGAACCTGTTTCTGGGAGGGGTGGGTAAGAGATATCACTGGACAAGACCTACCTGGGGGAAGGAGGGAGCTGCCTGGTGAGGGTAGAGGGGTTAGGATGGTGTTTCGGAGAAGGGACTTATCAGTGGCTCTCTCCTCCTAGAGAGCAAGGGGCTTCTTTCCACCTGACAGCTGAGTCATTTCCATTTCCGGTTCCACAGAAATGCTTGCAGAATGTTGCTGTTTGCAGCCAAGGCATGTCCTGAGGCAGAGCTCAAGGGCCACCTCCCAGAAGCCCAGGCTCCCCGGGGGTCTTTGGGGGACCCTTCCCTAGGGCTCTCCTGGCCAGGCTGGCCTGGGGCTGTCCTAGCTTTCTGGTTCTTCTCCGTGCTCCCTAATTTCCAGCTCTAAGCAGATGGCAAGGCCCTACCTGCTCTCCCTTTGCTTCTCTGCTGAATCAGGCGGGGGTGGGGTGTGGGGGTGGTGGTAGAGCGGGGCAGGTGGCTTTTCCTCTGTCCCTTTTCTGGCCACACACTTGGAGATCACAAATCTGGGATTCTTGCGACAAGGAATTCAATGTAGTCCACACAGTTGCTTGGTGTTTTTTGTTTGTTTTGTGTGTTTATTATTTTAAAAAATTTAACAATTTTTAAATGTTACTTCCCATTTACAGTTATAGTTATTACAAGCTATTGACTATAAATCTTATGTTATACAGTCCACACTTGCTTTTTTTTTTTTTTTTAGAGCTGCTCCTGAGGCATATGAAAGTTCCCAGGCTAGGGATCAAATTGGAACTATAGCTTCTGGCCTACACCACGGCTCATGGCAACGCTGGATCTCCAAGCCACTGAGAAAGCCCAGGGATCACACCCACATCCTCTTGGATACTAGTCGGATTCATTACTGCTGAGCCACACGGGAACTCCCTGCAGTACATCCTTGAGCCTCTCTTACACTCAGTGGTTTGTTAGCTTGTACCTCCGATTCCCCCACCCCTGTGCTGTTTCTCCCCGCCCCCTCCCCCCACTGATACCCACTAGTTTGTTCTCTGTGTCTGTGCATCTGCTTCTTTTTTGTTATATTCACTAGTTCATTGCATTTTTCAGATTCCACATTGGTTTTTAAATTCAGCATCAATTTTGGACAGATTTCCCCTGAAAATTACAGAATTAACTCTTCATGGAGCACTTCGGAGGATCCACGTGGTGGCAGCTCCCTGTAGGAGGCACTTTCTCTTGTTGACCCACGCTTCTGTCCCCCTCTCCTGGCAGCATCAGAGGCTGCCACCTCTACTGTAAGCTAGTGAAATGGCACGTGGTCTCGACTGGTGCTGTTCAGCCACTGCTGTACCCGTGATGCAGCCGTGGTGGTCCACAGGAAGAAAGGCTCTTTCATTTGGCAGAGCTCAGGGTGCAAGAGATGGATGAGAAACAGTGAGGGAGGGAGGCCCACCCACCTGGTCCACTGGAACCACAGTCCGGATGCCTTCATGCTCCGTCCACACTCTGTCTCTGATGAAATGTCAGAAGTGACAACTTTGGCTTCTTCTCTCCAGGAGCTTAGTCTTCTTCCTCTGTGGCTTCTTCCCTCTCGTAGTTTCTTGGACCCCTCACCATGTTGGGTTCATTCCAAGCCAGATGCTGCGTGACACTGAAGGCGGTGGGGAAAAGCTTTTATCCCTAACACTGACCAGGCTGTTGACCCGCACAGGATGCAGGGTTCAGTGCTCTGGCCCTGTGAACATCCCCTCCCCCAGCTCTCACTCCTGCCCCTTCCATCCCTCACCAGACCCCACTGCCATTCTTCTTTCTTTTCTCTCTTCCTCTGTCTCTATTTACTCTTCTCCTCAATGTTTTCCCAACCTGCAATTCCTACTTGTCTTACATGTGTATTTTCTAGAAAATTCCTCAGCTGTTCCCATCACTTCTCCCTTCCCACCTCCCCTTGGGCTCCATTCTACTCTCCCGGGCTGTGCAAGGCCCGTCCTAACTGCAGAGGACACTTCATTGTACTCACGGAATGCTTTGCTCCATGTTCTTCTGTGTTTCACGGCCCCGACTCTGAAACCTGGGCTCATTTGAGTAAATGCTCAACAACCCAGGAAGTGAGCTTCTACCTGAAAGATCTGGCAGTATTTGGAGGAAATTGGGATTTAATTAGCGTTTCCTTTTATGCCACTGTCAATATGCCTCTGTTACATTTATGGGGTTGTGTGGGTATCCGCCGGTGACTAATTATGTGAAATTTCTCTTCTTTGTTAAACTTTAATAAACACGCACAATATACAGAGTTGAAACTGGCTCTGTTGACAATAGTGAGATTCTTAATTTGAGCAGGTATTTATTTCTCTCCTCTTCCAGGTGATGGTAGTTTCACATATACATGTTTCACTGATGAGTGGGTGATAGTTGTAATTTTTCTTCTCTTCTAGGGGATGACAATGAGTAATCTAAACCAGCAACACTTTCCTTTTTGTATAGGTCCAGAAAGGTTGCACTGAAAAAAACAATAGCAAATGGGAACTTATATTTAGATCATTCCTGCTGTGTTTGGTTCTCCAACCTCCAGCTGAGTGTGGTTAATTATACCAAGAGCAGTGTTTTGTAGGTGTTTGTAAAGGTTGGGAACATATCCACTCCTTGCTGTGTGGGAAGTGTTGGCCCTTTCTCCCATGGCATGTGGGGCCTCTGTGGCTCCCAGATGTCCCCCAAATCCAGCTGCCACCGAGTTGGCTGTGAGCACCAGTCCAGAAAGAGAATTGGAGGGAGGGGCCTGAGCCCAATGAAAAAGACGCCGTTGGGCACTGAAACGATGCCTAGGTCCAAGGCAGTGGTCACAGTATCCATTTTTCAGAGCAGGAAGCTGAGGCTGGGTTCTGTTAAAGGTCACAGCAGGCATACTTGCCAGGAGCTGAGAGGAGGGGGAAGCGGGGCTTTGCTGTGTAATGGGTGTGGAGTTTCAGTTTGGGAAGAGGAGAGGTTCTGGAGGTGGTGGTGATGGTTGCACAGCAGTTTGAATGTACTTAATGCCACTGAGCTGTACACTTGAAAGTGGTTAAGGGGGAGTTCCCATCATGCTCAGTGGTAAAGAACCCTACTGGTATCCATGAGGACCCAGGTTAGATCCCTGGCCTTGCTCCGTGGGTTAAGGATCCTTTGTTGCCATGAGCTATGTGTAGGGTGCAGATGAGGCTCGGATCTGGCATTGCTGTGGCTGTGGTGTAGGCCGGCAGCTGTCACTTGGATTTGACCCCTAGCCTGGGAACTTCCATTTGCCACAGAAGCAGCCCTAAAAAGACCAAAAAAAAAAAAAAAAAAGAAAGAAAAAAAGGTTAAGGAGTTCCCGTGTGGCTCAACAGGTTGGGAACTCGACATAGTGTCTGTGAGGATGTGGGTTTGATCCCTGGCCTGGCTCAATGGGTTAAGGATCCTGTGTTGCCCTGAGCTGTAGTGTAGGCTGGCAGCTGCAGCTCTGATCCCAAATGACTGGCCCAGAAACTTCCATGTGCCACGGGTGCAGCCCTAAAAGATATATGGTTAGATGTTACATATATTTCATTACAATGAAAACAGAGTTTCATAAAGGCTAGTCATTGCTTTAAAATTCAGATGAAGGGTTTTTTAAAAAATGTGGTCTATACAGACAATGAAATGTTCAGCCTTAAAAAGGAAGGAAATTCCTACACACTCTAATGTTTTCAAGATTCAACATGGATGAATCTTGAAAACATAGTAAGTGACATAAGCCAGACACAAAAGGACAAACACTATGATTCCACTTATGTGAGGTCCCTAGAGTGGTCAGATTCATAGACGGAAAAGAGGATAGCAGTAACCAGAGGCTGGGGGAGGGGGGAATGGGGAGTTAGTATTTAGTGGGTGCAGAGTTTTAGTAGGGGAAGATGAAAAAGTTGTGGAGATGGGGGGGGTGATGGTTGCAGAGTGGTGTGAATATATGTAATGCTGCTGAAATGTATGCTTAAAAATGATTAAAATTGTAAAGTTTATATATATATATATATATATATATATATATATCAACACACACACACACACGCACACACATGTCCTGGCAAGTTGCAAGGCACCAGTGCAATGCTCCTACTGTTCCAGCCCATTGCTCTTTTGCTTTGTGCTACCTGCCTCTCTGCAAGCACCTGTGTATATAAGAATGAGAAAAGATTCTCTCTTGTCCTGACAGATGCCCACCATTACCACATGCCAGAGAGCCAAAGGTAGCCCGATAGAGCCTTGACCTCTGGGCATAGAAGACACAAACACAAATGCCAGCTTGGAAGAGGGATTAATGGTTTAAACGGTCTGAGGGAAAGAAAATGCTATTAGTGCTAGCTTGGCTCACGAAGAAGGGTCCATTAATTCACATATAGGAGTTCCAGGGGGAGAAATGTTGCCCTAATTATGTCTTGGGTAATTTGGCCATTTAAATGGCCTACCAATTTGCAACTAGGTTCTTCCTCGAGGTATCACAGCTTTATTTGGTGCTGTTCCCTCCCACCCGTAGCCAGGCTGCTCCACGCACGTGAGCAGCATCATGGAGATGCTAGCTTGTCTTTGCTGGTCGCTGCCCCGCCTCCTCGTCAATCAGGGGACCTTGTAGCTCTTCTGTGCGATTGGAAATGTGTTGAGCTGGAATTATTGCCTATGTTATCAGGATTCTTGTAGCCTCCAGAAAGTACAAGGCCAAATCCCATGTTTGCAGCGTCTTCCATGAATAGTTGTGACAGGTAAGGATCAGACAATTGTACTCCAATTAAGGGGAGATTCAGAACCAGTCCAGGTCCCATTCTTGTGAGGTGCCTGCTGGGGGAGCTTGGTCCATGGGAACAGCCAGGGCTCTGCGGTCCAGGTAAGACCTGCCCTCCAAAGATGGCCTCCTGGTACCCAATGAGCTGAGTGTCTGGACCTTGCCGTGAGCATCACCCTCAACCATGATTGATAGACAAGCTACAGGTGGCCCTTGCTGATGTTTTCCCTGGAATGCAAGACACATCCCCAGTTTTTGGTGGAGAGAGAGTTTCTGGATCAATGTTTGTAGTTTTTGCTTCCACCAATCCCTACCACCTGGGGGGGCAAAGACACTGAAAGCTTGAGGGTGAGAAAATGCAATGATCTTCCCAAAGCAGGAGGGAGAAAAGGAACAAAGGATACTTATTGGAGTTCCCATCATGGCGCAGCGGAAACAAACCTGACTAGGAACCCTATGAGGTTGTGGGTTCGATCCCTGGCCTCACTCAGCGGGTTAATGACCCGGTGTTGCCGTGAGCTATGGTGTAGGTGGCAGACGCAGCTTGGATCTGGGGTTGCTGTGGCTGTGGTGTAGGCTGGCAGCTCAAGCTCTGATTAGACCCCTAGCCTGGGAACCCCCATATGCCACCGATACGGCCCCCCCAAAAAGGGGGGGGGAGAAAAAAAGAATACTTATTAACAAGGCCTCTTTTAATGTGAATAACAGACAAAAGCCATTATTTATTATATGCCAGACGCCATGCTGAGTGCCCTGAACTTATTTCTTTGTCTAATCCTTACAGTAAACCCTAAAGAGGTATGGGTGTCCTTGTCTCCATTTTATATGTGATAAAAATGGGGCCCAGAGAGCTTGGGTGATTTTGTCTCAGATCACGCAGCCGGGAAGTAGTAGAAGCAAGATTTCAATTTGGTTTTTGGATTCAAGTGCCTGTATTCTTTTGGCAGTGCCAGAGCTGCTCAGGGGCTGGTGTTCATTACAAGAGCTAAATATCCAGGGCTTTAGTTCAGAATACCACAGGGTTACTCACTGATTTAGTTATTTTCAAGTGCCACATATATCTGCTCTTTCTGTTCCCACCTATACAGACCTTCCATGCTCTGTGCATTGGTGATTCAGGATGGGGGTGGAGGAGATTGGAAAGTGGTGATTGGGGTGAAGAGCCAGAGTCCTTTGTTGTTTTGAGAAAAAGGCAGGGGATTTGCACCACGGGCCTCCCCCCATGCCTCCTCCCACCTTTTGCCCACCCCATGTGGACATTCCCAAAGCAGACTTCTAGTCTAAACTGTCTTCTCTTGCACATTCTCTTCTACAAGGCTCTCATCCACTACTGGGCTTCTGCCCGCAAGAACACCATTGGTTCTCAGCTCCGTGTCACCTGCCCAGACCTCTCTGCTGGTTCTCAGACCTGCTTTCCACCTCCCTATTGGACAGTTCCCCTGGGAGATGCTCCAGCATCTTGGTTCAGCGTGCCCTCAATCCCATCTTCCCTCCAGGCGCCGCCCCCCCCACCTCCTTGTGACATCACACTTCTCATCACCTCCTGGTCCCAGTTCTCTTCAACACCTTCATCTCTCTTTCCATATCAGACTTGTTGCCACACCCTGCGACTGCTGCCTTTTCAGCATCTCTAGATTCATCCATTCCCTTTATTCATTCAGTATCCCTTTACTGCACAGTCCCCAAGGACCGAGCCCTTTCCACCTTGTACGCGCCAACCTGGTCCTGATTCTCCTGAACTTTCTCAACAGATGATCAGACCAACACTTCAGCTGATATTCCTACCCTCTGTTTTTTCCACTCCATCGTAAACTATCCCAGATGAATGTTCCTAAAATAAAACTTGGATCACATCTGCTGGGTCAAAAATATTTTATGGTCTGCGGCATTTGGGGCATTCCAGACGATGTCCCAAATCACTTTCCAGTCTCATGCTCTGCTTTCACTTCTCTACATCAAATAGAAGGAACAGCAATAGTCGTAGTAGTAATACTGCTAGTAGTAAAGCAACAGCAATAATGGTGGTAGCTGATGGTCACTGACACTTGTGTGCTGAGCACTGTTTTAAGTGCTTTATACATGTCAAATCACATAGTTCTCATAACCACCCATGAGTAGATACACTTATTCTGGTCAATATATCCCTCACTATTGCAGGTCATGCCCTGTACTTCTTCTCTACCTTTCCTCCTCCGCTACGTCTGGTGAGACTCTTCTCCCCTGATACCTCTCTAGGTCTAAGTCTTACCTGTGTCTTGAGGTTGTCGTACGTGCCCTGTCCTCCCTGATATTTTCCACATTGCTCTCCCATTAGATGGGTTCCCTTTGTTTCTGCTTCTCCCTCATTCCACCCTTCTGCCTACTGCTGTAGGCATGTGTGTACTTGAATTATCTGATTTCTTGGAAGAATCTTGAGGGCAGGGACTGATTCCTTCCGATCTGTATCCTCCATGACATCCAGCAAGTACTTTACACATAGTAGGTGCTAGATACATTTGGTCTATTGAACCAAAGTTCATAGGCTTGAATTCACATTCTGGATTCCTTGGCTACAATTGGTGTCTTTCATGTAACCTACTCCCTTCTGGTTAAAAGGCTAGATAAGCCCAACAAAATCTGGAAGAATGAAGATGCTAAGAATGAGCAACAGTAAAATCCTCTTCCTCCTGCTTGTCTGGATTCGGTAATTATCTGTGGTCCTTAGAAGAGACCAGTGGGAGGGGCCTTTATGGAGGGGATGCTCTTTGCTTGAGGGGATGGGGAGTGGCTGTGTTAATAATACACATGGGACCTAAGGTGTAGGTTCATGCTATGAGTAGCAGGAAGAAAAGAAGAGGTGGGTGGCTCAGTGGTAATGAACCCAACTAGCGTCTGTGAGGACTCAGGCTCCATCCCTGGCCTCGCTCAGTGGGTTGAGGATATGGTGTTGCTGTGAGGTGTGGTGTAGGATGCAGATGTGGCTTGGATCCCGCGTTGCTGTGGCTGTGGCGTAGGCCAGCAGTTATAGCTCCGATTCAGCCACTAGCCTGGGAACTTCTGTATGCTGCAGATACAGCCCTAAAAGACAAAAATAAAAACAAAAAAAAGAAGAGGTGTCCCAGTATGAATTTCTTTTCTTTTCTTTTTTTTTTAATGGCTGTACCTGTGGCATGTGGAAGTTCCTGGGCCAGAGATTAAAGATGAAATCCAAGCTATAGCTGCAATGTGCAGCTGTGGCAACGGCAGCTGCTTTAATCCACTGCGCTAGGCTGAGGGTGGGACCCACACCTCTGCAGCAATCTGAACCTCTGCAGTTAGATTCTTAACCCACTGCACCACATAGGGAACTCTATGATGTGTCTTTCTTAATTAACTTTGAAAAATCTAACATTATTAGCATAATTCATTCTTGCCAGTTTATTGGTATGGTCAACTTTAACTAGGAAGAGGTTAGAGGCAGAACTGCATTGGGTGTCCATGACCCTGAGAGCTTGTTTTATTTTTAGTCTTCCTGGTCTCTCTCTCTCTCTCTTTTTTTTTTTTTTTTTTTTGGCCTGGCCCCTGGCATGTGAAAGTTCCCACGCCAGGGATCAAACCCACGCCACAGCAGCAACCCAAGCCACAGCAGTGATCACGCTGGACCCTTAACCTGCTGAACCACCAGGGAACTCCATTCTTGGTTTCCTCATTTAGCCTATTCCAGTCCATCTTCCTTCCTCCACAACCCTCAACTTTCTCTCTACTCTCTTAGTGCCATCCCTCGGTTTTAAAAAACTATAGTGACTTTAGGTCTTGATTTTTCCAAAGTAAGCCATATTCATACCTGTGTCCTACTATTTATATCTCAAGACAGATTAAGTCCCGCCTTTTCCGGGAAGGCTTTCTTCACTTCTTCAGTCCACACTGATGCCACCTGCTCTTTTTCAAACTTCTGTGGAACATATGGCCACACAATTCAGCACTCAGTTATATTTCCATGTGTTGGTGCTCATTGTTTATTGGGTCTTGTCTCCCAGAGGGATTAGGGTCTTCTTGAGGACAGTAACTTCATTTTATTTTGCTTCTTTGACCTCACAACTCTTCACAACATGGTGAGCATGTGAAATATAGATCTCTTTCCTTTTAGATTGGGGATCGATTGATTGGAGATGTCGGTATCATTTTTTATCGATTTGGTTCTAAAAATCATGCCTGGACTGTAGCCTGGCTAAGCCTAAATATTGAAATCATATTTTTCTCCATTTAAGAGGGCATTTTTTTCACTTTTTCATGTTCTTTCCCCATATAGATTATCACAGAATATTGGATAGAGTTCCCTGTGCTGTATGGCAGGTCCCCATTGGCCAGTCATCCCATATACCACATATTGTGCATATGCCAGTCCCAAACTCCCAGTCCATTCCTCCTCCCCACTTATCCCCAAAGAGGGCATTTTTTTAAAAAGGTAAAATGGATTATAGGTAAGTATTAACTATCACTTATCTAATAAATACTTCCTATAAGGATATGTTTTAGTGGTTTGTCAAAGGTACCAAACCATGACTATGACCCAGGTATCCCAGGTAGCATGTTGTGAAGAGTAGCAGGGTCAAAATAAGTACACAGCTGCTCTAGTTGATGGCAGGGCTGAGCAGCAGTCTCCAAAGCACATAACCATGAACTGGGGGCTGGGGGATGAGGACCGCATCTTCCGAATGCCCAGCCTCCATCGTGATTGGCTCCCTCTGTCATATACCCATCCCATGATGCAAATGACTATTGCTAGATCCACTCAAAGTGGGAAAGTCAGACAAACATGGCATAAAGGCATTCCGAGCTATAAAGGAATATCAAGTGCTCTGGGCGAGACCCAGAAAATGGATCAGGTTAATTTTATAGAGGAAAGGCGCCCAGAACTTGAACTTGAAATAGGAGAGGCTCTATTTGCCAACAGGAAACATAGAACACTTCAACTCACAGTTTATTTTTTATGAGTATAACAATATGTTTCCATTAGCAAATAACTTGGAATATTCAGAAAAAAATTGAAGAAAATAAAAGTCACGCATAATCCCACAATCAAAAGGTATCTACTCAAATCTTTGCATGGTATATTTCCTTTCATCATTTTTTCTTTCTTTCTTTTTTTTTTTTTTGTCTTTTTAGGGCCACACTCAAGGCATATGGAGGTCCCCAGGCTAGGGGTCAAATTGGAGCTGTAGCCACCGACCACAGCCACAGCAATGCTGGATCCTTAACCCACTGAGTGAGGCCAGGGATCAAACCCAACCCATGTCCTCATGGATACTAGTTGGGTTCATTAACCACTGAGCCATGACAGGAATTCCTTTTTTTTTTTTTAATATATAGAATGCATCTATACCTAAGTGGATCATGTTGTTTTTTATATAGTTTAATTTCTGCTTTTTGCTGTTTAACATTATAGCAGGTTCATTCTCCACTCTCACAAATATATTGTTGAAAACATAATTTGAAACATTTGCTTCATTACACATGTATGTTCACTGCAGAAATTTGGAAAGTATAGAGAAGTACTATGAAGAAAATGAAAATCACCCATAATCTCAGTACCCAAAAATGACTATTGCTAGCATTTGGTGAATATTTTTCTGGTCTTTTTATTACATATATTCATATATAGACATTCTTAAATATTTATGGTTATAGTACATATACATAAGTATTTTTCAATGTGATGAATGAGAGATAGATACTGACTTTATCTTCTTTCATTAATTTATGATACACTAGAATGTTTACTGATTATTTATTATTTTTATGTGAATGGCCTGTCCATGGCCTGTCATTTTTTTGTAGAATTATTGTTGAATGATTAATGTTCTTTATAGATTAAAGATATTTATCTTTTTTCTTTTTGTGTCTAAGTGAAAATATTGAGTATGTAATTAAAGAGTCTATATTTTATCAGTCCTCTGGAATATATGAAGTTATAAGTTTTTGCTACTCTGAATAATGCTACACTTAATATATTTGCACGTAGATCTTACTTGTGTCATTTCTTTGGGATTAATTCAGAGACATGGCATTATTGGAACACCCCCCCCCAAGTATAGGCAAGTCCCTATTTCTCTAAACTCTTAGTATAACTGAATATTATCTTTAAGGAGTTGTCCAATTTAATAAGCAAAAAAAAGGACTTTTAAATGATTTGATTATTAGTTTTTTTTTCATATTATCTATTTATCTCTGAATGCTTTGTGTCTTGGCTATTATTCTTTGCCCAGCTGGGCCATTATTGGCTTTCTAATTGATTTCTTATATTTTAAAAATATAAATTAAGGATATTAACATTATGCAATTTGCTACAAATTTGTTTCTCACTTTGTTCCATGAGTTTTTATTTTTATAATTGATTTGACTTGCCATTTTAGATCATGTGTTCAAATCTATTCAGTTTTTTGTGTGATTTTCTGCCATTTGTATTATGTTTAGGGGAGTATTTCCTTTTGATTATTTTTGATTTTGTTCACTCCGCTTTAATGTCCATTGCTAGGATGTTTTTAGGTGTCACCTCTCTGAGGTGGGACCGTTTTGAAAAGATTCTCAAGGGGAATGAGGACCAGGTCTGAGCAGCCATCAGAAGGCATCTCTAAGTGGCAGAGGTTCTGGATGAAGTGAAGGGGAGGTGGGGGTGACAGCATATGAAACAGGAACTTCAAGGGAGAAGAGACTCTCGACATTCAGGGTTGAATTACAAGTCCTCAAAAGATGTCCTTATAGTTGAAGTGTAATCTAAAACCAAGGGAGGGAGAGAGGAAGGGAAGAAAGGAAGGAGGGAGGGAGAGAGAAAGAGGGAGAGAGGGGGAGAGAAGCAAGAGAGAACCACAATGAGAGGCACACATTTTAAATTTATATGTGTTTTTGAATTAATTTTTAATTTAAATTAAATTTAAATTTTTAAATTAATTTTTTAAAGTATAGTTGATTTAGTGTTGTGCCAATTTCTGCTGTACAGCAAAGTGACCCAGTTATATATATATACATACATATTCCCTTTCTTATTATTATCTTTCATCATGTTCCATCCCAAGAGACTGGATATAGTTCCCTGTGCTATAAAGTAGAACCTCATTGCTTATCCATTCTAAATGGAATAGTTTGCATCTACCAACCCCGAAGCGAACTCCCAGTCCATCCTACTCCCCCCACTCTCCCCCCTTGGCAACCACAGGTCTATTCTCCATGTCTGTGAGTCTGTTTCTGTTTTGTAGATAGGTTCATTTGTGCCATATTTTAGATTCCACATACAAGTGATATGGTGTGGTCTTTCTCTGTCTGACTTCATTTCACTTAGTACGATAATTTCTAGTTGCATCCGTGTTGCTGCAAATGGCCTCACTTTGTTCTTTTTTATGGCTGCATAGTATTCCATTGTGTATATATAACACATCTTAATTCATTCATCTGTTGAAGGACATTTAGGTTGCGTCCATGTCTTGGCTATTGTGAATAGTGCTGCAATGAACAGAGGGGTGCATGTATTTTTTTTTTTTCTTTTTAAGGCCACTCCCATGG
This sequence comes from Phacochoerus africanus, assembly GCF_016906955.1. NCBI lineage: Eukaryota > Metazoa > Chordata > Mammalia > Artiodactyla > Suidae > Phacochoerus > Phacochoerus africanus. The sequence goes on along the minus strand of NC_062559.1, from coordinate 8,633,138 downwards.
CATATGGAAGTTCCCAGGCTAGGGGTTGAATTGGAGCTATAGCTGCCAGCCTAAGCCACAGCCACAGCAATGTGGGATCTGATCTCTCTGCGACCCACATTATAGCTCATGGCAATGCCAGATCACCAACCCGCTGATCGAGGCCAGGGATCAAACCCGCATCCTCATGGATACTAGTCAGATTCATTTCCTCTGTGCCACAGTGGGAACTCTCACATGTATCTTTTTGAATTATAGTTTTGTTCAGATACATGCCTAGGAATGGGAGTGCTGGATAATATGGCAGTTCTATATTGAGTTTTCTGAACCTCCAGACTGTTTTCCATAGGGGTTGTACCAATTTACACTTCCACCAACAGTGTAGGAGGGATCCCTTTTCTCCATGCTTTCTCCAGAACTTGCTATTTGCAGACTTATTAAGATGCCCATTCTGACCGGTAGGACATGCTTATTCTTTATGGTGGAGATCAGATGGCTTTGATTAGGGATTAGTAAATTCAAAAAGTACCATTGCCATTGCTCTAGCCAAGGTCACCAAGGATTTCTTGTTTGCCAAATCTCATTTCCTTTCTTGTTTATCTTTTCTGCAGCCGTTGACCTTGTCTGAGTATTCTCAGGTTCCATGGCACCATTCACTCCTGATTTTCCTTTACCCTTCTCAGGTGGGGGCGTCACTGCTCTTCTGCCACCCCTGTCTCAAGGTTGAGCCCAGCGCCCTCTACTGTATTAACGCTCCCTGGGTGATCTTATTTATCTCACACCTTCAGTCACCATCCACATCCACCCTACCCCTCAGTGTGTATCACCAACCTGGACCTCTCTTCTGAATTGGGGTGAATATATTTACTCAGTGGTTGGATGTTTTATTGCTAATTCAGCATGGTCCAAACAATGCATTTTCCCTTCTCTACTCCCTCCCCCTCCCCAAAGCCAACCTGCTCTTCTTCTAGGATTCCTTACCTTAGTGAGTGGGTTTCTCTAAACATGCTTATGAGTTCTGCTTTCAGAAGAAAGGGCTAGAAGAAATGGATTCACCTCTCTGTGAGAAACTTGGAGTCAACATGAAGGAGATGTTCTCGTGACTGAGAATGAGAAGGTCGTTCCCCAAGGAAAGCTAAAATAGGAGAGACAACGTTCTGTTCTCTGAGTTGGGAAACAAAGCCCTAACCCCTAGATATTTTAAAGGCCCTGAGAGGTCACGTGGGAGACAAGAGAGTTTCTGAGCATTCCTCCAGTATAAGGGGTTTTAGAGTAAACCACCCGTCTTCAGCTTGCAGATTCAACCTCCAAGGGTCACATATTCCCAAACAGTTTCTAAATTTGCTTCTACGATTTGCATTCATAAAAAGATGCACCTGCAGATCCTGTAGTGTCACAGCTAAACTGCAGAATTGAAATCCTCTACTGGCGGTCCAGGTAGGGTGGCAAAGCCAATTCCTAAAGCAGGTGGCAGCCTTTTAGAGAAAAACGCTGCAAAGATCTCAGTTGAGCAGAATTAGCTCTTTGTGGTATTTTTGTTCGTATTCCCAAAAGGCACAACAGATTGATCAGGAGGGGGTTAGTTCTCTTTGGATAAACATTTTAAAGCTCCAAGCAATAGATGTCCAAATTTGGGCTTTGAGGAAGAAAACCAAGTAAACTATTACTTTTTATCCATTTGGAGGCTTCGGAGTCATTTTAAAAAAAAAACAGAAGAAGTGAAGCATCATTGTGCTCCTCTGGCACTCGAGTGGGAAAAAGGGTTTCCCTTGCCAAGGAGTGAAAGAGAAGAACTGGCCACCATGTCTTCCTTCCCCATCCTCACCATGCTCTTTTTGGCAACGGCTAAGCTCACCAAAAGGAGAAGCTCCCTTTTCACTGCTCATTGGGTTACTGGGTGGTGGGGTCACTCATGCGCCACTCACCCTGGAAGTCGGGCTCGCTTTTGCCCACTTGCCCCCTGCCCTTCCCCATATTACCTGTCTCCTCCCCCTGGGTAGGAATGAATCCTGCCCTGGATACTGTCTGTTACCCGTAGCTTCACTATCAGCTTTCCTTAAAATGCCCCACGCCTCTTGCTCACTTGTGGAGATAAACCACAGACATTTTCCTTCAAGGAGACTTCACGGATCTTTAGAACTAGTAGATAAATCATCTACAATTGCTAAAGAAAGTTCTATGCCTCCAAATGGTTGGGGCTCCAAATGCTATTTGACCTTTGCTGAAATGCTTTCTTTCTCCTCTCTCTCTCTCTTTTTTTTTCTTTTCTTTTATAGCTGTACCTGAAGCATATGGAAGTTCTAGGGCCAGGGATCGAATCGGAGCTGCAGTTGCGGCAACACCAGATCCTTTAACTCACTGCGCCAGGCTAGGGATTGAACTCATACCTCCCCAGCAACCCAGGCTACTACAGTCAGATTCTTAACTCACTGCACTACAAGAAGAACTTTTTTTTTTTTTTTTTAAGGGCCACACCCACAGCATATGGGAGTTCCCAGGCTAGGGGTTGAATCAGAGCTACAGCTGCTGGCCTACACCACAGCCACAGGAACATGGGATCTGAGCCATGTTTGCAACCTACACCACTGAGCAAGGCTAGGGATCAAACCTGCATCTTCATGGATACTAGTCGGGTTCATAATTGCTGAGCCACGATGTGAACTCCTTTTTTTAAAAAAAAAAATATGGTGAAATGCTTTCTTTCTGGGGACTTCAGCTGTCCTTCATAGATGAAAATGTTGCTACCAAGTTCATTCTGCAAGTTGACAGTTTGAAAGCAGAATCTAAGTATGGCTTTCAGTGGACCAAAGCAGACGTTCTGGGCATATTTTTGTGCTTTCCTTTTGGAAAGTCTACATTTCCACTTTCTGCGTTATAGCTGAGTGTCTTTGGAGGGAGTGTCTAATTTCAGCAAGACGTAGCAGCAACACTTTGCTTAGGAACCCCCTGATGAGACGAGGAAATCAGTAAGTGTAAAAATCACTGATTTAAATCCAGTTCCTGATAGGGAGCAGGCAGCAACCAGTTAGAGCTTCCACGAAATGATGCCAGTGAGAGCTGAGAGCAATGAGGTGAACACAAACCAAGGAAAAACTTTTGGTTGCCTGCGGTGCAGCCCTTTCAGTGGAATATCACTACCACCTGGCACTTCATCCATTTAGTTGCAACAGCTGGAGTTTCTCCATCCGGAAACCCGGGAGAGTCCTTTCATCCCTTCTTGGAGCTATTTAACCCCTGCCAGCTGGAATCAGCATTGCAGCTGGAATCAGCATTGCCAGCTGAAATCAGCACTGCCGACTGGAATCAGCATTGTAGCTGGAATCAGCATTACAGGGAAGAAAGAGCAGCTATCTGGCTTCTGCCCTCAGAAGGATTGGTTTCAGGGCTGAATCCTACATTGTTGGTGTCATGGGGTAGTTCTTCTCCTGCAGGACCTTTGTCAGAGAGGAGGCAGGCTCTTGGCTCTCAGATGTCTGTCTCTTTCTTCCCGACAGGCAGGGATGGGACAGGATTGGCAGGGAGGGGTGGTGCTGCTCTCTGCCTTCACTGCTGTGTGAGCAACTCTGTGGTCACTCCCATCACCACCTTCCCCTTCCCCACGCCTCCCTGGCCCCTTGGGATCCAGCGTCCATCCTCCCCAGTCTCTTGGATGATACTCTGAAAGGAGCCAGTTGGCTCAGGTCCTGTGGCCCTTTTTTTGAGCATCCCCCCCCTTTGTTCTTCCTCCTTGGTGCCTGCTCCTGTGGCCACCACGCCACTCTCTGATCTTGCTTCCCCTTCTGCCGATGGGACTGCTCCTTCTCTGTATCTATCAATGGCTCCCCATCACATCTCTCCGCTTTCCCTAGATGAATCCTCTGTTCTTCAGTGCTCACCATCCTCCCTCTGGGGTCCCAATTACTCTAATGGCCTAATTGCCTGCTCTATTCAGATAGTCCCAGGCTATGCCCTAGTCTTATTACTTTCCAGCAGAAGAGGGACCGGGCATTTAACTAGCCGTTTCTATCCACCCATCACATTATTAACTCAGGCTCATCCAACTTAGAACTCATCCAGTCATTCTCCACCACACCTTGAGTCTTCTTCCTCTTGTTCCTCAACCATGAGAGCCAAAACCCATTCCTTTTTTTTAAAATTTATTTTATCTAAGTATAGTTGATTTGTAGTGCTGTGTTAAGTTCTTCTATACAGCAAAGTGATTAATATATATAGGTATATACACGTGTACACACACACACACATATATAAATATACATATGCATACAAATATATGTACAGCAAAGTGATTCAGAATTTTTAATTATGGTTACCATGGGATATTGAATATAGTTCCCTGTGCTATACAGTAGGACTTTGTTGTTTATTTACCCTATATGTAATAGTTTCTGCTAATCCCAAACTCCCCATCCATCCCTTTCCTCCTTGATAACGGTAAGTCTGTTCTTTATGTGTGTGAGTCTGTTTCTGTTCCATAGATAAATTCGTTTGTGTCATATCTTAGATTCTACATATAAGTGCTATCACTTGGTATTTGTCTTTCTCAATCTGGCTCACTTCACTTAGTGTGAAAATCTCTAGATCCATCCATATTGCTGCAAATGCCAAGGCCCCTTCTTGATCCTTGGTTCCGTTTTGGGGGCATGCATCTAGTCAGTTGCCAAAGCGTGAGAGCTTTTTTTAAGAATGTCCCTCCAAGCAGTCCCTTCTGCTGTTCCTTGCATCCATGACTCGGTCCAGTTACAACCGAAGTTTAGCTATGGCCTGGGAGCTTATCTCCTTGCTACTGGTCTCTTTCCAGTTGATTCTGTGCACTCTCTGCCAGGGGAGTCTCCTGAAAGCACTGCTTTCCTACACCACATCCTCTCTGCAAACACTGTATCATTATGAACAGCCTGAAGTCTACCATTTGTAGGCTGTTGCTAAAGGCACATCCAATTCTGACCAATAGGAATCCACACCTTCGTCAGTGGTGTATCCAGACCCTGTCCAGGGCATCCTCACCCTGCACCCGTGCTTGTACCAGCTTCCTCACCCAGAATGGCTTCTCACTCTCCTCTCTGGATTTGCAGATCTTATCCTTCTTCAAGGTCTGGATTAGGATCTGCTTTTCTCGTGAAACTTCCTGACCTTGATTTCTAACATCTAAACAATGATATCCAGGGAGTTCCCATTGTGGCTCAATGGTAACGAACTCGACTAGTATCCATGAGGATGCAGGTTCAATCCCTTGCCTCGCTCAGTGGGTTAGAGGATCCAGCATTGTTGTGAGCTGTGGTGTAGGTAGCAGGTGTAGCTCAGATCTCATATTGCTGTGGCTGTGACGTAGACCAGCAGCTGTAGCTCTGAGTCTACCCCTAGCCTGGGAACCTCCATATGCTGCAGGTGCAACCATTAAAAAAAAAAAACACCCAAAAACAAACAAAAACAATGATATCCAGCACTTTAATCATCTACTACTTTTTAGTATCTTTTGCGTTGTTTTATTAATATTTAAGTGTTCTTTTTGATTAATTTTTTCATTTGCATATTTTATAGCACTGACACAATTCTAAGCTTCTTGAAAGCAAGCTATATACATTTTTACCTTGCATCTCTCTATCATCTGATACAGAGCTTGGCAGGTAGGAGTTCCTTGGCCCTTGAGAACAGAATGAGATTTAAGGTCATCTGGAACTTTTACTTTATTTTAATCAAGGAATTCTATTTTTAAAATAACGATTTTTTTCTTCCACAAGAGTATTTATTGACCTGCTTGTCCCTCCCATCCTTCCATCAATGTGTAAAAATAAAATTCTACTCATCCAAAAAGTGTTCTCTTTCTTGTTTGTGATGAGCTTGATTATGTATGATTGACAGCTGAGACAGACTAATACGCTCCTTGTTTTTAATGGCATGTTGTTGGCTCATCTTCCCCAATGTGTCTGTGCGAGTGATGCTCAGGGTGGAATCTTGCTCAGGGTGGTCACATGTTTGAATCCCAGAGAGGGGAGGAAATAACGCCACCACACCAGAGGCTGCCAAGCCTAATTCAGGCATCACTCGGTCTCGATGCTTTCATATTAAAGGTTATTAAAGAAAAGAGAGATTGGCTGGTGGGTGAGGCTAAGCCTGATTCTCAGCTTGGCAAATCCAGAAAACTCGATGTAACAGTCCACCACGTTCTCTGAGAGGGAAACTGATGTTAACCAGACCTAAAATCACTGGTCGTAAAATCAGCATTCCAATATAATAATTTACCATTACCTTTATCATTACCATCATTTTAGGTATTGATGTATTTATAGCCATTTTTCTAGGGTGCCTGGGAAGTTATGAGGGCATCTGGGCAACCTCATTCCAAATCAGAGGGTTGACTGACGGTCCTGAGAGAACCAGAGCAATGGTTTTTAAGGAGTCTGAACTGGCCATTGGACAGCACTCTGTGTGTGTGTGTGTGTGTACACTTATATACACATAGACATTTTCCCCTCCGACATTCTGCATATTTACACTTGCCGTTTGAAGTATTTATTGAGCACCTACCAAGTACTCAGTGACATGTGCTGATGACACAGGAACTATGCCTACTCTTCTGGAGTTCATAGGCATCTATCCTTTGGACACTATTGAGTAAACAGTATCAACCTCATTCATCAGCTCTTTTTCTCTAACTCCCTATTGATGACTATTTGCTTAAATAGTTTCTGAAGTTGGTGTGTCCATGAAACACCAACTTTTATCAATTTCATGTCACTTTATGTTTGGAAGTGACGTTTTCTAACCTCTCTTCTGGTTCTGGATGATGCTTTTCTCAGGGTGGGTTGACCCATGCATGTCCAAACACCCCAAGAATAGGAATGGGGAGCTATGGCTAGGCATTTGCCACTGTTCCTCAGTCCTGCCTCTGGTGCTGGCTGTCCTTGTTCATCTCAGGTGGATCTGAAAAGTTCTGATGGAAATTAGTTCTCTGAAGCTCTTGTTAAAGCAGCCTGTGGCCAAGGTGGGCAGTACAATTTGAGTTTGCTTCCTTGGCTGCTTTAAGAGGTGCCATTGTCCTTAAAAGCAGGGTCTAGTAGCACAGCTATTACTGGAGATGCCCATAGGGAGGGGTTTTTCTCCTTTTCCTTAAGGAGGAGTGGGAGGTTGTCGTCTTCTGCATGGGAATCAAGAGATGACAGGGTTTCATGCTGGGATAGAGTAAAAGCCCTTAATGGATATAATCCTACCTTCTCTGTTTTGCCCACATGGCTGCAGATATGTCTTTGAGAATGGCAGACCTTTTCTAGCTGTCGAGGAGGCATGAAGGGCAGACTAAGGCTGTGTCTTTAATTAGTGTGAACAAGTAAAGCAGGTGGTAAGAGCACTGGAACTGGCGAAAAACTGCTGGTACCTATGAGACATGGGGGGAACTTTTAATGCCAAGATGACCTTTAGTACTAGAGTAGAAATTCCCGGGATGTCTGCCCAGGAATGATCAGATGCCAAGATAAAGAGTCTCCATGTGATTTAGGATGATGTGTTTTAATCAGGCTTTTGGCACAAAACTGATTGGGAACACCAGAGCCATTACCCAGTCCCAGAAGTTATTTCATTCCAAGATATGATTCAGAGTGAGTTAGAAAAGAACATTTTACCAGAGTCTAGGGATGGGACTAGAGTTGTCTGTATGTGCCAACAGTCAAGGATTAGTGATAAACTATGTGGACAAAGAATGTCACCTGCCACATCAGTAAATAAAGGATGTTTCTGTCATCAAGCCATCAGCCACTGCACCTGCCCCTGATGGTGCACCCTGCGGGGATTCAGGATAGAGAAGAGGATACTGGCCCTAGATAGCTAAGGTACATATTGGAGGAAGGATTTCAGTGAACCCAGATACAGCATCTTCCCATACTTAGAAAAGCACCAAATTAATTAATTTGAGATGTCTGGTTTTCTTTTTCTCTCTCTCTTTTTAAGTTATTTTCTTTTAAAAAATTTTATTATAGTTGATTTACAACATTCTGTCAATTTCTGCTGTACAGAAAAGTGACCCAGTTGTACATATGTATATATTCTTTTTCTCACATTATCCTCCATCATGTTCCATCGCAAGTGACTGGATATAATTCCCTGTGCTATACAGCAGGATCTCATGTTTCTCCATTCCAAATGCAAGAGTTTGCATCTACTAACCCCCAAATCCCAGTCCATCCCACTCCCTCCCCCTCCCCCTTGGCAACCACAAGTCTGTTCTCCAAGTCCATGAGTTTTTTTTCTGTGGAAATGTTCATTTGTGCTATATATTAGATTCCAGATATAAGTGATATCATATGGTATTTGTCTTTCTCTTTCTGACCTCACTTAGTGTAAGAATCTCTAGTTGCATACATGTTGCTGCAAATGGCATTATTTTGTTCTTTTTTATAGTTGAGTAGTAGTCCATTGTGTATATATATCACATCTCCTTCATCCATTCATCTGTCAACGGACATTTAGGTTGTTTCCATGTCTTGGCTATTGTGAATTGTGTTGCTATGAACGTAGGGGTGCATGTGTCTTTGGTGTTCTTTAACAGTAATCTTTTGATATTCTGACCACCTAGAGTTCTTTTGCAAAAACTCCTGTATATCCTGGCTCCTCCCTTACCTCTTGGGAACAGTACCACAGAGCTATCTGAGAGCCTGTCTTCCAGGCTCAAGTCCTCAGTTTGTCCACGAAATTCTTTGTCCATAATTCTCAAGTTTTAGGTTGTGTTTTTTTTTTTTCCAGTTGACAAGTATTAGATTTCATTTGTTGTATTTTGAGCAACTAAAAAACACCCAGTAGCTGTGATGGTCGAATAGAGTTGTCAAAATGTCAGTAAATGGCTGTTACTAATATCTGCAAGCATAAAATGTCAGTACCATTCCTTGACTGCTGTGTTTTCAAAAACTTACTTGATTTTGGCTTTTAAAAAGAGGTTAGGTATTTGGGAGGGATTATAGATTAATTCTAAATTTAGTTAAGTGGTTCCCGTCTTGGCGCAGCAGAAATGAATCCGACTAGGAACCATGAGGTGGCAGGTTCGATCCCTGGCCTCGTTCAGTGGGTTAAGGATCCGGCGTTGCTGTGAGCTGTGGTGTAGGTCACAGACACGGCTCGGATCTGGTGTTGCTGTGGCTCTGGCATAGGCCGGCGGCTATAGCTCCAATTAGGCCCCTAGCCTGGGAACCTCCATGTGCCACAGGCATGCCCCTAAAAAGACAAAAGACAAAAAAATGAAAAAAGAAAAATGAATCAATAAATAAATTTAGTTAAAGCCTGCCTTAATGAATAAGCTTTCTCAGACCTTCTCGTTAGGACCGCAGTATGATCACAACCTTGAGTAGAATGAAATGTCTCTCCACCTCTCTGTCTACCCTTCTGCCCATTCATCCATCCAGTGGTAACTCAGTGACTCACTATTGGATGGATTATTATTCGGTGGAATAAGGCATTCCCTATGTGAGTGACATAGAACTGTACTGCATGTTGAATTTGTACACAAAATATGGTGGTGGCTGGCAATCCTTTCAGCCCATTTTGAGGATGTGAATGGGGTTGAAAAATCAATAATTGGGTGTTTTAACAATAAAAAAAGCTTGGGTATCCATACCTCCAAGTTGAATTAATATGGGGGGGGGGGGAGGGAAGCCAAGTGTCTAGATTCATAAAACATTCAAGTTTTTCTTTAGCTTTCATTTCTTTGAATAAATGCTTTGTCTGATTAAAAAAAATGCACCCAGAGTAGGGCAGGCATCACCACTCAAGGAGAAATAGAACTATACTGAGGACTAAAATGTGTCTCCGCTCTTCAGTCCTGTGCCACAGTGCCTGGTTGTTTTACAACTAAACCTGAGCCCACTCTCCAGAAGCCTGTACAAGACATCTGGAACTTTGCTACTTTAAGTCTGTCTGATTCACAGCTCATCTTGATCTTACAATATCTGTTACCTTATAGAGAGCAACACACCAGCTCTACCACATGTGCTAAGAATAATACTGTCAAATATTGTTAAGCTGCTAGAAATCAACTTTTGGAAATGGGCTAAATGAATGTGTATTTCCTATGCTGTCTTAATTCAGTTAAAGAGATCTTTTTTTTTTTTTTAACCATATGTGCCAGAAATGCTTACCTTGGATCCAAGCTTGAATATGAGCTACTGTGCCAAAAAAAAAAAAGAACAATTTTTTACCAAGTTTTAAGCAATTGCAAAAAAATGGTGACTGTGATGGTTGGAGAGAATCATCAAATACTCCAAAATGTGATTCTTACCAGTTTCTGGGAAATAAAGTGCCAAGCAGAAAGCTTAGAAATAGCATAAAATTAAGAAATTTGGTGATTTTCGTGGACCTCTGTCTTTAGAACAAGAGTATAGGAGAGTCACTCTGGCAATAAATTGGCTTTTAAGTACTTGTCCCCAGATGCATTGGTTCCCAGTGGATTTTCTTTAGGATAAGAAAATCTCACTGATAGATTGACAGCTTTTCCTCTGAAGCTTCGGGTCTTTTGTGGCACTGAGCTTGGACCCATACATGGGAAGACTCAGGTGTTCCTTGTAGTTTTCAAAAGGCTCATGTGCTTAACACTGGCAATATTTGTGCCCATTTGATTAGTCTTTGGTACCCAAAGTAGTTTGAACTTTTTGCTTGGTGTCTTGTTGAGAAAGGGGGAACTAGGCATTTTTTGATGGTGAAAGATCTAGTAGAGAGGCCATCTTCTGCAGAATGGGATGAAAGAATTGTTCTTACTGTCCCTGTGTTTGTCTTCTCACCCTAAGTGTTAAGAATAATGGACTTTGGAGTTCCTGTCGTGGCTTGTTGGTAACAAACCCGACCAGCATCCACGAAGACTTGGGTTCAATCCTGGGCTTGCTGAGTGAGTTTAAGGACCTGGCATTGCTGTGAGCTATGGCATAAGTCACAAACTTAGCTTAGATCTGGCATTGCTGTGGCTGTGGTGTAGGTCAGCAGCTGCAGCTCCGATTTGACCCCTAGCCTGGGAACTTCCATATGCCACACCTGCGGCCCTAAAAAGACAAGAAAAAAAAATTAAAAGAACAATGGGCTTTAAAGCCCATTTCAAGACCACTTGGGTTAGGATCTAGGAGCTGCTAAGACAAGTTTTTTAGCATCTCTAGTGCCTCATTTGTTTCCTAACTATGCAACAGGGATCTACCAAACCTGACTTCTAAGGGAGGTGTGGGGATGAAAGCTATGAAGGGGCTCAGGACATAATATGCATTCAACACATGCCTGCCTCATGTTGGCTAAGGAACTTCCATCATGCATGCGTATTGGAGCTGGAAAAGTCAAGATGATTCTGTGGCTGGAGTGAGCTCTGGGAGAGGAGAAACATGACTTAGAGTTTCTGAATCTTGTGAGAATCCAAAGGGTTGTGTCTTTCCTCTGACCTCAGTGGCCAGCTGATCCCACCCTGGATCCTCTGACTCCTGTCACCTGCAGCCACACAACCGGGCTATTCCCAACCCTGAGCCAATCCTGGGATCCTTCCCTTATCCATCCATTCAGTCACGGATGTGTTTATTCACTATTCAGCAGGTTTCTACCATACCATTTATAACATACTTTGACTCTTACCCTGTATTTAAATCCCCCAAAACAAATCTGTGATGGAGATATTTTCATTCTCATCCCCATTTTACAGAAAAGGAAACCAAGGCATAGAGAGGTTGAGGGACTTGCTCAAGGTCACACAGCTTGTCGATAGCAAGGGCTTTCGACCTGGGAGGTCTGAATCCCACTCCTGCTCTTAATCTCCAAGCTGTGGCACCCTGTCTGTGAGTCAGCTGAAGGACTGGCTTTTCCTGCTGGGGAAAGGCTACTAGAGTTGGTGATGCTTTGTCAATTCGCTTCCTGTTTTGGCTCACCTGGATTCCCTCAGCGTCCTTGGAGGAGAATAAGCCTCATTACGGTCAGTGGTGAAGTCTTGTCCCTGCCCCTTCTTCTGAAGAAAATGAAGTCTGATGGAGTAGGACTCTTGTCTATAGAGAAAGGTCATTAAGAAGACACTGAAGCCTGTGCCCTTGGCTGCATGACCCTCAGCATCTAGAGGCAGCCAAGTCCAAGTCTGCAGCCCTGAGTCTCGCCAGATCACCTGTGGGCTCACCCAGGTGATGGCCATTCTCAACCATCCTTGCAATAGGTCAGGCATTTCCGTGATGCTAGCGGCTAGTCTCAAAGTGGTTTGCCCCATTGTCTTGGGCATCTCTGCCCTCGTGTGTAGAAGATGCCATCTGTGGGAACAGTGAAGCCTCACTGAACCCCATGGCAAGTGACATTTGATGGGTGTCATGCACACCCATGCCGTGTTGGTAACTGAGGCCCAGAGGACCGAGATTAGACTTCTCAAGGAAGCCATGCCAGGGAGGGGGACATAGGCAGGAGGCTGTGGTCCTTATTCACGGCCTGCAGCCACCGTCTCAGCCCTCCTTCCCTCCATGATGTGCCACAGTTCCTTGAAGGTGGCTTTGAGGGCCCAATGCTGGTTCCATTCCTTGTGGTTTTGTTCCAGGCTCAAGTAAAGCACAAAGGAGGAGGCAGCGCTCACACTTGTTACAAAGCCGAATAGCTTTCAGGCCAGAGCAGTGCCCCTGGAGTCACCTGGAGAGCTTTTAACTTTTTTTTTTTTTGGTCTTTTTAGGACTGCACCCTCGGCATATGGAAGTTCTCAGGCTAGGGGTCAGATCAGAACTGTAGCTGCCAGCCTACACCACAGCCATGGCAATGCCAGATCTGAGCTACCTCTGCCACCTTTGTCACAGCTCATGGCAATGCCAGATCCTTAACCCACTAAGCGAGGCCAGGGATCAATTCTGTGTCCTCCTGCATGCTAGTTGGGTTCACTAACCTCTGAGCCAAAATGGGAACTTCACCTGGAGAGCTTTTAAAAGCTGACTGATGCCTGGGCCCCGTCTGGAATTTCTGATTTACTTGTCTGGGTCCTAGATGTCAGCATTTAAAAAAAAAGCTTCTCGGGTGAGTCTCACATGCCAGCATGAATGGAGATGGAGATGCTTGGGGCCTGGCCTCACTTCAGGATCCAGGGAGCTGGGATTTAAACAGATGCAGAAGCTATTTCCCACAGACTGGAGGCAGCCTGGCCTCCTCCTCACCACCATTGCCAGCATCCCTCTGTGGAGTTTCTAAATGGTACACATGCTCCCTGCTTTGTGCTGGGAAACAGGTTGAAATCAAATTAGAAGCTACAGACTGGTTGGAAATCTGAAATGAGCTGAGGCCCAGGACCTGCCTGTCTCATTTGTGCTATGTATTCTCACTACCTGCCTTATCTTGGAGGCCCAATCCGAGTGATTATTTATGGTTTTTTTTTGTTGTTGTTGTTGTCTTTTTGGGGCTGCACCCACGGTATGTGGAGGTTCCCAGGCTAGAGGTCAAATTGAGCTGTAGCTGCCGGCCTACACCACAGCCACAGCAATGCCAGATCCGAGCCTTGTCTGCGACCTACACCACAGCCCACAGCAACGCCGGATCCTTAACCTACTGAGTGAGGCCAGGAATCAAACTGCATCCTCATGGATACTAGTCAGGTCCATTACTGCTGAGCCATGATGGGAATTCCATATGTTGTTATTAATAATGATAATGACAACAATGCCAAGGAACATATTCACATTGTCAATTAGAAATACTATAAGGGAGTTCCCATCGTGGCTTAGCAGTTAACGAACCCAAATAGTATCCATGAGGTTTCAGGTTCAATCCCTGGCCTTGCTTGGTAAGTTAAGGATCCAGTGTTGCCATAAGTTGTGGTGTAGGTGGCAGACGTGGCTTGGATCTGGCATTGCTGTGGCTGTGGTGTAGGTTGGCGGCTGCAGCTCCAATTCAGCCCCAGCCTGGGAACTTCCACATGCTGCAGTGTGGCCCTAGCAAATACAAAAAAAAAAAGAAATTCTATAAGAATACACTGTGGGAGTCTGGGGTCAGAAAGCTTCCTGGAGGAGGGGGATTCTAGCCAGTGAGAAGGATGGGGCAGTCAAGGCATGGTCATGACAAGTGCAAAGACCCGGCGGGGTGGGGGGGAGGTCAGCAAACTCAGTTACCCCAGTCTGCTTGGAACGAGGTCTACAGGCCAGGTGGGTGGCCAGGTAAGAAAGTGATTTGGGTTCTTTGACCACCTTTTCTCCCCAGGTACTCATCAACGAGCTAGTTTTCTCTGATCCTTTCCTTGCATGTGCTTTGGCTGTGAGGGAAGGGCCCAGATCTTCCTTCGGATTTCTGAAGAGCACGATGTCCGATAGCGTCTGGAGGCTGGGGCTGAAACGGTTTGAAGGCGGCTCTTTATGGGATGTGGAGTCTAGTCCGGCTCTGCACAGGCAGCTAAGCTGTGCTAAATGTTAAAAGGGAACAGTTGCTTTAAAAAATTCTGTTTAAAAGCTGCTCATTGTAGAAAATCCAATGCATACAGAAAGCAAAAAAATCTCCTTAAATTCTTCTCCCGTGATTGTCTGATCTTCTCCCTCCCTTTCTCCTTTTTTCTCATCTCTCTCCCATCCATCTAGCCACACGATTACATGCACAAATGGAGTCTTATAATAAGCATAGATAGTGCATACGCATCATATGTATAGGATATTTTACACTGTGATAATACTCTACCTACTGTTTTTCATTCTTTCTGTTTGACTTCATATGTTGTGACAATCCTTTCACAGGAATGAGTAAATTTTTTTTTTTTTTTTTTTGCTTTTTAGGGCCACACCCACGGCATATGGAGGTTCCCAGGCTAGGGGTCGAATCGGAGCTGTAGCCTCCAGCCTACGCCACAGCCACAGCAACACAGCATCCGAGCTGTGTCTGCGACCTACTCCATAGCTCACAGCAACACTGGATCCTTAGCCCACTGAGCAAGGCCAGGGATTGAACCTGAAACCTCATGGTTACTAGTTGGGTTCGTTAACCACTGGGAACTCTAGGAGTGAGTAAATTATGCATCGTTATTTTAAGGGCTGCATAGTGTATCTTTTTATGGCTGCATCATTATCGAACCAATTTCATGTTCATAGGCATTTAAGCTATTTTAAATTTTTTTCCAATTACATTTTGTTTTGAACTTGTTGGAGTGTGGATTACTGTAGTTTCAGAGTTCATGTGTTTGACTGGTATTTAGTGAGTCCCACACTGGGCTAGACACTAGAGCAGGGATTCAGTCATGAATAAAAGGGACAAAAATCCTTGCCTTCATGGAGCTTACTTTCCATTGTGAACAATGTAATTAAATAAATTGATGAAGTATGCTGGGCAATGAAAAGGGCTATGTGAAAAAGAAGTAGTGTGGAGAGAGAGATTGTGGTAGGAGCCCAAACTGGGATTTTAAGAAGAATTGTTAGGAAGGGCCTCAGTGAGAGGGTTTTGTAAATAGAGACATGAGAGAGCCAGCCGTGGGAATATGAGAGCAAGGGCATTCAGACTGAAGGACCAGCAAGTGCAAAGGCTCTGAGGCTTGAGGGTGCAGGTTTATTCAGGAAACTCCCTGGAGGTCATGAACTTGGAGTGTGGGAGGGAGAGTTCAGTGGGAGATGATGTAAGAGAAGCAGGAGGGAGGCAGCTCACTTGGGGCTCTTGGTTCCTGGAAGGGAAGCTGTTGGAAAGTTGATCCAAAGAGTGATGTGATGTGTGAGTTGTATTTTAATAGGACATAGCCAAAGGCAGGGCAAAATCAGAGGCAGAGAGATGGAGGGGGGTATTTAAATATTCTAGGTTGCAAATGGTAGTGGCTGGGACTAGTGCGGTGGTGGAGGAGATGTGAGAAATGGTAGGACTTAGGATGTACCGGGACCTGAGCAGATTTGCTGACAGATCAGGTGTGGAGTGTGAGAGCAGGAGAGGAGTAAAGCAGATGGTTTCAGGGTCTTTGTCCTGAGTAACTGAAGAATGGCATCGCTATTAACTGAGAGCGAAGCGGGTAAATGCAGTGTCCATGAGGGCAGCAGGTTGGGGGCTGGAGGGTCAGGAGCTGAGTTTCAGATGTAATATATTTTGAGATGCAGTTTGCCTTGAACAAGTTTGGGGGTTTTTTTTGCTGTTGTTTTTTGCTTTTCGTTTGTTTTTTTAAACAGCTGTGTCTCATTTAAGGCACAGGTTGGCTCCCAAACGAGTTTGAGAAATGCAGCTGTTAGATTTAAGGGGATTTTTCTCATTGTCATTTCGAATCAGGGTATAACATTCATCTCTTTAAAGAATCATGCACCCCTTTTTGGTGTGTGAATTTGGAAGCACACATCTTGTTTTAGCCATAAATCTGTTTATCCTAGATTACCCTTTTGGTCATTATTTCTGCAGATTCTTTAGAACTCTGTCCATTTGCATAAAACCAGGGCCTTTTGTTTCTGCACCAATAATTAGTTCTTTACTGGATCTGGGTTTGAAGTCATAATCCTCTCTTTGTGACAGCAGAGCGGTTGCTCTTGGAAATGATTAGGATGTCATAATTGGTTTAGGATTCCAGGTGGGGAATAAGAGAGAGGGACAGGTGATCATTTTCTCAGAAGCAAAAAATTCCTGCCTCCTCCCCATGCTCTTAGTGATAAGAGAGGGAAGCTGGGAAAACACATGATCTATAAATAGAACTACTTCTAAAGAGGTTGCTTTCCTAAAGGTCTCATTAGGCATCAGAAAGCCCTTTACTCTTAGCAATTAATGGCACTGATTTGACTGTGCTGCATGGTGAAGATTCAGAAAAGAAACCTAATCTTGCATCCTTGTGGAACAGATGCAAGTAAAACGCCTGAGAGAACTCAAAATGGGTTTCTATAAATCTCATGTCATTTCCCCAGATTATGAAGGCATTTTGAGAAAGATAACTTCCCCTGTGTCTCTGTGTTAACTCTTCATTGTTGACAACAACTAACACGATGCGGTGACTTTGTCTGCCTTCGTGGGCACTGCCTACCCACTGTGAGGGCATCCCCAGGAGGGTTCTTTTATCCCCAGAGATTTTTGCTGCTTGACCTTAGAAAGGCCAGTGGGGGCATCTTGGTTTTAGTCGTCCTTGTAGGAATTGAGCCCATGGTCCGACCTCTTTAAGATCACTTGCAAGCCTCCTGAAGCAGCAGGGCCCAAAGACGGTGAAATAAGCCTGTACTTCCTGGGAAAGCGACAGAAATCTTCTTCCATATGTTGGATCCAGGTCCTCAGACTTAGCAAAAGACTTAAGAACCCCCTTCCTCATTTTTCTGGAGTGAATTATGTTTTAACCCAGCAGCATTTCCGCCTGAGGTAGTTTGGATTCAGATAGATGGTATTGGTGTTACAGAAAGCTGCCCTGGGAAAAAATGTCTGCTTCCCTAGGGAGTTCAGCCATTGACAGTCAGAATGCAAAGTCCTGTGGGGTCAGGCCTGGGGATGACTGAGGGGTTTTCTACCTGCATTGGTCACAGGGACCTTTGATAATCCAATAAAACCTGTAGGGTACTCCACAAACCCATACACACCCAGCAGTCCTAATGTAGTAAAATTATAGAATTCCATTTGTGGACACTCCTAGTTTTGTAATATTCAGGGTTTTTTTTTTTTTTTTTTCATTTGACCAGTATTTATTGAAGACCTATCCCATATTCGGCACTGTTCTAGGTACTAAGACTAAAGCTGTGAACAAAGGAATCATAGTATTTCTATTTCTCTATTAACAATGGTTAAAAATGTCCTGAGTTGAAACTCAGTCTTGCTTTCCTCTCTTATTTTTTTTTAAATCTTGCTTTCTCATTTTTCTAAGCCAAACATTACTTATATTAGAGAAACATAATAAAAGAAAATTCATGGTTCATTTCTTGAGAATAACGCACAACGACAAATGCTCCTTTGAAAGCAGTAACGGTTTTCATTGGATCTGTTCTTTTCTCTGCCATGATAATGTAGAGATATCCTGATAAATAAAGGTCCAGGTATATGCCAGGCAAATTATTTATGTTGTGGCTTTGGGTAGATGCCCTACAGTAACTTCAGACCTCCTGGGAGCCACATGTCCCTAGATGAGGAATGGTTCCTCTAGACCAGGGCTCAACAAAATTGGCTGCAGACCAGATCCCATCTTTGTAAATAAAGTTTTATTGAAACACAACCATGCCCATTCCGTTGCATATTGTCTGTGCCTGTTTTCACACTGTAAAGGAAGTGTTGAATAATTATGACGGACTCCATTTGTTTGGCCCACAAAGCCTAAAACATTTACTTTCAAGGCCTTTATGGAAAAAGTTTGCAGGTCCTTGCCCTAGACGACTGCTGTCCATTGGCACTCTCTGCAATGACGGAAACGGCCTGTGTTGATGCTGGCCAATGCAGTAGCCACTAGCCTCGTGGGTCTCCTGAGACCTTGGAATGTGGCTAGTGTGACTGAGGAAATGGCATGTTAGTCTAATGGATTTGAATTTACATTTGAATTCAAGTAGCCACAGGTGCCCAGGACTAGTGAATTGAGCAGGGCCACTCTAGATAAGCCAAGTCCATTGTTCACATGAGGGTTCGCTCTGGGTGACGTACATTCTGTGGGTTTTGACAATGTTTAATGTACATGTTCAAATCCCTTTGCACGGGGGTGGGGGGGAGGGGAGAAAGACACAACTATCAGCCTTTAATTTTTAGATAAAGCCTGCGAGGACCTGGAGGGTCCTAAATGAAGGTGCGTGGGTGGATGGGGATGGACCGGGAAGGCAAGTTGGAGGATGGAGGTCATGCTGAAAGGACAGGGAGGAGAATACGGAAAAAGGTATTGGCTTTCCCATTTTGGCACTTACTCTTTCCCTGCTGGAAGCTGGAGGTGGGCAAGTAGCACATGTGAACGTGAACTTCATACACTCAGGCATCCTCCCTGTCATGCGCATCTGTGATCAGAAGGGGTGGGATCCCAGTGTCCTGCTCATTTCACCGTGATTCCTGGAGACACCCAGACTTGATAGAGAGCAGTGCTGGTGATGCAAAGGGCCAGGCTCATTTTCCTTGGGAGACATGGGTCCCCCTGGAGGCTTCCTGTTCTAGTGGCAGCTCTCAGAGCTCTCATTTCCAAACTGGTGGCATGGGTGATGCAACTGACCCCCGGATACTGAAAGGTCTGTGAGCTTTGTTCTTTGATCTTGGCCTCTTTCAGTGAGTCTGTGTGTAGCTCAAAGTCATGTTAAGATTGGCTTTTTGCTGGACTTCCTGTCGTGGTGCAGTGTTTAACGAACCCGACTAGGAACCATGAGGTTGCAGGTTCCATCCCTGGCCTTGCTCAGTGGGTTAAAGATCTGGCGTTGCCGTGAGCTGTGGTGTAGGTTGCAGATGCGGCTCGGATCCCAAGTTGCTGTGGCTCTGGTGTAGGCCGGCAGCTACAGCTCTGATTCAACCCCTAGCCTGGGAACCTCCATATGCCATGGGAGTGGCTCAAGAAAAGGCAAAAAGACAAAAAAAAAAAAAAAGATTGGCTTTTTGCCATGGCATGTATATGTGGCTTCAGATGAAATTGCCATTTTAGGTAACACACTTTGATATTTTGGTCTTTCAAAGAAAGCCATATTCATATAATTCAAAGTCTCAGATTTGGGGAATTCCCATTGTGGCTCAGCAGTAATGAACCCGACTAGAATCCATAAGAATGCAGGTTCAATCCCTAGCCTTGCTCAGTGGGTTAAGGATCCCGTGTTGTCATGAGCTGTGGTTTAAGTTGCAGATGCAGCTAGGATCCAGCGTTGCTGTGGCTGTGGTGTAGGCCGGCAGCTGCAACTCTGATTCAGACCCTAGCCTGGGAACCTCCATATACTATGGGTGTGGCCCTAAAAAGCAAAAATCAAAAACAGCAACAACAACAGAAAAGTCTCAGATTTTGGTGATGAGCTAACATCCTGAACCTCCAACTCCTCCTCTGCTTCTGATGTCTAATTATTAATGCACATGCTGAAAGGGCATTATAAAAATCTGTCTTTCAGGGAATGATCTTAAATTATATTTTAGCACCACTGCAGATCCTAGCAGTTTACTACTTGGTCTTTAACGCATTTTGCAGTTGAAATGAGGACTAGAGAAAAGGAGACGGGTGTAGGATATGTAAAATGTGGTCTCTAAAATGGGGATAAGTTAGCCTGCAGGAAACATCATGGAGTTTTTATGAGGCTTATAGATCTTAAATGATGGCATCATTAGAGCACAATGTTAAAAAGTAATTTCAGGAGTATCTTCTATTAAAGTTCTAGTTGAAAATCATTTCTAAACCGGCATCACACCCATATAAGTGGAGTGTGTGTAATTCAGTATTGTCACCAAGTGAATATTTTAAAAAAATTTATTTCTTAAATGTTTTATTGAAGTACAGTTGATTTTCAGTGTTGTTTTAGTTTCAGGTGTACAACAAAGTGATTCAGTTATCCATATTCTTTTTCAGATTCTTTTCCATTATAGGTTATTACAAGATATTAAATATAATTCCCGGGCTATACAGAAGGAAATGTTGTTTATCTATTGTATATACAGTAGTATACATCTGTTAGTCCCACTCTTAATTTATCCCTCCTTGCCCCGTCCCACTTTAGTAACCATAAATTGTTTTTCTAGGTCTGTGAGTCTATTTCTGTTTTATAAGTAAAGTTCATTTGTATCATTTTTTTTAATATTCCATATATGAGTGGTATAATATGATGTTTGTCTTTATCAGCTTCTCACTAAGCGAATGTTAATAACACTTCAGAGAGATACTGAGTCAGTCCATCTCTGCCCAGTGTCTGGGGCCATGCATTCTGGGGCATTCTACTTAGCACTGGGAATATTTAGCCAGCTTGGAAAGTGGAAGGCTGAAGCCTTCAAGGATGGCTGGATAACTGCATCCTGACTTTGGACCATGCATCATTCGCAAGTGTGTCATAAGACCTTCAGATGCACACTTATTTCTCTTTCACAAGTGGATGAGGGAGGAGTGGGGTTTGCTCCTGAGGGAGAAGGTATATATTTTCCTTTCTGGTCATTTCTTTTGGAGGTGTAGGCACTGTACGTGTAGTGGTGGAGAGAAATGCGTTTGGGATTCTATCCAAACTTCACACAAGTTGTATCTTGTATCTAATACCTTTTTTGATGGGAGGAATCTGAGAAGGGACTGTGAGACACAGCATCTGCTGATAGGAAAAGAAACAAATGGCTTTCTTCCCACCTCCCTCCCTCTGGAAAAGGCTGGGGGCTGGGGGAGGGAGTTGCAAGCTCGTAAAAGGCACCATAATATGGTAGGAAGAGCTCCAGCCTGGGAGATGAGACACCTGGGCCACTGACCATGTGACTGGCCACTCGGGGTCTCTGGGTCTAGACTAGTCGTAAAAGGGCAGGTGTTCCAGCATCTTGTGAGTCCCAGTGTTCTGGCTTATAAACTGCCGTGTCCTCAACCTTCCCTATATTCCGCTGCAACAGCTGGCATACAGTTTTCATTCTGCTCCAAGGAAAGAGTTGAAGCTGTTGTGAATTTTCTCTGATGTGGGCCAGGAGCCTGGACATTGTCCTTTACCATCCCCAGGTTGAATGGTCCAGGCTGAAGATGCCTTTCATCTTGTCTTCCAATCCTAGGTTCATTGACCTGCAGAGACCAGTTCGTATGAGATAGCTGTATTTCCAGCTCCTTTCTACAGATGAGGCTTAGTTTCTGTACCTCCCTCAAGGTGACTTAGGGAATTGGTACTTTTCTAAATTAGATCTCATGACTCTCAGATCATTTTGATAAGCTATACTTCTTCCCTTTTGGTTGGTCTTTTTTATATGTGATGTCCCCTCCCCCCAAATCTATGATGTCTTTAGGTTTTATTGCCTTTATGCCCCTTAGTAGCATCAACCCCAAATCTTAGAATGGGAGGGCTTGGCCCTCGAGGCTTTGACACTGGATATCCTAAACCTCCCTGAGGGTATGCAGCCTCTGTCACGGCCTTCCAGCCAGTTCAACCTGAATTATCTAGCAAGAGATTGCATGGAGTTTTATTCAGACTTGCCATGGTAAAATGAGTGAAGTAACCACACCCCTCAAACTGTCACTGCGCCCCCCAACCAGGGGTTCAGATGTAGAAGAGTGTCTGTGTGGGCAGAATTGTGGGCACCACCCATGTAAGGCAAGAGGAGGAAAGCTAGGGCTCTGGCTGTGGTTACTGTCCTCATTGCCAGTTTCCTCCCAGGGTTGGGTAGCAGATTCTACAATACAAGCCAGTGGACAGCCTGTTGAACCACCGTATCAAATCATCGTCCTTTTGTCCTGATACTTATCAGGTCAGCAGAGCTGCCTTGTATTCTTGTCCCAGGGGATAAAGCTTTTCTGTCATTGCAACATATTCAGGTAAAGTCATTTGTTCTTGGCGTCTTTGTTCAAAAGAATTGAAAAACCAGTTGCATTGAACTGCTGGTACATCTACTGGACTACAGAACATTCTGTAATAGCCACTGCAGATGTGTTAGGGGAAGGAAGTGAACTCATGGCCCAGAAATACTTACCAAGCATCCCTTTATAGGAGTTACACTGTCTGTTCTTCCTCATTAATTAAACAAGTATCCAGTGGTTTGCTGTCATCAGGGAGCCAATAAAGGGACAGAAAATAAAATAGGAGATGCGATCCCAGCTCATGAAGAGTTAAAGACAATCTGGCTAGGGAAGCAAACTCACACAAAAAAGGTAGCTCTTCAGACAGTATTCTAATGGCAGGTTACAAATAGAGTGCACACAGCATCAGTAGTAGCCAAATGTGTGCATCATGTCATACAGCCAGGAGACATGCTAGAACCACCACTGCACAGCAAAAGGAAGATGGATTGAGCTCATCAAGAAGATCACACAAGCCTGAGGAACTTGGGCTTTATCCTGAGGTCAGTAGGGCCCCATTGAAGGGATTTTTTTTTTTTTTATTGGAGTGTAGCATGATTGGATTTCTCATTTAGAAAGATCATGGCTGCTGGATGGAGAATGATATGAGGGCATGTGGATATTGACAGAGAGGGAAGTAAAGATATAGCTAAAAAGAAACTGATGGATTTGACCAAAAAAAAAAAAAACCCAAAAAACAAAAAACCCTCCCCAGTAGGAAGCTGTTGGAGGATTTCGAGAAGAATAGCATGATCTGACTTATGTTTGAAGACATTCTGGCTCCTGGGTTGAATATATACTGGCCGTGGGAAGGGACCAGCTCTTGTGATCATGGAGACAAGGGATTACCAAGGCTTTGACCAGGGAGGTAGTAGTGCCTTGTGAGAGGTAGTCAAATTCTGTCTTGATTTTGAAGGCTCAGCCAACAGGTTTTCCTGATAGACTAGATGTGAGGTATGAGAGAAAGAAAAGTCAGGGGTGGTTCCAGGACTTCTCAGCCTAAGCAACCGAAAGGTTGACCTGCCATCAACTGAGATGGAGAAGAGAGAAAAAGGAGTTAGATTTACAGGAGAGGTGTTGGATGTGTTAATATATCCAAGTGGAGATCTCATGTAGGCAAGCGGATTCAAGTCTTGAGTTCACGGTGTGGTAGAGACTAGAGACATAAATTTGGGAGTCTCTGGCAGATCAATGGTATTCAGAGCTGTAGGCTAGGTGATATCATCAGGGAAGTAAATATAAATAGAAAAGAGAAGAGTTGGATTGACCCCTGAGCACTCCAAGGCTAAGAGGTCAAGTTGATGAAGGAGAAGCAGCCAAGTAGATGGAAAAGCTATGACTGGTAAGTTAGTGGGAAGCTGACAGTGTGGTCCTTGGAAGCCATGTGAAAAAAATGGTTCAAGAGAAGGAAATGACAAACACGACAAAAAAAAAATTTTTTTTTTGTCTTTTGTCCTTTTAGAGCCGCACCCTCAGCATATGGAGGTTCCCAGGCTAGGGGTCCAATCAGAGCTATTGCTGCCAGCCTACATCACAGCCACAGCAATGCCAGATCTGAGCCACATCTGCAACCTACACCACAGGTCATGGCAACGCCAGATCCCTAACCCACTGATCAAGGCCAGGGATCGAACGAGCAACCTCTTTGTTCCTAGTCGGATTCATTTCCGATGCGCCACAGTGGGAATGCCGACGAACAATATTGATGTGTCAAATAAAAAGAGGACTGATTAGTTTCCCCTGGGTTTAGTAGTGTAAGGTGCAACAGTGCGTTTTATGAGAATGGTTTTAGAGAACTGCAGGGAGCAAAAATCTGATCAGACTGGTTTTAGGGAGAATGAGAAATGAGATAGAGTGACTACAGATATTTCTTCTGAAGGATTTTGCTGTAAAGGGAGGGAGAGAAATGGGGAGGATGAGTTGGACGGCGAAGTGAGGGCAAGGAAGTCACTGGTACTTTTGATGGAAACAGTTTCAGGGGTGATGCTGTGGGAGAGGAGGGCATTGAGAGTCCCTTTGCTCGTCTTTAAAAAATGGTGCAGTTGGTGCTTGGCCTCAGGGGCCAGTGGCAGACCTTGAGATTCTCTCAGTGGCCTCCCTGTTGTTAATTCTCTATGTGTCTGGTGCCATTTCACTGCTCTAACTCATGTGTTGTTTTATTCAGACCCTCCTATTACTCCCGTTGGAACACTCCCCCATGAGGTTGTGTCCTCTGAATGGGATTTTTCCCTATGTTCTCAGGACATGTACCTGCAGGCTCCTGGATGTGACTATGTCTGACCTTCACATCTGTCATTCTGAGTTAGTCTAACCCAACTCATGGTTCTAAATAATCTTGTGTTGCTACCCAAGACCCCCTTCCTCATATGTATGCATAGTTTTGTTCATTAATACATACTTCAGGTGCCCATTATCTAGACTCACATTCCGAATATTTTAAAACTCCCATTCTTTTAATTGCCTAAAGACTGCATTGTGTTGTGAAAAAATTAGAATATACCCATGAACAGCAAGAGAAGACATTCCCTCAAGGGCCCACCACCCTCATCATCTAACTGCAGTTACCATCACCTGGTTCCTACACAGACTGATACCCATACCTGTAAATACCCACTCCCTTGGCGAGTTCTGTTCCCTCCGACCAGCAGTCCACGCGACCCCAGTGACCAGTGGGAATGGTTGCCCTTTCCCTTTTTGTGCTTCTGTTCTCTTCCTTGTCTTCACACAAATTCCTTACTTCCTCCACTCCTTGCTCTCTGAGGGAGGAAGCGTCAATTTAGAGATGCACCTGCTGGTCACGTGATTGTCCACGAGGTTTGCAAACACGGCTTCCAGACGGTCTTTTCACATGACAGAAAGCAGCCATGCATGTAAGTGGGGGAGGAGGGTGACGGTCGATTTTGCCCAAAGAAATAAAAGTGTGAAGTGCAGATGAGTTTGTTTCCTGCCTGCAATTCTGTCCTTCCCCTCAGAGGAAACTCTACCGCCCTGCCTATCTTTCTCACTCGGAATTATGCAGAAGGTTTCAGCTTCCTCTAGTGCCCCCATCTTGTAGTGAGTGTTGTGGATCATATTCCTTACTGACAAACCCAAGTGCTTCATTCATCATTTTGGAGATAGTCTCATGCTTTGCTTCTCACTTCCTCCCAGTTTTCGTAGGTTGTGCAGGGTTTCCTAGGTGAGCACCAAAGAGCACGTGACTGAAGAATTGAGAACTGGAGAATTGTCCTTATCATTTTTGTTTGTTTGTTTTTTTAGGGCCACCTCTACAGCATATGGAAGTTCCCAGGCTAGGGGTTGAATCGGATCTGCAGCTGCAGGCCTACGCCACAGCCACAGCAATAGCAATGCCAGTTCTGAGCTGCATCTGTGACCTACACCACAGCTGATGGCAATGCTGGCTCCTTTAACCCGCTGAGCAAGGCCAGGGATCCTCAGGGATACTAGCTGTGTTCTTAACCCACTGAGCCACAATGGGGAAATCCCTGTCCCCATCCATTTTTGAATCTACTATTTTAATGAAAGTTTCAAGTTTATTCCCCACCCTGGGATCAAACACTTTCTTAAAGGGCTTCAGGGGATGGTTGAAGGGCTGGGAAGACAATGAGATTTGATGGTCTCAGGCTGGCTGGGATCTCCCTGGCTTAGGAGTTGCTGAAAAGCCCATTTCTTTATTGTCCTATCCCCTCTACCTTACCCCTCCTCTAGACGGTCAGCAGCCCCTAAAGGTGGCCCAGAATTAACACCTACTTTTTCCAGTATTCAGCTCTAAGACCCTCTGGTGCTGGAAACTCTATTGGACGTGAACGTTGGTGTGCTCCATCACATGTTGGTTGGTAGACCTTTGCCAGGCTGAGATTCCTTATGACTCCTATGGGTATTGAAGTCCATTTTCTACCCTCTCTGCCTCCCCAGCCCAGCCCCTTGTCACAGCCAGTTGTAGCTACTTTGAGTCTATCATTCCCTTTCTGGTCTCGGCAATGTCTTTTTTGGCTTTTCTGCCTGTGAACCACCAAATGTGCCCACATAATCATTAGCAAGTGTGGGAATTGTTAGGAGCTGCATATTTATTGTACACCCACCCATGTTTAGGTGCTGTGCAGAATACAATTGCCAGGGGATTGTTTTTGTCTAAGATGCCAAAGGAAGCTCATTAGCATTTGAGGGAAATGCCCACGTGATAGATGAGGGTCCTCACCATATTGGACCAGAGCTGGGCAGAGGCTGGGCCAAGAGGGTGGACCCACTCCCAGGGCCTGGAAAGAGGCGAGATGGACAGGAACTCACACCTAAGAGGGGAGGCAGTGGAGGTGAGGAAGCTAGTCTCCAAAACTATCTGGCACTGGTTCATCCTAACTCTGTACAGCCCTGGGACAGAAACTAGGACAGATTTCTGGAGCTTTTCTGGGTATAGGTGGGCCTTCCTCTGGACTGGCTTGACGTGCAACATGGAATTTCACTCAGACTGATGTGTGTTTGAGTCCTGGCTCAGCAACTTATTGGTAGGTGACCTTGGGTAAGTTACCTAATATCTCTGAGTCTCTGTTTTCTCATCTGAAAAATGTGCATAATGATACTTCTGTGCAAGCTTGTCATTGTGCAGCTTAGAAACAAAGTATATTAAGAGGCTGGCACCAAGCTTGACATATAAAGATGTTCCACATGTGCTGGCTGTTATCATCATATGGCTGTGGTTGCCGTGGTCCATTCAAGATTGTAGGCTTTGTCTTGTGTCCTTGGAATCTGAGGAAGATGAGTACCTGGGAGCCCGCTGCTCCAGGTAGAGTCCTAAAAGAGATGCCCAACCTAATTCCTTGGAAATGGGGAAAAGACTTGTGGTACTCGAGCATGTGAAAAATCTGTTGAAAGGCGTAGAGAAGAAAGCGGTAGAAAAAAGGGAAGAGCATTTTGAAATTTCCCCTAGGAAAAAATCACCAGTGACACCTGTGACTACCCTCCCCTC
Source organism: Phacochoerus africanus (assembly GCF_016906955.1). Taxonomy (NCBI): domain Eukaryota; kingdom Metazoa; phylum Chordata; class Mammalia; order Artiodactyla; family Suidae; genus Phacochoerus; species Phacochoerus africanus. The sequence continues at coordinate 8,605,887 of NC_062559.1, read as the reverse complement.
CCACTGCCCCACGTGGAGGTCACCACCCCAGGGAGCCTCCATCTTCACAGATCAATGGTGAGAAGCCCAGGGAAATGCATGTAGTCAGTATTCCAGCCACGTGTGTGCTGCGTCCTATAGAAGAGGAGCACTTGATCCAGGTAATTAAAAGTGTCAGCTCCTTATCCAGGAGAGGCTTCTATTAAATTCTGTAAATATTTTTGCATGTTGGAACTCTGAAGAAGACTTATTGATCTGTGGCAGGCTGCCAGGCAGCTGGTAAAGCTTGGGAAAATTGTTCTCAAGCCGAGGCAGGTCCTGGGAGGGGTGGGAAGGCAAACAATGTGGAGGCTCTTTTGTTGCACCTTTATCTTGGCCTCCCGTGAGGAGCCCGCATTTTCTCCCAGGGCTGCTGAATCGATAGCAACAATGACATGAACTGCTTGGTTAGTGCAGCCTTAGTGATTCTGCTGTGAGCCGATTCAGCGTGACTGCTCAGAGGGGCAGCCTGGATAAAGTTGGGAGGGGTGTTGATGTCAGGGGATGAGCCTGATCCAGCTGGAGGGGGCAGGTGGCACTGTTGGGAGGCAGGTGGAGGGGATGATGCTTCCTGGACCCTGGGCTCAGTCCTGTCCTCCTAGACCTCATGAGTGGCACTGACCTCCGCCCGTTAGGATCGATATCCGCTCCTCCTCCTATCTCCTGCCTTGGCCCCTGGGTCTGCTCTGAAGATGCTGGAAATGGTGTTGGCCACCTGCTATGTGTCGTCAGTTGGGTTTTGAAAACAGAGATGTAGAGATGGGCAGAGGAGAGCTGGCATGACCAGATCTTTCCTCATGGTTTTGGTCCTGTACCGTTGGACAGGCACCCCAAGGAAGAGCCAAAGGCGACAGCTGAAAGGGCTGCCCAGCTGCCTGGCACTCCTAGAACCCTTGCTAGCTAAACCAACTGAACTAGAACTACCGGTTTCCTGTTGGTGATCTCTCTTTCCTCTGTCTTCTTCATGGCGCTATTTCTAGTTCTTAGAACACTTCGTAGCACATAGTAGGTGCCCAGTAAATGTTGAATGAATGAATGGATGAGTGATTCCTTCCTTTGTCTTGATTTATTTCTCCAGGGAAGGTTCCCAGGGATGGAGCAGAGGGTGGGGTGGAGAGAGGGGCCGTCCTAGGGCTTGGAGCTTCTGGAAAATCCTATTGACCCTGTATGCTGAGGTATGCTGTGTGGACCACTCCAGGACATGGAGTCCAGGTGCTTCCTTCTATCTGGCAACTTCTGCCACCTGGGCTGTAGGGCAGAAGGAGCGGCTAGAAACAAAGGGCCAGGTGGTGAGGGAAAGGTGAGACATTGGAAACAGGTAACATACATGGTGCCTGCACCTGATAACCTCCTCTCTGCCACCCCACCTCTGGTCCAAGGTGCCCGGCAGCTCCTCCCTCCTCCCTTCCCTCCACTCTTGGTTCCCGTCAACAGTGGTCTTGGCATGTCTATGGGGGCCTGGCACGGGCTGGCACAGGTTCTTGGGCTCCCTTAACTTTCTTTCTTCCTGCCACTTGGCATTTTGGAGATTTATGGCTCACTTGCACCTTCAGTGGTTCTGGAAGACTGGGAAAACGGAGCCCACATGTCGATAATTTTGTTGTTTGTTTGTAACTTCTGTGGCGTGAGAGAAGCCTACAGAGTTGTAATACAGTGTGTGGTTTGGGATTGCTGCTTTTTCCCCTCTAAATTTCCCATTGCCTCACCTCTCTCTGTTACTATTATGTGATGGGGTCTGTCTGCCTTAGAGTTTGGAGCAGAGACACATGGTTGATCTGTCAGGCTGGTCTGACATTTCAGTTGAGCGCCTGAGTCATGTAGTAGAGAGGGCTGAAAGGGTGGTACATGTGTGTCCTAGATGGTTCTGAAGCCATGTTCTTTTCCTCAAATTTGAGGCAATTTGCTAATTTTCCTTCCAGTGTCTCTGGGAAAAGAGAGCCCCCGCTCTGTGCTTGAAGTTTCATTCTCTGCAGGGAGCCATTGCTTTGCTGTTTAAAGAAGGCTTTATGCTTTGCAGCTTTAGATCATTTCACATGATGAAACACCATCTCACTACTGACAATTGTAATTTAAAATGTTTGATGGTCTTTTCAACTGAAAAAGAGTAATCATCCCTTGCTACAAGCAGACTTGGAAAGTCACCGTTACCAAGCCAACTGGGAGAGTCTCGTGCTGGCACCTCCTGGAAGAGTCTAGTTCTCACTGGGGCCTGTACTACTTCATTTGCTCCTCTTCCTCATCCTCACTGCCTTTTCACCACATTGGCTGCTCTCTGCCCCCAGGTTCCACCACCACCACCACCATCACCACATCATCATCACAGGCACCACCACCACCAGCATCACCACCACCATCACCACCACCACCATCACTACTACCACCACCGTCACCACCACTGCCACCATCACCACCATCATCATCACAGGCACCACCACCACCAGCATCACCACCACTATCAGCATCACCACCACCATCATCACTACTACCACCACCGTCACCACCACTGCCATCATCACCACCATCATCACCATCACCACCACCACCACCACCATCACCACATCATCACAGCCACCACCACCACCACCATCACCACATCATCACAGGCACCACCACCACCAGCATCACCACCACCATCAACATCACCACCACCATCATCACTACTACCACCACTGTCACCACCACTGCCATCATCACCACCATCATCACCATCACCACCACCACCATCGCCACATCATCACAGCCACCACCACCACCACCATTACCACATCATCACAGGCACCACCACCACCATCAACATCACCACCACCATCACCACTACTACCACCACCGTCACCACCACTGCCATCATCACCACCATCATCACCATCACCACCACCACCACCATCACATCATCACAGCCACCACCACCACCATCACAGCCACCACCACCACCACCATCAGCATCACCACCACCATCATCACTACTACCACCACCGTCACCACCACTGCCATCATCACCACCATCATCACCATCACCACCACCACCATCGCCACATCATCACAGCCACCACCACCACCACCATCGCCACATCATCACAGCCACCACCACCACCACCATCGCCACATCATCACAGCCACCACCACCACCACCACCGCACATCATCACAGCCACCACCACCACCACCATCAGCATCACCACCACCATCACCACTACTACCACCACCGTCACCACCACTGCCATCATCACCACCATCATCACCATCACCACCACCACCACCATCAGCATCACCCCCACCATCACCACTACTACCACCACCGTCACCACCACTGCCATCATCACCACCACCATCAGCATCACCACCACCATCATCACTACTACCACCACCATCACCACCCCAGACACCACCACAACCATCACCACCATCACCACCACCTACACACAACCTGCACTCTCTTCCTAAGTTCCCACGTCTGCCTCCATTTCCTCATCTATTAAAAACTGGGACTCTGAATTCCAGGCTGCTGGTTTCACCAGAAAGCACAGATAGTGGGAAGTGCTGAAACTTGGAGACTTACTGGTGAGGCGGAGAATGTTTGTGGAACGACAGAATCCTGAGTCCACCACTGTTGCTGTGTGGCCTTGGGTGTTTATTGAACTGTCATGGGTCTCTCTTTTCTCATGTGTCAAGTGAGACTAGTAATGCTTTCCTGCCTGGGCTATTGTGTTTTAGAGCCAATGTTATAAAGCTCCTAACACAAGGCTTGGCTCAAGTAATCTCAGTTTTATCACAAGGAATGGTATCTTGTAGGACAGTGTATTTCAAAGTACTGTAGTGTATATATATATGCAGCTTTGCTGCTCATACTCTCTTGCTCAATGAGCTACATACTATAAAACTTTTATGACCATTGCCTCCACCACCTCTCCCATCACCACTGCCCCACCATCACCACCACTGCCCTTACTTTCAGTATCCTTAACACAACCACTGGCTCCACTCACATCAGCTATAGGAAACTCTTGTAACAGTGCTTGGCAGGTAAGTCCAGTAAGTGCTTTGCATGTGTATACTCACTTAATTCTTACTGAAACTCCATGATGTATTCAAATGTCATTAGCCTCATTTTCATTATTATTACCTTCATCATAAATGACAAATAGAAGTCTCAGAGATATTCAATAATTTGCCCAAGGTCATGGAGTTAATAAGTGGTGACAGAGGCTCTGTTCTGTTTAATGCTTTTGGCTACATCTTTCAAGTTATTTATGCATGTGCTTTTGTGTCTGTCTGTGTGTCCATGGATATATGTGTTCCTGTATAGGTCAGTACACTTTCATTGTGACATTGAGGAGGCCATGGTGGCCTTATTGAAGACATTAAGTCCATTGCAAACAATAGAGGTAGAAAATATTCAAGAGACCTCTAGAAGACACCACAAGATGATTTGGTATTTTTAAAAGCAAGGTTATTTTTGAAATTCCGTGATAGAAATTAATTAGAGTAATAAAAGCGTAAGAAAGGGGAAGGAAAGTAGAATTTTGATCTTGATGCAGTTAAAACCTTCACTAATAACCTTATTTTGTTTAACAGTGATTATAATCAGTGGAGAAATGCTGTAAATTAGTCAATTATATAATTGAGATTTCTCTCAACCTTTCCTTTTATTCTCTCCCAACTTTGTTTTCTGCCCTGGAAATAAAGAAGCATAGAAAAGGAGTCTTTGGGGTTCAGGTTGGAGAGCGCTCTTATTCTGGCCAGAAACATCTCATTAAAATAGTCGGTAATGAAAACACCCAGAACCCTAGAGCGCCTGCCCCCATCTGACCTTGGATGGCAATTGAAGAAAAGCAGGGGTAATGTCTGTTTTCTTACAGAGTATTCGAACAAAAGAAACAGAGACCCATTCCCTTGGTGGCTCAGCGGAAATGAACCTGCATCCTCACGGACACTAGTCGGGTTCAATCTCTGGCCTCAGTGGGTTAAGGATCTGGCATTGCCGTGAGCTGTGTGTAGGTCACAGACACGGCTTGGATCCTGTGTTACAGTTGCTACAGTGTAGGCAGGCAACTGTAACTCCAATTTGACTCCTAGCCTGGGGACTTCCATATGCCCTGGGTGAGGCCAAAAAAAAAAAAAAAAAAAAAAAAGGAAAAAAAAGAAAAAGAGTCCTCTTTTTCAGTGACCCCAGGTGCCAGTGCCAGGTGGCCCATAAAGTCTGGACTGCTTAGCTTTGTGAGTCCGTGACATGTGATGTGGTCTGGAGTTGCAAGGAAAGAGTTCAGCCACCCCTCTGCTTGGCCAGCTACTAGCCTTGTGGCTTCAGTGCATGCTTTGTACAGAGGATGACAGGGGCTGACTGGACTCACCTCACAGCTGTCCAGTCCAGTCCACTTGTGGCTGGTCAGGGGTGACATCTCTACATAAAAAGTCACTTTATTTTATGTTATAGAAACAGGTCGTTGGATGCATGTTTGATTTGGGTGTACTTCCTGCCCCATCTTAAACAGTTGTACACTGGGGACTTACGTTAATGGTGGGAAAATGGAGCTATCTATTAAAATGTAGTCACTTCAGAAGAAACTAGAGACTTCCTTGGCAGGGGATAGGGAGAGAAGATGGAGTGTGTCTGGATGTTGGGATGGGGGCATGGATTGTGGCTTTAATATGTAGATGTGGGAATTCCCATCATGGCACAGTGGAAAGGAATCCGACTAGTATCCATGAGGACAGGGGTTCAATCCCTGGCCCCACTCAGTGGGTTAAGGATCTGGCGTTGCTGTAGCTGTGGTATAGGCTGGCAGCAACAGCTCTCCTTAGACCCCTAGCCTGGGAACTTACATATGGCAAGGGTGTGGCCCTAAAAACAAACAAACAAAACAAACACCACGTAGATGTGCACTGTAAACCCCAGAGGTTTCTTCATACCCAGGTGATCTAGTAATCCAGTGGCTCAAGTAATTCTGAGGCCACTTTGTTTCTCTCTGACTCTTTGCACTGAGGAGCTGTAAGACGGTCCTTTCAAGGGAAGGGTTGGAGCCGGTGTAGAACCATTTCAGCAGCAGACAGCCTCTCACAGCCTGGATGGGTAGACTAGTGGTCTCTGATGGAACTCCATAGACCGATCTCAGGAGAATAAGCAGTGGGACACCCAGAACCATGCGGGCGGGAGGGGTGGCAGTTCCATGGCTCAGGAAACCAGCTGTGGGGAAATATGGATTTCAGAAGTCAGGCCAAGCAGGAGATCAGAAACCCAAGGCTGCACTTTGGGCCAGAGATCTGGTGAAGGGGGTGAAAATTAGCAAAGGGGATTTTTTTTTTGTTCCAATGAGGTGTTTGTAAAGTTGAAAGTCAAGTATAAAGTCAGATAGAAAAGAGAGGGCATGCACATGCGTCACGAAAAAATATTTGATCATTAAAGCAAATTCTCTGCCCTCTCGACACGCATCACCCTTCGTGGCCGAAACTGGTCCTTGATGCGATAAGTGTGGGGGCAGCTCCTGCTGGGGAGTGCCTGTCTGCAGGCGGGAAGACAGGGGCAGGCAGCACCTGGGACAGCCCGGCTGCCCTTGACTGGATGGACTGCTCTGCAGAACATTTGCTGTCAGCCTGGCTTGGAGTCAGAGCGCCAGACAGTGGACGGCACAGGAGATTGAGGGCAAGTTGGAAAAGGTCATTTTGTTGAAGTCTTGGAGTAAGACCAGGAGCAAATGAAAACGTGGTGATTGTTAAGTATGATCTGTTGAGAGCAGTGCTGTGCTACACAGCGTCACTGCCCCGAAGCAGTCTCCATCTTCATCTCTGAAACCTGTGAGGAGGTTACCTTCCACGGCAAAAGGGATGTTGCAGCTATGATTTTAGTTAAAGTTCTTGACATATATACTGAATTATCCAGGTGGCCCGATAGACACACAAGGATCCTTATTAAAGGGAGGCAAGAAGGTTAGAATCAGAGATTTGAAAATGCTGCCTTATTAGCTCTGAAGTTAGTGGAAAAGGCCTTGAACCAAGGAATACAGGTGGCTTCTAGAAGCTGGAAGAGGCAAGGGAACAGATTTTCCCCTAGAGCCTCCAGAAGGAGCATGCAGTTCTGTTGACACCTTGATTTTGGCCTAGTGAAACGCATTTTGGACTTCTGACCTCCGCAAGTGTAAGATAATCTGTTTTAAGCCACTCAATTTGTGGTAATTTGTTGTAACAGCAATAGGAAACTGATACAGCTATCAATTTCTTCTAAGGTATTTTTTTTCTTTTTTTTTCTGCCCCATGGCATATGGAGTTCCTGGGCCAAGAATCCTTAACCCACTGTGCCAGGCTGAAGATCAAACCCATGTCCCTGCCACTGCAGAGACCCTGTCGAGCCCTTTGAGTCACAGTGGGAACTGCTATATTTCTTCTACAAGCTTGTTCTAGAAACTTTGTCTATAATTCCTGTTATGATGATTTGGTATGTATCAGTATTGATAACACTTAAATAAGGATTTATGGTTTTTTGTCTTTTTTTTTTAGGGCCATACCTGCGGCATATGGAGGTTCCCAGGCTAGGTGTCAAATCAGAGCTATAGCTGCCAGCCTATGCCACAGCCACCACAATGCCATATCCAAGCCACATCTGCAACCTACACTACAGCTCATGGCAATGCCGGGTCCCCAATCCACTGAGCAAGGCCAGGGGTCAAACCCATGCTTTCATGGATACTAGTCAGATTCATTTTTGCTGAGCCATGACAGGAACTCCAGGATTTATTTATTTATTTATTTATTTTGTCTTTTGCCTTTTCTAGGGCCGCTCCCATGGCATATGGAGGTTCCCAGGCTAGGGATCCAATCGGAGCTGTAGCCACCGGCCTACACCAGAGCCACAGCAACACGGGATCCAAGCCGCGCCTGCAACCTACACCACAGCTCACCGCAATGCCGGATCCCCAACCCACCAAGCAAGGCCAGGGATCGAACCCGAGACCTCATGGTTCCTAGTCGGATTTGTTAACCACTGCGCCACGACGGGAACTCCCAGGACTTATTTTTTTAAGAGGAGTAAAGTCATGCTTATTTCAATCTTGGGTAAAAGTCATCAAAAATGTTGTGTGCTCTTCGAGGACCCTAATTGCAGCCATACCACCACCTGTTGGCAGCACAGTGTCCACTTTAGGAAAATCATCTAAGGAAAATAAGACAGAGGGGAGTGTGGTAACAGGACAACACTGAAGTTATAAGCGAAAGCAAATACCATGCCTTGACATGCAGCTGTACCTAATAGATGGGTGGGTCACTGATGGATTTTATAAAAATTGCGTGAGTCTGGAGCACTTTGAGAAAATAATTTCTTTCCTCAGTGTATACAGAATACCGTAGGCTATGTTTTCTGCAAGATCACTTCCGACTTCCGTTCTTCCCCAATATTATACGGTTATATAGCTGTATGTTCTCAACTGTGTGGCTCAACATGAAACTCACTGCTTCTTCCCTCCACGTCAGAAACAAAGACAAGCCCTCAAAGATCCCTTGCAGCCAAAAATATTGAGTGAGAGCAAAGCACAGAAACACATACACACACCATCACAACAAATCCACACATAAACATTGACGAGAAGGAAATGAATCTACTTTCCTCCTTAACCCAGAATGGGTGTTGGACCCCCCTTGGAGTTATCTGTGCGCAGGCTGGAGAGAGGGGTGCAAACCGCTTGCTGGTTGTTGTTGCTATGGAAACTGGCAGAGACAAAAGGCCACACAGATGAAAGGATAAGATGACATCTAAGGACTAAAAAACAAAACAAAATGGAGTTTTCTCTCTTCCCTTCTCCCTGTTTTGCTGCATGAACGTATTAAATGCTATGATTAGAGAGGCCAGAGGTGTGTGTGTGGGGGGGGAAGTGCAGAAGGATGAAGGACAAGGTTGTGCCTTCTGTCTTTGTCACTTATTTTAACTCCATAATCCAATTAAGGCTTGTCTCCTTAATTGCCCATCACTTTCCTATCCTACAAAAAAGAATCTACCCATATGCCTGAAGGTAACACGCAAAGCTCTCATTTCTCTCTAAGGAGGGAAGTATGGATATTTCAGCTCAATGTACAGAAGATCTTTCTAACCAGTGGACCGCCTGCCTGCCTTCGTTTGGGGGTGTTTTCCTCTCTAGAGGTCAAGGAGTTGCTGATAGGGGGACTGAGGTCGACAGAGTGACCTCTAAGGTCACTGCCAACTCTCATGCCTAGTGGTTCAGGGATTAGTCATTCCAGCCATTTGACATAGGGGAAGTGGGACTGAGTTTCAAACGCATCTTTTTTTTATATATAATGATTTTTATTGGTTCCATTATAGCTGGTTTACAGTGTTCTGTAAATTTTCTGCTGTACAACAAGGTGACCCAGTTACGCATACATGTATACATTCTATTTTCTCACATTATCATGCTCCATCATAAGTGACTAGACATAGTTCCCAGTGCTACCCAGCAGGATCTCATTTCTTATCCATTCCAAAGGCAATAATTTGCGTCTATTAACCCCATATGATTTCAAGGCTCCTGTCCTGGGAAGCCCCAGAAATCTCCCTTTCATTAGCCTCTCCACCTTGATCTGGAAAATTTCCTAAATTTTGGGATTGTGGTGACTTTTTACCACTTCAGAAATTAGCCTTGACTTCTCCAAAATCTTCCAGGAGAAATTTCGAATTAAAATAAAAAAAATACAACTGAAAAACTAATGATAGTTGAATAAAAGAGGAACTATAGACGTGTAGACATCATTGGTTCCAACCTTTCTGCTGTTGAACGAGTGTCATCAAGCCAGTGTTTCACTTGTCACCCAGGGATCACCTAAGTCAGGAAAGGTGGAGTCTTGTGCTAAAATGCTTATTCAGAAAATTCATATTCATGGAGCCCCTTTTCAGACCTCCTGAAGTGAGGAATTTCTTGGGATGGGTCCAAGGGATCTGCTCATTTTACACTCATTTTATCCTTGAGATAAAGTTCCCCCGTTCTGCCAGGGTCTTCCTGATGACCTTCAGGGCGGCCAGAGAGTCCAGGATGGGGTCATTTAGCTCCTTGGTTGGTAAAGAATCTCTCTGGGGTAAGTTTAGGCAGGTTTTCGTCTCTTGGACAGACTGGAAAGCAAGCTCAGTATGTTCTTTTCTTTTCTTTTCTTTTGTCTTTTTAGGGCCACCCCCACGGCATATGGAGATTCCCAGGCTAATGGGCGAATCTGAGCTGTAGCCGTCACCGTACGCCACAACCACAGCAACACCAGATCCTTAACCCACTGAGTGAGGCCAGGGATCAAACCTGCATCCTCATGGATACTAGTCAGATTTGTTTCCACTGAGCCACGACAGGAACTCCATCAGTATGCACTTGCAACAAGACTCTTCTCACATGTGGACAACTCAATCATTCCTGTTTTTTCCCATTTGAATTTCTGTCATCAGTGAGGTGTGAAAATGCCCTGACCTATCTCACATTGTGTCCATCTCCGGTTTCTCTCAGCTTGATTGACTCCTCTGCACAGCCTGATAGGTTCTTCATGCCATGCAGTTTGTTATACGCACTGTCTGTCCTGATGGAATGCCAGCTTCCTGTCGTCATTTTGTTTGTCAGTGCTTATATTTAGCCGCTCCCCTTAAACACGTGCTGTACCACTGGTTTTCAGACTCTAGCTGCATCAGATTCACCTGGAAGGCTTGTTGAAACACGGGCTGCTGGGCCTGCCCCCAGGGATTTCTGATTCAGTAGGTCCAGGATGAGGCCTGAGAATGTGCATCTCTAACAAGTGATGCTTGGTGATGCCCAGGTGATGCTGATGCTGCTGGTCCAAGGTCCATTTTGAGAACTGCTGCCCTATATTTTGCCCATGTCACTGGACTATGTAGGCCCCTTAGGGAGTCTGATTCATTTCTATCCCACTAGCACCATGCATTGCATCTGACAAGGCCATGCACCAGAAATATGTGTTACACTGAACTGAACAAATGAAATGGGACACCTCTCTGACCTTAGGCTAGTCCTTGGATTCTGACTCCAAAGCCAGATGACCCTCCAGGGAGACCTGGTTGGCACTCCCCAAATCTGGCTGAGGCCTATTGTTGGACTCATTTGCAGCCACAGACTCTGAGGCCAGATTGGTGCCAGGGCTGCGACCTTCCTGCAGCTGCCCAGCTCAGAATCAGGCTTGATATAGTTCACAGCTGTGATGGGAAAACATCCTTAAGCCTCTGCTCTGGCTTGTTCTTTAGGGACAACAGTGGGGCCAGTTGCCCAAGCCCTTGGACTCCTGTCTCACTCCAGAGTATTCCTGGTCTCAGCCAGTGACTCTTAAACCTCCTTGGGAGCAGAATAAATCTACTTATTCCTACTGCAGAAGACAAGGCAGTGTGAATTACAGTAGGTCTGAAAATACAGAGTATATTGGCTCCTCAATATATGGTGATCCAAACTTCTGTTCTCTGGTGTTTATGTCTAGGTGACATTGCCTAATAATGAACATATCAACAGCCACAGCAGTGAGCCCGGATTATCTCATTGATCTTCTATGATTTAAAGTCCTATAAGTCCTGTTTCACATACCAGGACACCGAGGCTAGAGTGATTCAGTAACTGTGATCTGCAGTCACAGAAAGGCAGGTGCTGGTCTCAGGTCTCTCTGACTTCAAATCCTGAGCTCTGAACACCAGGCTCTATGGCCCTTCAGTCACTAAACTTCAGATGGTTTTTAAGGGATCCAACTTATACTGAGTTCCACTCTGTAATGAAGAGTTAGGATAAGTTTCTAGCATATTTTAGAAATATTTTTTTACTTTGAAAAAAAAGTTTAATGTGATTTTAAAATGTTTTTAAGCTATGGATTTTTATACTTAAGTCAAATAACTTTTAGAAGGATGGCTAACATATAAAACCAATGAAAATGTACCTAGAAGCCCCAGTGGTCCACCCTCTCAGACCCCTAGAGACTCATACATCAGTCTGGAAACCAGTGGAAGAGTAAAGTCGGCAGAACATTGGCCATCAGAAGACTTGTCTTTCAGCCATGAGGTGTGGTACAAGTCAGGAAGTTCCCTAGGACTCAGTGACCTTGGTTGTAACGTCACAGAGATGGACAGAAGGATCCTACCATGTCTCTGATGATGACCTTGATTAATGAGCTTGAACTAATAGTTCAAAAAATAATTTAAAAATATAGGCTTTACTTTTATGAAGAGACAAAAGCTAGTCATAATGAGCACATTGCATACAACTGTGCTGTGAAATGCAAGAGCTTAGAGAGCAAGGATGCCCTAAAGGAGCAGGTCAAAATACCCTCTCATTTATATTAGTGCTTTCTTAGGATCCCCTCTCCCTACCCCTTTTCCATTTATAGATAGAAGACAGCCGTGTTTCGATGTAACCCGGATCAGATGGGCACAAGTTCATCATCAATAGTACCTGAATTAGTAACAGATTATGTATCCAAATCCACCCACTTTTACAAACACATTTTCAGAAGGAGTTGATGATTCTGTGATAAAAAAAAAAATCTTTAAACCCCAATGTCAGTGATTTGGGTAGTAAAGATTTTTTCAGGGCGAGCCTGGAAATGTAGGATGTTGGCTTCCACCTTAATTTTGTTTTCTGTCCTCACTGTTATAGTGCGTGGCCTCTTTCTTTGACAAGCTGCGGGGAAGATGACACTGTTACAGTGAATGATGCAGTCATCTCGGTGTAAGCTGTAGGGTATAGGTCCTGTTATCCTTCCACAGTTAGGCATTAGGTGATTTTGTCATGATCTTCACTAGGGAATGGCTTGGTGCAGATGGTTAGTGTTGCATAGAAAATGCAACAGGGGATTCAGTGAGGCTAAGGAATTAAGACTTATCTTACAAAGGTGAAAAAAAAAAAAGCAGAAGAGGTTGGTTTAATTAGTTATTAAATCAAACTATAAAGGATTATTTAAAATACCTGTACTTGACTTCCCATTGTGGCTCAGTGGTAATGAACCTGACTAGTATCCATAAAGATACGGGTTCAATCCCTGGCCTTGCTCAGTGGGTTAAGTATCCGGTGTCTCTGTGGGCTGTGATGTAGGTTGCCGACAAGGCTTGGATCCTGCGTCATTGTGGCTCTGGATGTAGGTCAGGAGCTATAGCTCCGATTCGACCCCTAGCCTGGAAACTTTCATATGCCTCACGTGCGGCCCTAAAAAGCAAAAAAAAAAAAAAATAAATAAATAAAATAAAATACCTGTACTCATTTTTTATATTAACTACCTCTTTTACCAGGAGAGGGGCATTTTTAAACTTTAAGGGTGTTTTTAGCCAAATGAGACCTCCAGCTTGGGCATCTTCTCACCAGGTGGTGGCTGGTAAGAAACTTACTTTGATTTGTGGCATGTGGTCCAGATCATACCCATTTATTTTAGCCAAAATAACTCTTTCCGAAAATAGATGATATGGAAAACAGTAAATTGTGATGTAGAAAATCAGGGAGACTGAAAAACATAGACTTAGGACAATTTGGCATCCGTTTAAACACTTTTGGGGTGTTAGCCATCAACTCTGGTAATATCACCACACTGCTTTCTTTCCTAATATGTCTAAAATGGCCCATGGAAGACCAGTCCTTCTGGGGACAGTACCCATCTCCAGGACTTGATACCAGCTTTGCATAAGGCTGCTAGTTTATTGCACCTTACCAGCAGGAATCACCTATCACTGTGTGTACTTGCCTCCCTGTCCTCACTCCAGCCCAAAGGCAGTGAATATCTCAATGCACATACATGGACAGAGTCACATTTTTGAAAAATTAAAGTACATCACAAGGTAAATTCCTCAGGGAAAAAAGAGAGCTGTTTCATACCCCATTAGCAATCTTTTAGACTGGGTTCTCCTAGGTTTTCCATGAAATTTAAATACAGTACGGGAGAAAGCCATGCTACTCTGTGCAGTTTCAAAAGTTAGGGCATACAGGGGAAACCCCTCCCATGGAAGCCCTTTTGGGCGGAGCCACAGTGGAGGTCAGCGCAGTCTCCCAGGGCATCCAGCAGAGCCTGCATTCCCTTCAGCTCCGAAAGAGACCACTGTTTGCTCAGCTAAACATCAGATGACACGACTGGTTTGTGTCGAGAAGCCACATGATGCAAAAACACTTATCATTAAGGACCAGCATCCCCCTCTGTGCAGCAAGATGCTCACATCTGAGCGAGCCATGGTAACAGGATGCCTCCAGAGCCGGCAGGTTCCCAGCCCTGGTCCAGCTCACCCCCTCTGTTCTTTGCATGGCATCTTGGCACATGTGCCAGCTTTCCTTTTCTCCTCCACCTTCTCCCTCTCTCCCCTTCCTGTAGCCCTCCCATCACCCCTGCCTGCCTGCCCACCCCCTACTCCACCACCCCTGCCAAAAGTGAAACACATGTATAATGAATGCAACCCCAAGACAGAGTACAATCTTTCTTTGTCGCAGTAGTTACCCAGGAAAGATGATTTCACAAACAGCCTCTGTCATAATACCTTTCAAAATGTAATTTCCAAAGGTCTGCATCTAATTACCACAGAACTTTTTACAACAATATTCACACTAGTTGGAGGAGAAAAAGATTTTAAAAGGTCTAGCCACATTTAGCAACAAGCTCCATATTGTGTTGCATCCTCATGAGATTTTTGTTATTAGCCAACAAAATTTTATTTTGTTCTGTTTTTTGCCTTAGTGCATGTCTTGGCGCTTGCCATAGTAGGTTGTTTTATTTATTTCTTGTTTTTAAAATTTGTTTCTAAATTTTGAAGTTGTTTTTGTTTTACCCTAAAAAGGAGATGATAAAGATCAGTGAATCAAAGCCTCTTCAGTATTAAAGCCCAAATTGTGTCGAGGTTTTCTAGAAGCACATCTGAAAGGGTATACGTTGCATTGAATGTGTCTGTCCTGTGGGCGATGTGCATGCAGTTTGTTAAAGGAGGCTAGGCTTTCCCAGGGACAGACAGGGCAGTGAGGAGGCTGGGAAGGAATGGCATTCTGATGGGGGAGTCCAGTATTAGAAGAAAGCTGGGTTTCTGGAAGAAAGAAACCATCTCTGGGCCATCTTGGCAAATTGTAATTTAGGGAGGGATCCGCCTGAAATTAGTTAATCTAATTTAGACTGTGAGAAAAAGGCAGCCATTTCAGGGGGTGTGGATAATTTCAGGCTAAAAGCAAAATTTAACTGACAAGAATATCTCTTGCCTAGTTAAGCTAATGAAATCTTAAATAGGTTACAAAGAAATCAGAATATGAGCATTTGTAAGGGACCTGGGAAGAAAAGGAGCAATTTCAGATAATGTGTCTTACTCTGGGTGGAAGGCTGATTTTGTCTCAAAAAGAATAGCTTTAGCCTAGTTAAGATAATGAAACCTTAACTAGGTTACAAAGCCATCAGAGCATGAGTGAACAGAAGTGATGCCTGGGAACTTGTCAGAATCCTGTTAAGAGAGTGACAGGCAGAGTTTGTAACAGAGTACAGAGGTGGCAGGGAGTGAGCAGGGAGCACTGATGGATAGACCACGCCACGTTCCCACATGACTGACACACAGGCAAAGGAACAAGGCCCACAAATAATAAATATATATATTGTAACTTTTCCATCAGACTCTTTTTATTCACTTTATCTCATAGCTAATATTGTTATTGGTTCATAGATAATGAGCAATTTAGCTTTTATTTGTAAACTGGAAGTGTTCTATATTTCTAAAGGATTTCTGATTTATATTTTCTCTGTGTACCTCCTTTGCTCATATTTTTAGATTGCAAAAAATATTACATATTTTTAAGAATAAATTACTCATGGAGCCTGTCTCAACTTCTCTTTAGTGAACCTACGGCTATACATAGAACAGATAACTGATGAATCTTCCTAAAAGCAGACATCGTGCAGGAGAAGCTGAACAGAAAAGGAATCAGGCTCCAGAAAAACTGAAATGGGCAGGATCACATTCAGGCATCTAGCATAAGTGTGTTGAGCTCTTACTGTGTTCTGGGCACTCTACGAGGTATTTGGGTTATGATATTGAACAAACCAGACAAAGATCCCTGCCCTTGTGGGGCTTACATTCCAGTGATGGGAGACAGACAAGCAATAAACAAAACAAGTAGGTCAATTATCTGCTATGTCAGGAGGTGTACTTTGCTGTGAAACAAAGGAAAAATAAAGCAGAATAAGTGTGGGAGGCAGGAGGTGGGGGACAGAATGTGGCATGAAACCTCACTGGTGGCCCCAGTCAGCATTTACTAAGGATCACTATTCTCAGAGCCCTGAGAAAGAATTCATCTACCAACCTACACATCTATCTATCCATCCATCCATCCATCCATCCATCCATCCATCCAGTAAGATTTTTTGGATACCTGACACTGTACTGGGCTTACAGATGCAGAGATGAATAAGACATGGGCTCTACCTGCAAGACATCACAGTGAAAAAAAGACCAAGATGAGAAAAACAATAATTGCACAATAGCACCCTGCCTCTCAGTGTCCCTTCAGGCAGGCTTTCCTCAGGTCCTTCATTGATGAAGCCTTTCATCATCTCGTCTAAAGAGCCTCCTCAATGCCTTTCTGTTCCCTGACCATGTGTTATTCTACCATATGGCTTGTGTCATTCCTGGCAGTGTTATATGCGTCTTTGTGTTCTGTTCTCCCTACTGGAATGTAAGCCCTGAAAGGAGGTATGTTGTTTTGTTCATTGCCGGATCCTTAGTGCCCAGGATGAGACCTGATACCTAGAAGATGCATAGTAAGGTTTGTTGAATGGATGAATAAAAGAATGATGTGCTGAAAAGGGGGGGCTATGTGAAGTATTGAACTGCTGACCTTGTATCTCCTAATAAAGTAGTGAGTAGAAAAGGCAATATTAACATAGGATCCCCTGGAAACAGTATACAGGGATATTAAAAACCATGCTATTGTAGTAAGAAAATGGAATATACCAGGTTAAAAATTTTTATTACAAATTATGAAATATTTCAGACAAACAGAAAATTATGTATCCATATACACCTTTTACGTGGGTTTTTATTACACACACACACACACGCACACTTCCTTGAAAGTTTTACAATGTTTCAGTCCCAAGACTCAAAATAACAATGCTTAGTAACAAATAGCCCCTGGTCACTTGAAAACTGCAAAAGTCTTGTCCATCCCTCAAAGAATTTCCCCTACCTCCAGAAGTGGTACCCCTGCATACCCCTACCATCGTTCAGCACCTCTGCAACATATGAGCTGTGTACCCTCTAGCATCCTCTCGAGCAAATCTTATCACTGTGTGGGTGATGGATGGAGTGGTATACAGCAGGGAGTGCCATTAGCAGTGAGACAACTAGAACCCTGCATCTTTTGGAACTGGTTTTCAGAGTAATTGGAGCATCAGTTTCCTTTGAAGCAGGGAGCCAAGGTAGAATGTCTTACACACTCCTTTTACAAAGATAGTCTATCCATAGCTTTAAGTTATTACAAATAATTCCCAAACTCTAGTGATCTAAAACACCAATTATGTATTTAATTCACAAGTTTCTAAATTGACAGTGTGGGCTGGACTTAGCTGAACAGTTCTCCTAGTCTCTAGGAGCTCACTTAGGTATCTGCTGTCAGCTGAGGTTGGCTGAGGGCCAGCTGATTCAGAAGGGCCTCGCTGGATTGGCTGGTCCAGAATGGCCTTAGCTGCATCAACTGGTCCAGCCTGGCCTCCAATGGAATGGCTGGTCTCTGTTCCATGGAAATTCCCATCCTCCAATAGACCAGCTTTGGCTGTTCAAGTGGTGGCCTGTTCAGGTGGGGGCTGGGCAGGGTCCTGAGAGGAAGCAGCAGTATGCAGTTACAGGTCACTTCTGCCACATTCTGTTGCTCAAAATGAGTCATAAGGTCCATCTAGAATGAAGGGCAGCTGGGGAAACAAGGAGTACCCCTTGATAGGAGGAGCTTCAAAGTCACATTTTAAAGAGTGAAGATACAGGGAACAATATAATGCTGTCATTTTTGTAAGGAATCCACCCAGATCCTGATGTCATTTCTCCATTTTTCCTGGATATTTGCTTTTCCTTCTCATGTCACTTTTTAAAATCTGAAAATGTTCCTAATTTCATGACTTTTTGAACACCCCCTACCTTCAGATCCCTGAACCAGGTGTTCTTCGAGATAGGAAACAAACACACAATCAGCGGTGTGTCCCTCCTTCAAAGGACAGAGGCAAAGAAGGAACTTGAGAACAGCACACCTTGATGGAAGTTTGTTGAGCACCCCAGATTGCGAGGCTTGGCATGAGAAAAGAAAGAACAAAGGATGAAGATGGTACAACTCTGTTCTAGAGACATCCACCACCGTTTTCGAATCGTTGAGCATCGTTTCTGGTAGCTCGCTCTTCCTCAACCCTACTTAAATACACAGTCCTGTGGAATTTACTTTTACATGCCTCCCGGAGGCAGCCCTTCTACCACCAACTCAATTCGGTTTGCTTCATCTTTTGCCATGACTACAACACAGCCTTATGGCTGGTCTCCCTGCCTCAATTCCTTCTTCTCTGCCAAATTTGGCTAAGTCTATATTGCCACCAGAATGTCTCCTAACATGGATATTTGGTCATGCCACTTCCCTGTGAAGATTCTTCCATGGGTGGCTCCAGCCTAAAAAATTACAGATAAAGATCCTTCCATGCCGTGCAAGATCATTTTGAACTGGCATCCTGTCACCCCACCATCTCATGTTTTATGCTTGAGCAAAACTGAACCATTGTTGGAGATCCTGTTGTGGCACAACATAAACAAATCTGACTAGTAACCATGAGGTTCCATCCCTGGCCTTGTTCAGTGGGTTAAGGATCCGGGATTGCCGTGAGCTGTGGTGTAGGTGATAGACATGGCTCGGATCTCACGTTGCTGTGGCTGTGCCGTAGGCCGGAGGCTGCAGCTCCGATTTGACCCCTAGTCTGGGAACCTCCATATGCTGCAAGTGTGGCCCTAAAAAGCAAAAAACAAACAAACAAAAACCCCCCAAAAACAACAACAAAAAAACACTGAACCATTGTTAGTTTCTTGAATACACTAGTCTTTCTCAAATGTTTTTGCCTTACATATTTTATTCCATTTTCCCTTTGATAAGAACAATCTCTCTTGCTTGTCTGTCTAAAGATTTTAACCTTCTTTGAGGGCAAGTTGTTCTCAAAAAGATACCTACATTATGTAGAAGCTGTATATGAAACTCAAGACAGGCTATTGCTGCTGTTTCTAATGGCTGCCAAGTTCTAGTCCTACTTCAAGAGTAATTCCTCTCCCATTAGAATTATCCTGTATTATATTTGTCTCTTCTCATTATTATTGTTTTTCTTATTATCTGAAACCTCCTTTAAGACAGTGGCCCATTCTTTTCAACTCTTTTTTTTTTAATCCAGCAGCTGGCATTTAATAAATATTAATCAAATGAATGAAATAAAACTAGAAAGACGTAGAAAATATTAAGTTCATTTAATGACATTTATGGGGAGTTCCTGTTGTGGCTCAGCAGGTTAAGGACCCACCATTGTTTCTCTGAGGATGTGGGTTTGATCCCTGGCCTCGCTCAGTGGGTTAAGGCTCCAGTGTTGCCACAAGCTGCAGTGTAGGTAGAAGATGTGGCTTGGATCTAGTGTTTCTGTGGCTGTGCACCTGCAGCTCCAATTCACCCCCTAGCCTAGGAACTTCCATATGCCCTAAAAAAGAAAAAAAATTACATTGATGAACAGGCAGCAAGTATCACATACTGATCACTAGACTTGACACCAGAATATGTGGTTTTGCTACTTCATAGTCATTTGACCTTGAGGAAGTCTCATTGCTTTTTTGGGGTGGGGTGGGGCAGCACACTAGTGATATACATGGAAGTTCCCAGGCTAGGGGTCGCATCGGAGCTGTAGCTGCCGGCCTACACCACAGCCACAGCAACACCAGATCCGAGCTGGATCTGTGATCTACTCCACAGCTCACAGCAATGCCGGATCCTTAACCCACTGCAAGAGGCCGGGGATCAAACCCACATCCTCATGGATCCTAGTTGGATTTGTTAACCACTGAGCCATGATGGGAACTCCCTCACCCTTTTCTGAAGTCTGTTTCCTCATTAGCTGAAGAAGAATAAACCTATCCTTTCTACCTCATAGTGTTGGGAGGGTCAAAGAAGAAAAAGAAATGTGAACATCCAATTATTTAAAAGCAAAACTGAGAATAAGCCCTAATACTTAAGCAGACTTTAAGGAGTCTGTGATCTTTCTCTACTGTCTAGATCCACAGTTTATGGTCCATGACTTGTAAAACCTCTGATGGGTAGTAGCAAGGTGTATGCTTTGAGTATTAATATATATTATATTTTGGGTTTAATACAGTCTTCTAAATTCTGTAGTTTTTTTGTTTTCCTGTTTTGGAATAAGTTATCCTCAAAGAACATTAAAGCATTTATGGTATCATGGATATAGGCTACAGCGAGTAGACAGGTTTGAGGTGCCGTGGTGGTTATATGAAACATAGTAAGTCCTCTTCCACTTCCTGCCGTGATCCTAAAACTTCAAATTTGGTATGGCATATGGTTCTGAAAAAATAGTGAAACAACTTACTAATCCTGGTATAGTCTAAGAAAATAAGAAGTTCAGGAATTGGTGTGTGTGAGAGTGTGTGTGTGAGAGAGAGAGAGGGAGGGAGGAAGGGTGGAGGGGGAAGGGGAGAAGGGAGAGGGAAAATGGGGGGAGAAGAAATCCAGAGGTGCATACACCTGTCCTCGAGAGTTAAATTAAGGGCTGGGGGTCCTTATATTCTTTGGCATCTCCTTCCTACCTACTCACCCACTTCTCCAAGTTCAAATCTTTTTAAGCCTTAAGGGGCTTATAGTGGTAACCCATCTTTATGCCCCACTCTCTTCATCTAGTTTCACTTTGGTGGTTTCTATGGTTCTCACTTGTGCACCCCCTCCAATTACATTTCTGTATCCTACATTTATTCCTGAGCCCTTGCCGTTTGCATCACCTCCTTCTTGGACATTTCTGAGTTTCTCCCTCTTTCATCTCTTCAAGACTCCAGGTCTTCTTCCTTCTTCAACCTTTCTGTGAACTGATCATGAATATACTGACGGGTTAAGAGATCCTAGCTGCTCTCTATTAAAGATGATTTTTTTTTTTTTACCTTTTGAGTTTTTGTTGTTTTGTTTTGCTTAGAAGAAACAGAGTTATTCATGTTAATGAAAAAGATTCATTAAAAACAGCCAGACCAAGTGAACAGCTTCCTCAACCAGACTCTGCTGCTATGATGAAAAGGGTGGAAGGGATGAAGGACTGTCCATGGGGAGGGCTGAGAGGACACCACGGTGAATACTGATCATTCTTCCAGGCTCTCTCTGGTTTTATTGAAGGGAATCAAATGTTCCTGCTAATTATTGCCAGGGCTTTGGCTGCTGTTCAGACTCAGTGACTAATTCAGGAAAAAAAGGGAATCAGAGGGATGGACAGACTGAGGTCAAAAACATAACCATGGCCAGACAGGTTACAAGCCCAAGAGGAGCACCGGGGCCCCCAAGACCCTGACAGTCTCTTCATCAGTTACTCATCTTGCATAAATTGAGAGAAATCCAGAGCAGATCATTCTACTATAGTAAAATAGTAAAATTTCCAGGACTTTTCAATTCTTGATGCATTCCCATTGTGACTCAGCAGGTTAAGAACAGGCTCAGTGGGCTTATGGTATCCATGAGGATGTGGGTTTGGTTCCTGGCCTCGCTCAGTGGGTTAAGGATCCAGCATTGCCGTAAACTGCATTATAGATCGCAGATGCAGCTTGGAACTGGTGGTGTTGTGGCTGTGGTGTAGGCTGGCAGCTGCAGCTCCAATTTGACTCCTAGCCTGGAAACTTCCATATGCCACGAGTTCGGCCCTAAAAAGAAAAAGAAATTCTTGAGTGGAGTAGAGTATGTGCTAGATAAGAAGGGCAGGGTGGAGCCAGGCAAACCCAGGTAGGTGTTTCACATGGGTTTAAGCTCCTGTTAGAATAAAAGCTGTGGGGAGAATCACACTTGTGACTGAGCTGTCCAAGGTGCTGACTCGCCTCTATGTTAAGTGACCCCTGGACATTGATTCTCAGAGATTCTGAGAACTACTTTGAACTCTTGCTACCCTTGACACTATGACCCTACCTCTTTGCTCCTTTAAACTTCTTTTCTGGGCCCTAAAATCACCTTTAACCTGCTTTACCGCAAATATGATATTTTGTGATGCATAGAACACACCTTAAATCAACAACTGGAGTGCAAGTTTTTAGTGTTCAGTACCAGATGCTGAGGTCTGTGGTAAAATACAGATATGTAATCATTGTGGGTTATATTGTAATTTGTTTTATCTGTGTACAGAGGAAAGGAAAAAAAAAACCTGATTCGTGAGGACAGGGTGGATTCTTAAAGGAGGAGAGAAATATTACAATAGTGGTTCAGACCCAACTGTCTCCAACTTTATTTTCTTCATCAAATTATATCTTCAAATGAAAATTCTATTGTCTTCCCTGATGTCAACCTTAAAGGTTAAGTGTCTCCAGCTCTTCTCTCTTAGGGGCCATTTATGGCTGAAATTAACAAGTTTGTCCAAACCTTTTAAAAATATCTTCTAGTCAGTACAACCTACTGATATAATGAGGTATACGTCTTTATAAGGCTTGTTGTAAACTTCTTCTTTTGGGGTCCTAAACTCCCTGTACCGCATTTCTTATGCATTTATCCCACCCATCTTCATGTATGTAGACATGAAACAAGTTTATCTCTATTATTCATTACATGATAGTCATTGGTCCTTTATTTCTCAGCTCTTGCCGTTATGGCAAGGATACTTAGCTTTGAGTTTCCAAACCCTCAAGGGGCATACAGGAGAAACCCAAGGGATTCGTGAACTTGGATGGGAAAAATTACATCTTTAACATCGAATTGAAATTTAGGATTTTATTCCATTACAGATACCACCAACGGCCTCACACATATGTTTGTATCATGTTATAATTGTTGAAGATACAGAGAACTATCGATAATGCTCATTACTACTTTGAAACTGTAGTAGTTATTACAACTACCATAGACTATAAGACCTTATTACTTACTGTGTTAATAAAGAAGTTTATATGTTGCTCTGTCACCAATTTGTTTTTTTAGAATATCTTGAAAACTGGAGAGCATCATAATCGGCTTTCTTAGTAAATGGTGTATTCTGTTTTATACATTTAAAAGCAGTATCCCTCAAAGGCATCCATAGGCTCACTAGATGACCAAAAAGGGTGAGGAGTCTCTGTTTTACAAACAAAAACTTCTCAAGCTTTTTGGAATTTTATCTTAATACGGCAGCTTAAATATCCCAGAAACCATTTTAACTGCTCTTATCTGAAACTCCAGTTCTATTGTATAGTTCTTAGGGACGGAGTTGAACCCTGTATGTAAGAAACTGAAATGTTATCATTTATACAAAGGAAAGGTGTACCTTTCTGCCCCATTTCAAATGTATATTTTGATGATGATCAGCATTTTACTTGGTCCTTAGCAGCACACTGGCCAGGTGTCCTCAGGAAGTCATTCTTTCTTAACTAAAACTCAGTATTTCCCTCCACATGGGAGGTTTGTATTGTTTATATTGTAATGCATCACGGTATTAACTTACCTTCATTAAGAGTCACTCTTCTTTTTTACTTTGGCCAGTTGCATAGGTTTATAAGAGTTTCTTGTATCTTTTTCTCAGTGCTTATGTCTTCTCTCCCCATACCAGTTTAGTGTCACCTGTGAGACACACCAGTGTCCTTTTCCCTAAGGAAAAGATGCTAAACAGCACTGGCCTGGTGCTTATCTTCAAGAAACCAGGCTCATCCTATTATGCTTCTCCACTCAGAGATACTTTTTAAGCACACCATTCCCTAAGCAGCTTTTTATATATGAATCTCCAGCCCTACATTATTGCTTTGATTCCATCACAATTCATTCAATAGATTAAAAAAATACATGGAGAAACTTTTATTAATGAGGAAGAAATTCTGTTCCTCTTTATTCAGATTCCTTCTTTCTCAAAGAGTTTTTTTTTTTTTTTCGTCTTTTTTTGTTGTTGTTGTTGTTGCTATTTCTTGGGCCGCTCCTGCGGCATATGGAGGTTCCCAGGCTAGGGGTTGAATCAGAGCTGTAGCCACCGGCCTACGCCAGAGCCACAGCAACGCGGGATCCGAGCCGCGTCTGCAACCAACACCACAGCTCACGGCAACACCGGATCCTTAACCCACTGAGCAAGGCCAGGGATCGAACCCTCAACCTCATGGTTCCTAGTCGGATTCGTTAACCACTGCACCACGACAGGAACTCCTTTCTCAAAGAGTTTTAACAAATAGACATGTGTTTTCTTTTGTTTGAACCATGTTGCTTTCCTATTAATAAGGATGCTTAGATTTTATAACCACATATTAAAATGAATATTTTGATAAATGTTATATCTCTGGGAGATGGAGTTGAGACAAATCATCAACAGATGTGGAATTGTGATGTTCAGGAGATTTTTTCGCCCTTAAAAGTTACTCCCAGAGGTTCGGTTCTTCACACATGTATGTACACTCACCTCTGTATGTAGTCTTGCACAGACAGTTCATAATTGCCTTAACTGACTCGGGGTGACCAGCTGGTTTTCATAAAATAGGTGCTACATTTGAATGAAATGGCCCTAAAAATTCTCTTTGGGAGACTCTTCATTCAAAATCCAGGAATCTTGCACTAGTATCCTTTTTAAAGCCCTTTCATGCAGTGCTTTATTGATGTTCTGTTTTCTTCCTGCCTTTCCAGAGCGCATCTGGTCTTGGTGAGACGTTCTTACTCGTTCTGCCTCAGGGTACAACCCACCGGCTTGGTGCCTCCTTGCAGTTGAATCTGGTATCATTTACACACTTGATGGTTTTGTTGAGTTGTGTATTGAATTTCTCTTCACCATTTTCTTGTTGTAACTGCCATGCCCTTACCCACCCTCTCAGGTTTGCTCTATCCCAGCCTGCACTCCGATTTCTGCTAAGTGACCCATTATCACTAACGTAAGTGTTAGCCTGTTCTATCCATAGTGACTCTAAACAGTTGTGAGGAAAACCTGTTCTTACAAGGGTCACTGAAACAATTGGGCTCACAGTGGTTCCCATCTTCTTCTTGTAGACTCCCTCAGCCATTTCTTCAGTTCCACCTTGGAGTTCTTATGAATAGAGGATTCATTTTTAGCAAGGCAGTCTTTAGAATCAGTGGCCGTTTATATGAGTATGTTACATATTTTGGCCAGTTTCATTCTTGAATTCCTTCAGAACTCTTGGGTGCAATCCATCTCATTCAGATAACTAACGCATTTATTTTGTAAATTTAGCTTGCGGCATACTTTGCCTATATAATAGCCATATGACCATCCCTTCCCTGCTAACGGAACCTGGATTCTATTTACAGAGGGATAAGGAGGGGAAGGTAGGTTCCTCTGACAGCCCTGGAGGATGCATAGTGACTAAGATGAGCCAGGCATGGTCATCTCATTCTGCTTTGACAGATACTCTCTTGGCAGCTTCCAAGCATCTAGGGGTGTCTCTGAGACTTTTATAGCTAATCAAAGGAAAGGAGAAGTGTTCTAGAAAATATTTCGATTTCACATAAAAGGCTAGATCCTTGTGAGAGGCAAACCTTTTTTCCCTCTCCCCTCCTTCCCTGCTTGGCATGCTAGCATGCAGACATAATGTCTGCAGTGGCTGTGGCTGTCTTGCAAGCGTGATGCAACGGTCAAGAGAAACAAAATGCTGACCCAGCACCCTCACATTTTTGAACCCCTGCACTACTCCGTAACAGCCTGTTTCCAGAACTCATGTTGTGTAAGATAATTAAACAACTTCTCATAAGTCAGATTTTCTGTTGCTGGAGGCAAAATGCATTTTAACTAGTTTGGGCTTAAAATATAGTGTTTTGACTACTTTTTCCATCTGGGATTTAGGTTAGGTTCTGGGTTTTAGATGTAGTTATAGGTAAGAATCCAACATTTTAGAGGACATTTGGGAGCAAAACATCATCTAATCCTCCTTGGTGGGAGAAAACAAAAAACAAAAAAACCCGACGGTTTGGCAGTACTTTGGAGTTCCAAGGAACCATAACAAGGAGAGTGTTAATCACCATGGGTAATTCGGCCCCCAAACAAAAACAAACCACCACCACCACCAACAAAACCCCTAAAAAAGTAGGGAAACAGTGAGTGGAGCTTCTCTAGGCAGAGAGAAAAGGCTAAAGAAGCAGTAAGCCAGGAAGGATGTGAGACCTCTTGTGGACACTTTCTAGGTAGTATGCCAGAATAAGAGGCTATTTCAAGGGAGAGAACATGGTGTGGGGGTCTTGACACCATCTAGGGCCAAGGTACCACCCTGGCCCTGGCTGGACATGTGACATATGACTCTCTTCTCCTCACTCCGCTACCTGGCATGTGACAGAGTTGGGTGCCATGAGGTCATTTGTATCCACTGTCTCTCTAGGTTTTAAGGTGAGGAAGTCGAGTTGGGAGCAGAAGAATGACCCCATCGGAGTGTCAAGTAACTGAGAGAATGTACTGTCCCGCATCAGTATACATGGGGGGTGGGGGTGGGATTGGTTCCAGGATATATTGCATATTGTCTGATCGACATACTTTACCTGATTAAAAAAATCAGTTGCCGGAGTTCCTGTCATGGTGCAGTGGTTAACGAATCCGACTAGGAACCATGAGGTTGTGGGTTCGATCCCTGGCCTTGCTCCGTGGGTTAAGGATCTGGTGTTGCCGTGAGCTGTGGTGTTGGTTGCAGACGCGGCTTGGATCCCGCGTTGCTGTGGCTCTGGTGTAGGCCAGCAGCGACAGCTCCGATTCGACCCCTAGCCTGGGAACCTCCATATGCCGCAGAAGCGGCCCTAGAAATGGCAAAAAGAAAAAAAAGAAAAAAAAAAGTCAGCTGGAAGCACTGGAAAATCAGGAGACCACATAAAAATTCATGTTTCTGGCCTCAAAACAAGTAGGCGTTTGAGCAACATTAGGCCCACCTTTCTGCGTGCCACTCGGGTTGGAGCAGGGTGCCCATCATGTGCTTTCTAGTTTGAGACCGCCACCTCCTCTTTATTGTCTGCATGACACCGAGGCCAATCTTTAGTTTTGCATCACTCTTGCAGTGCTTTTTTTTTCTCATAATGGAGACTGTCTCTCTCAAGAGTGGGGAAGCTAAAGAATAGATAGAGTAGGTTGCATGTTTCTTACACCCAGCCCACATCATCATTAAAATTAGCTGCCTACCAGCACCGTAGGCCTTAGAATTTGCAAACCCAGCTACGGCTGTAGTTCAGACCACAAATGGAGATTTGTCTTTGCGACACTTTCAAACTCGCCCTTCTGGGAAAGGGAGAGGTAAGGGGGTTGAGTGTTCCTATAGCAAAGCATCTTGAGTGCATGGCAATGGCAGGATTAATTCAGCTTTCCAGACCCCTGGGCCACAAGACAGCTAGTCTGACAAATGCCATCACTAATTACTATGCCACATCAAGAGAGGGAACCCACTCTTTGGTGATCGCAATGAGTGCTTTTCAATAGGTGCCACAAATGAGACGTAATATGCAATCTTCCCCAGGTGGCAGCAAGACGACCTTTACTTTGCAGTGGTAGGGGACATTTATTTCTGCCAGGGCCCTTTGCTGGGACCCAAATCACAGTTCCAGTGCAAAGGAATAAACGGGGCACTGTAGTCATGCCAAATGTACAGACAAGTTGCCCGTAGCCTGATTGTCTCTCGTGCTCCAGGATAAAACACTGGCCCCTCAGCATCTGTGAAACTGCTGGTCGCCCCTTTTGAGTCCCTCACGAGTGTGAAAACTTAACGCAGGTACAAGGTTTTAAAAGACCTGTTAATTAACCAGACTATTAATTTGTCCACTCAAAGAGCTCCATGGACCAGGGAGGTCTAGGTCATTTTATGGTCAGAATGTCAACCTGAGAGGGCATCAGGACCCTCGGACATGGGCAGTTGGCCCTCAGGATCAGGGAGCACTCTGTTGGGCATTTAATGCTCGGATGTGAGCGTTGTAACTTGGCCGGCGTTCTGCCTGAAGGGCTGGCTGGGGGTCTGGCTTCTGGACATCAGTGAGTAATTGGGACAGCATCTGTGAGTTCCCCACATCCACTGGGCAGAGATGCTTCGAGCAGTTTGAAAATTACAGGAGGTGGGAAGGAAATCACCCACGCTGCATTTTTCCCTCCTAGAGCCACCAACAAATGCTCAGCAGGCAGCTCTAGCCATTCAGAGTGGGCGGCTCTCTGCCCGGCCATCTGGTGAAACCCTGGTGAGGTCAGATCTGTGGCCAAGAGGGACGTTTTTTTGAGCAGACAGAGCAAGGGCTGGGAAGGCAAAAGTGGGCCGGTCCTCCAGGAATAAAGCAGATCCTGAGACCCCATGCCACTGGGTTTTCGAGAACTGGCAGGGCAGAACAACAGAGGAGACAAAGTCATGGCGAAAGTCTCCAGGACTGAAACAGAGTCGCTCATTAATGCTTGGAAAAGAGTGAGCCGTTCTTAATGAGAGTCAGAACATCGTGGCTCATGAACGGGGCTAGCATGATACCCTCGGCGTTTGCCTGTGCGGGGTTAGTAAACAGCTAGGAGTCAAGAACCAGATTATTTAGAGCAAAATGCACTGTACATCATTCTCTGCCCTGAGTCTACTGCATACGTCTTTTGGCTGGTCAGTTACCCATGATATCATAGTTCAGTCTCAAAGTACCTCCATGTCTGGCCTTAGAGGACCCTCCACGTCACCCCTTGGCATTGACGGGAGGGTTTTAATTTTCAAAGGAGGGAAACTGAAGGTCAGTGAAGTGACTGGCCAAGGTCAGGCTGATGAATGGGAGACCAGGACTTGCCCCGACTTTGATGGCAGGACGTTTTCCTCTGTACAAGACTGAGTGTTTCCCCAAGGTGAGCTTCTTGAAGTGTCAATAAGATTTTTCCCTCTCTCTTTCCTTTCTGTACAAGGATGGGGAAAGGAGATTTCTGTGGAAGTTAGATCTCTTTTAGTGTTTTTTGAATAAAGAGATGCCCAGGGCATAGAGAGGCTCAGCTGTAATCAACCCCCGACGGCCTTTAAAACATAAAGAGGCGCCATGAGCTCCCACTGTGGTTCTGTGGGTTAAGAACCCGACCTGCTATCCGTGAGGCTGTGGGTTTGATCCCTGGCCTCACTCAATGGGTTAAGGACCCAGTATTGCTGCAAGCTGTGGTGTAGGCTGCAGATGCAGCTCAGATCCGGTATTGGTATGGCTGTGACATAGGCCTCAGGTACAGCTCTGATTAGACCCCTAGTCTGGAAACTTCCATACGCCATGGGTGTGGCTGTGAAAAGGGGAAAAAAAAAGAGTCTCCTTGAACTGCCTCAACTCATTCTGGGATGTCTACTAATATTTTCTTCACCCATGAATGTATCAAAACCATTTTCGGGTCTAGCCAGAGTTTTACGTCTTCTGGAGTTAATAGATTTACACACTGTGTGTGTATGACCCATGTGACTTCTTTTGATTCATCTTCTGATGAATTTCTTCAAATAAAACTTCCCAAGGTGAGCACCCCCCCCTTTCCTGTCCTAAAATCATTTCTGAGAGACAACCACCTTGGTATATTTGGGGAGTCGTGTGTGGCCTTACTGGACTATGCCCCCTGGAAAAGCAAATACTTCTCCCGCGTAAGGCCCCATTAAAAAGCTGGACCAGGGATCCTGAAATATCTATTCTAATGACCAGGCAGGTAATCCAGAGACAAGTGGGCAGAGTGTACACACAGTGGCACCGCAAGAGAGGTGTGACGGGCAACTGGCGTTTGGCACCGGTGCGGGATGCTAAGGCGAGGTGGGGACTGGAGAGTAACACACTTTGTCCCTTCCTGGCTTTGGCCCCACAATGCCATGTGAGAATGTAGGCCTGATGTGGCCAGATCTTCCGATGTTTCCAGTGCAAGCTGGAAATCAAGATCTGAAGGTAATGTCTCCTGACATTTGGATGTCATAACTCATTAAAAAATTTTTTTCACTTGGTGGACCGAACAAAACACATCTGTGGCCCAGGGATGGTGCCAAGGATCCCCCTGGGGGGACTGGAGCCCTCCTCTCAGAATCCCCAGCCCCCCCCCCCCGCCTCACTTCTCTGATGTGGACACACGGCATTTTTTTCAGTAAAACCCTGGGGGAGCAAGGCTTTGAGAAGCCTCCCTCTTTCCAACCAGATCGTTGCCTTCGAACCCCTGCTATAGAGGTTTGGGGTCCAACATGGCGGTGGGAGTTACAGATGGAGTCGTGAGGTGTGACCTTGGCAAAGATAAACGACACTTTCTTCATCTGTAAGATCAGACGGTCAGGCCGAGGCCTCCACTGGAGCTCTGATCTGCCGGAAGGGTATCGGCACTTTCGGATTAAGCCCCCTGGATTCAAGTGCTGCCTCCTTAGTAGCTGTACAAATCAGGGTGTATTCCTTAACTCTGCATCTCTGTCTATAGGACGGGGATAATGACGAACCCTGGACTTGTAAGGATGTTTTGGGTTAGTGGAAACGTATAAAGAGTTCAAGGCACAGTGTGCTAACCAAATGTCATCATGTTTCTGTTTCACACCAAAGATTTGCAGACATAACATCAGACTTTTTTTCCTCGCTGACAACGGAGAGTCCTGGCTGACAGAATGGAATTTGTTGTGGAGAAGAGTCAAGAGAGCTGGGAAGAGGTTTTGGCG
This sequence comes from Phacochoerus africanus, assembly GCF_016906955.1. Classification (NCBI taxonomy): domain Eukaryota; kingdom Metazoa; phylum Chordata; class Mammalia; order Artiodactyla; family Suidae; genus Phacochoerus; species Phacochoerus africanus. Next base: position 8,575,149 of record NC_062559.1, on the reverse strand, counting down.
TTCAGGCGATGCTAGTGCTGTGTGGTGGGGCTCAGGGAGCCGTGGGGGGATGCTGCGAGAAGAGAGGAGTGGCCCACCCACTGTGGGTGGGTGCAGGAACCACCAGTGGGAAGATAAGCCTCACAAGAGAGCATTAGGAAATCCTGGACCTGAAGTCTGGGGGCGGGGGTGGGTCACCGTCACAGCTGTGCCCGAGCCACCACGTCTCTTTCCTCCGACTGCCGAACACAGTCCCACACACGGGTGGCTTCAAGCAGGGGATTGATTCTCTCCCAGGTCTGGAAGCTGGAAGTCCCAAACCAAGGCAGGGCTGTGCTCTTTCTCCAGCTGCAGGCGGTGCACGGGGCTCCTGGAGTCACAGCTGCATCACCCCCATCTTTGTTTCTGTTGTCTCATGGTCATCTTCTCTTTGTGTCTGTGTGTTCACATGACACTCTCCTATTTGGGCTTGTCTGTCTCTCTGTCTTCTCTTTTTATAAAGCTGTCAGTCATATGCGATTAAAGGCCCACCCCACTCCAGCATAACCTCAGCTTACATCTTAATTACATTTACAAAGACCCTGTTTCACATTTCCCAATAAGGTCCCATTCACAGGAACCAGGGATTAGGATTTCAACCTATCTTCTTCTTCTTTTTTATTTTCTTTTTACAGGTGCACCTGAAGCATATGGAAGTTCCCAGGCTAGGGGGTGGAATCAGAGCTGCAGCTGCTGGCCTAACACCACGGCCACAGCACAGGATCTGAGCTACATCTGCAGCTTGTGGTAACACCGTATCCTTAACCCACTGAGCGAGGCCAGGGATTGAACCCGCGTCGTCACAGACACAATGTCAGGTCCTTAACCTACTGAGCCACAACGGGAACTCCTCAGTGTATCTTTTCTGAGGACATAATTCAGCCCACAGCAGTGACCTGGGCATATCCTGTAACCCTCAGAATGTCTCTCTCTTCTTTTGTCAAGCAGAGACACATCTGCCTCAGCCATCTCCCAGGGCTGTTTGGAAGATTGAATGTGATCATGCTGGGGGAAACCTTTCAGTAGAGCATAAGCACCTTGTAACTGTTCCGTATCTTCTCACCCTGGAAGGGATGAGATAAGGTGAGAGGTGATGATTGTTGAGCACGTGCAGTCCTCTGGAGCGATCACAAAAATCAAAGCTTGTAGTATTTATTATTAATGACCTGCGTGCTGGATCCCTGGAGGCCCGGGAGCCCGCCGATGGAAACCTTTGCCGCTTGTCTCATTTTTACTTCTGATCACCCCCCTCCAGTTCCTGCACACACGAAAGCATGTCCATGAATTCTGGCCCAAGAGGGAAGTGACTGTACCATTTCCCCCTCCTCCCCCACCACCTGGCCCCCCAACCAAAAACCCATTCAAGGATCATGATAAATTTATCTCAAGGTATTTGCTTTTCAGATCTCTGACTTGGTTGCCTGTTACCCAGAGGCCTTTATTTCCCTGTGTTTAAGATCTATTTGCTGCTGAGGACTTAGCAAACTGCACGTCTGTATGAACTTCGAGGTGATTTGTTTTGGAGGCAGAAGGAGGGCCCAGATTTCTTGGCATTTCAACCCCTCCATCCTCTTGATGTATGTTCCTGGACTCCCTCAGGTTCCACTGCTCTTTTTTCTTTTTCTTTCTTTCTTTTTGCTTTATAAGGCCATACCTGCAGCATATGGAAGTTCCCAGGCTAGGGGTCGAATCAGAGCTATTGCTGCCAGCCTACACCACAGCCACAGCAATGCCAGATCCTTAACCCACGGAGCAAGGCCAGGAATTGAACCCAGCTCCTCGTGGATACTAGTTAACTTCATTTCTGCTGAGCCACAACGGGAGCTCCCCCCACTGCTTTTCTTTTTCTTCTTTTTTTCTTTTTTGGATTTCATTTAATTGGTTCAGGGTTCTTCTGGCTACATTTATTTATTTATTAAATGAGTTTTATTGTTTCCATTATAGCTGGTTTACAGTGTTCTGTCAATTTTCTACTGTACAGCAAGGTGACCCAGTCACACATACATACATACATTCTTTTTCTCACATTATCCTCTGTCACTGCTTTTCTTTCTTTCTTTTATTTATTTTTTTATTTTTTTATGTTTTATTTTTTGCTTTTTCGGGCTGCACCTGAGGCATATGGAAGTTCCCAGGCTAGGGGGCTAATTGGAGCTACAGCTGCTGGCCTATATCAAGCCACAGAAACTTGGGATCCGAGCCACGTCTGCAACCTACATGACAGCTCACGGCAATTCCGGATCCTTAACCCACTGAGTGAGGCCAGGGATCGAACCCGCAACCCCATGGTTCCTAGTCGGATTCCTTTCTGCTGCACCACTCCCCATCACTGCTTTTCTTTGTCTCTTCCCTCTCCGTATTTTCTCCCCATTTCTCTCATTTCACCTTCTCCCCCTTTTTTCTCTTCTGCTCCTTTTCCAAGATGAACACAGATTCTCTATGCTTCTCCCACCCCCTTCCTGCTCCATATTGGATTGGATGAGATCCTGGGCTAACCTCTGCTTTATTTTTATTCTAGAAACCTCTCAGGTTGTCCAGCCCATAATATACTCTGCCACTCTCCTGTGACGATTTATAATCTATTTTCTGGACCTTAAAACAATTCAATCGCCTTGCCCCTGAATGGGGGTGGCTGATGCAGAGTGGAACTCTAAGGACTTCACCAGTGGGGCTGCTCCTTTGTGAACAGCTGCTTCTTTATGTCCCTTTTTGGTTTGGGTTTTTGTTGGGGGGGGTCTCTGTTGCTGTGATTCTGGGCTTCACCCCCAGGAAGGGCGGGGAAGAGCAGGGTAAAGGCTTCCAGCTATGTGGAGATGGTACCACCCCTTGACCCAGCCCCATGGCCAGGGAGAGAGAAGGGGGCAGACACTCTGGCGAGTTGTGTCCTTGCAAGCTTGAGCTTCTTTTATGAGCCAGTTATTTATAAGGGGATGGGAAGTTTCTCCGTTCATTCATCCGGCCTTTACTTTGTGAGCTCCTCTTAGGGACCAGGCATCATGTCGAGGGCTAGGAGTGTCATGTTAGGTAAAGCCAGCTCTTAACAGCAGAAGGCCCGAGTGGTCAGTACACAGATAGTTGCAGAAGCCATGTGTCATGGCAGGCTGTGCTGGGCACCTGCACCCTAACCTGACCTCCCATGGTGGGAGGTTGAGGGATGGGAGGAAGCCTCTCCCATGAGGCAGTGACCTTGAATTGAGACCTGAAGGAAGAGCAGGGCTTAACTGAGGGAAGATGTTGGATGAGACAGAGCGAGGGGCAGAGAGGGTGGGGCTCTGGGCAGAGGAAACTGTTCATAGAAAGTCCTTCAGGGCAGGTAGACCTTGGAGCTTCTGGAGACCCAAAGGCCAGCAGGACTGGAGGGCAGGGCAGCGCGAGGGCTGAATGGCTGCAGCGCAGGCCAGAGGTGGGAGCAGAGGCCGTGTTCATTCTGGAAAGGCAGGGGAATGTTGAAAAATATAAAAAAGGAGAAGTGATCTGCCTGACCCCACCTTTGCACATTTTAAACACTTTTGAGCTGGAATACACACACAGGAAAGGGTATAAAGTGTCCTCATCTTCAGTGTGTATCTCATTGGATTTTTATGTGAATAGGCTGTGCTTGTAAATGTGTGATTGTTTTTTGCTTTTTAGGGCCCCACCCACAGCACATGGAAGTTCCCAGTCTAGGTGTTGAATCACAGCTGCAGCCGCTGGCCTCCGCCACGCCACGCCACAGCCACAGCAACGCAGGTTCCGAGCCACATCTGAGACCCACTCCACAGCTCATGGCAATGCCGGATTCCTGACCCACTGATCGAGGCCAGGGATTGAACCTGCATCCTCAGGGTTTGTTTCCTCTGCGCCACAGTGGGAACCCTGTGATTCTGTCTTTAATGCAACTTCACCTCCCCCAAATTTTATGCGTTCCAAGTATGTCAAGAACTTGGCGTAAAGACTGAACGCTGGTCTGCATCGAGTGCCTCATCATTCCCTCCGTTTGTCAGTACGTCTGTGTCTCTGGTGTCGAGTTTCCCTCCTGAACTGTGCTCTGAATATTGTATAACAGGTAGTGCATATCTAGTTGTCTGCAGAGCAATCCTAGGGGTAAAAAGGGCATGAATGTGGGTGAGGCGCTTGAGACCTGTGGCAAGATTGCAGAAAGACTCATTTTCACTCCAGGATTTCAGCCGAGTGGGAAGCACGCCGGAAGCCCCTCTGCACGGCCCCCTCGGGGTCCTGCTGCTTGAGCTCTGTTCTCCTGCCTCTGAGTCTGAACGAAGAAACATCCTCAAGTTGGGGAATGTCAGTGAGGGTCTGACATGACAGCAAAGACCCCCATTTCCTTTGAGGTGGGAGAGCCTGACCCACGAGGCCACAAGCCCCTCTTGGAAGTGGGGGCTGGTCCCAGGAATAATATCGGGGAACCCTGCTCGCTCCCCTCCTCCCACTGCCTGGTCCCTCTAAGAGGCTTCCAGCTGCAGAAAGGGGTAAACAACACCACAGCCTCGACTTGGCTTTTCTTCCCAAATGGATCTCTCTCATTCCCCAGAAGGTACAGGTATGCACGATTTGCTTTTTGAGTCAATGAAGAAAGATGTAATTCCTTTTTTCTTTCTTTCTTTTCTTTCTTTCTTTTTTTTTTTTTTAGGGCTGCAGGTGCAGCATATGGAAGTTCCCAGGCTAGGGGTCTAATCGGAGCTGCAGCTGCCGGCCTACACCACAGCCACAGCAACGCCAGATCTAAGCCTTGTCTGTGACCTACACCACAGCTCACGGCAACGCTGGATCCTTAACCCACTGAGCAAGGCCAGGGATCGAACCTGCATCCTCATGGATACTCGTCAGATTAGCCACAAGGACAACTCCCGAAAGATGTAATTTCTTAAAGTGATACTGTCTGGAAATTTCCGTGTGTGTGTGTGTGTGTGTGTGTGTGTGTGTGTGTGTGTGTAAAGGGGAGAGAGAGTAACACTGACTTTCTTTCAAAGCAGAAACTCCTTGCAGGGTTTCTGGACTTTTCCAGCTGTTTAAAATGGCTGACCTCCCGTTTGCTTCCTTGTTTGTATGTCTGAGCAAAATGGAAAATTCAAGCGAAGGTGTTTGGCTCTTTCTCTGAGCTGGGCTGCTGAGAGGGGAGCACTTCCACCCGCGTTGCTAATGGAGCTTGCTCTCTGCAGACTGGCTGTGAGCCCGGGTGTATGGAAATTCACTTCAGACAAATACATTCTGCCACTTTCTCTCTTGGGAACAGACATGGCAGAATCCCAGTGGGTCATTCCATCTGTCCCCTGGAGCCAGGATTACTTCCTACCTCATTCCACAACAGATTTTTCACTGTGACTTTTAAATAAACCATAAAATAAAAATACGCCAGCAAGTGGAGAAATAGTCTACTGGTTGAAAAGTCTCATGGAATGATCCAGCTTAGAGAGAAACAAACAAAGCCAACAATATAAAAGCAAAAGCAGTGACCAAATCTCTGCTGCTTTTGTGCCTCGTTTTTTCCCCCAGCACAGGCAGACCTAGAGCTCAGTCATCCCAGTTAGCAATGGATTTGCTGTGAGTTTTGGACTCCCAGGCCCAAGGGGTGTGCAGGAGGGTCTGCCCAAGGTAGGAGGGTTCTGGGACCAGATGCAGCTCCAAGTTGATTACTGAATCACAGAGACAGGAGTGGGCACAGAAAGAAAACTTGCAGAGAGATTCATTCAAAGGGAAGATCCAGTCTTAGGCTATCAAGGGTGGTGGCCAAAAGACCCAAGAAAAGGGAGTGAGGATCCAGGATTTCAAGTGGTCAGCAGCTCCGAAAGTGAGCAAAGGAAGTGAGGGATTCTTATCTGGGGCTTTGTGGTGGCAGCTGGGAGAGGTGCTGGCAAGTGGGTCTTAACACCTGGGCTCCTGTTCCAGATGAGCAATCCTGGAACTTTGAGAACTTTGAGAAGGACCTGAACTTAATCTCTAAAATATACAAACAGCCTGTACAGCTCAACTGCAAAAAAACAACCCAAATGAAAAGTGGGCAAAAGACCTGAATAGACATATCTCCAAAGAAGATGTACAGGTGGCCAACAACCACATGAAAAAATGCTCAACATCCCTGATTATTAGAGAAATGCAAATCAAAACTACTATGAGGCACCACCTCACACCATCATTGGCCAGCATTAACAAGTCCACAAATAACAGATGGTAGACAGGGTGTGGAGAAAAGGGAACCCTCCTGCACTGCTGGTGGGAATGTAAAGCAGGGATCTGAGCTGTGTCTGTGACCTACACCACAGCTCATGGCAACGCCGGATCCCCGACCCACTGAGCGAGGCCAGGGATCGAACCCATATCTTCTTGGATACTAATTGGGTTTGTTTCTGCTGAGCCACAACAGGAACTCCCAAGGCATCTCCATCTTGCAGAGACCAGAATACTCAAGGTCCGAAGACTGTGACTCTTGACCCACATCTCTGTATTAAGGGTCTTGTCAGGAGGCACAGATGAACCAGTGTCCACTGGCTAAGGCCATCTCAGCCCATCTGCCCAACTGTCCCTCCGTCCTCCCCACTAAAACAGCCTCTGCACCCACCAGATCCCATCTCCTTGATGCCTCATGACACTGCCCTGACAGTTCCCCACTTCTCTAACCTTTTTCTTTCTCTCCATTCCATCAATCTCAGCAACACACAAACACCTGTTACTTTTCTCATCTTCAACAGTCTGCCCTTGGAGTTCCCCCTGTGACTCAGTGGAAACGAATCCAGCTAGTATCCATGAGGATGCGGGTTTGATCCCTGGCCTTGCTCAGTGGATTAAGGATACAGCATTGCTATGCGCTGTGGTATAGGTCATAGACACGGCTGGGATCCCGAGTTGCTGTGGCTGTGGTGTAGGCTGGCAGCTATAGCTTTGATTTAACCCCAAACCTGGGACCCTCCATATCTGGGACCCTCCATAGCAGCCCTGGGACCCTGCCAGCTAGCCCTCCACATCTTTCCTTCTTTTGGCAGCAAAGCTTAGAAGAGTTGTCCTGTTCCTCTCTTTCTCCTCTCTCTGAAACTCACTTGAATCTGGCTCTCACACCCTAGGAGATACTCTAGAGCTTGGATAAGCCTTCAGAAAAGTCACAGCTGAGCCCAGGGACCAGGCCTTTCACCCCTATGTTGACTGCCACTGGATGCAGGCTGCCCCCAGGGATGGACATGACCTTGGGTAAGGCAGCTTGCTTCTGGCAGGGGCAGATCCAGGAGGGTCCAGCTGTGAGCCTTCTGCAGCAAACACTCCCAACAGCTGGGGGAATGGGGGCCTTGGTCGCGAAGGGCCAGCTGGGCAGTGCACCGCAGTGTCCACTACATGGCTGCTTCCTCTCCTTCCACCTGAACCCAGAGGTGGCAGAGTGAACATATTGAGACCTCTGCTCAGCAGTCAGGATGTGAACCTCCAACTGTGCCATCACGTTTCTCCAGTGGGCCAACAGTTATATGTCAAACGCATCTCTAGGGGATGGACTTGAACGGACAAGGGAGAAAATGGCTGTGAGGTCTGAAGGGCCTCCCCGCCTCCCACGTTATTCCTAACGGAGTGACTGTGAGGAGAGACTGAGGCGGATGAGATGGGAAGCCCTGAGCTGGATCCCATGGTGAGTTTCACCCCTTTCCACTGTTTTCGATGGGAAGCCCAGGACTGTAAACAGCCAGGAGCAGGACCTCCTTTGCAGCCCCACGGTGTTAAAGTGGTGTTCAATCCACACTTCTCGACTGCAAATCAGCATTGAAATGGGACTCCACCAGCAGGCCTCTGTGGCCCTAAGAGGAGAGCCTGTGGCATCTCTTAGGGTCATTCCTTGTGCTCTGAGATCCCAGATGCCCGTTTGGCTCACTATCCTTTAAAATGAATCCCTGTGGAGTTCCTGTTGTGGCTTAGTGGAAAGAAACCCAACTAGTATCCATGAGGATGTGGGTTCAATCCTTGGCTCCACTCAATGGGTTAAGAATATGGCGTTGCTGTGAGCTGTGGTAAAGGTTGCAGACGTGGCTTGGATCTGGCTTTGCTGTGGCTGTGGCATAGGCCAGCAGCTATAGCTCTGATTCAACCCCTAGCCTGGGAACCTCCATATGCTGCAGGTGCAGCCCTAAAAATAAAAAATAAAATAAAATAAAATAAAATAGTACCCAAATACTATTAGGTATGTGGTGTAGACAGCACTCCAGACTTGACCCCATTCCTTCCTCTTTGCATCATAGTGGGGAGAAGAGTTATACAGGTGGGTGAGAAAAAGTGACTCTTCCAGGGAGGGAGTGGGCTGATGGGTTGTAGAGTGATAACGACTCCACTTGTGCAGCTCAGAAAGCCTCACATGCTTCCTGTGGAAGCATCTCTCCCATTTGTGTAACCGCCACTTTCAAAGTGGACTTGAACATGTGGCCTCGTGAGATGATTACTTAAACATTCTTGGGACTTCCCTTCCCAAACCGGCAGCTTGTCCCTGGGTTTCACTCTCGTGTTTACTTTTCCAGGCCATTTTCTCCGAGTGACTATATATTCATCTCTGGCATTTGAGCTAAATTTGTGAAAATTTAATCCGATAGACTAGATTGTTACCAGGACCTCCCAGTCCTCAGAGTCATGCCTGCCAGGTGCAATGAGGCAGGGTACCAACTGCATTTACAAAATCCCAGGGTGCATAACCCCTTCTGCATCCTGCTCAGCATTCCCTTTGTATTTGTCTTGAGGTATATGTCCCCTTGTCCCATGGCTGGAATTTGAGAATGGGTCTTCCTATTTCCATATGTTTCTTTTTCATAATTTCACATATCCTTGGATACTGGCAGATGTTTCTCTTCTGGATTTGGCATGTGTGATGGGCAGGTCACCACCTCACTTTATGTATCAGATGGTGAGTATGACCATTTCCTTTCATTCGCTCCTTTGTCTCTTTTAAGTGTTGATTTTAATAATTAACAGGAGTAAATTATGCCTACGATTGCATAACCTTGATAGCCTCTGACATAATGGAAAGGGCTTGGTGTGGCCCCTATTTGAAACTGCTTGCAGCCGACCAACACCAGCCGCATCATTTCAGGGCCATTGTGGTGTGTCATATGAATGGCAAAATGTAAATCCTTCCCTTACATCCGTCCCGATGGCACCTGCATAGAGCTTGTCAAAGTCAGACCCTTATTTTTAAATGGAAAAGACAAGGAGTTAAAAATATAGTAGGAACCTTTTATGATGCTGATTTTAGCAGACAGGACTAAGGTCTGTGTTAGAAGCCAACTGTATTACATCCTATTTCTTATTACAGTGGGTGGTAGTTATGTTCCAGGGGAAAGAATTTGACTCCAGGGGTTCTTCCACCATTTTCTTTTAAAAGAGCCACAAGGAAATGAATCTCCTGTTACTGTGTATAATTCTTGGCTATTGGAGTCTACAGTTCTTATAGTGTACTTAGGAAGCCATGGTTATTGTAGTATATTTAGAAATGGCCATTTTTATGAGTCCATAGGAATTTAATATTTACTAGGTGGTGGCGGGGAGTCTTAAAGGGAGACATTATTCTTGGGGAAGAGACCAGAGTCTTAGATATAAGAGAGAGAGGCTAAGCCTCAGGTGAGCTACAGAAGGGGACCCCCCTCTTGGCCTTAAGCATGGAAGAGTTCAGGTGGGACCCGCCACATGAAAGCAGTCGGGAGCTAGCAGCCCAGAGACAAAGACAAGGCGACCCTGAAGTTGTGCCTGTCCTCTGGGTACCTAGCTTAAATCTTTGTCGGCGAAAGCATCTTCTATTTTATATTTGTAATATCCTCAGCATTTATCTCCTCTCATACTTCCTTAATGCTTAGTAAAATCTTTTAACTGCTTTAGCCAGCATTTCTCCTGACTTTTCTGTAGGAACTGTGTGTAAGGGAAACCATATAGACCCAAGTGATTAGGAAATGCTACACTTTAGGGAAGAAAGCCAGCTACGAAAAAGAAAGAATTTTTAAAATAATTTCATAATTCCAACAAAAATATCCATTGTGGCAGTTATTGTTAATTAGGTGAAACTCACTGGGTACATAGCTATTAGGGAAAGGCTATTCGTTATAGAGCCAAACTTACGTTGACTACACTGATACTTTCTGGTTTGGAGAGGAAAACAGACCTGGGCTGTATAAGCAAAAAATGATCCTCACCTGGAGTTCCCGTTGTGGCTCAGCGATAATGAACCCAACTCGTATCCATGAGGTTGCAGGTTCGATCCCTGGCCTTGCTCAGTGGGTTAAGGATCTGGCATTGCCGTGAGCTGTGGCATAGGTCGTAGATGTGGCTTGGATCGTTGCTGTGGCTGTGGTGTAGGGTAGCAGCTGCAGCTCTGATTCAACCTAGCCTGAGAACTTCCATATGTCCTGGGTGCAGCCGTAAAAAGACAAAAAAAAAAAAAAGAAGAAGAAAGAAAGAAAGAAGGAAATTATTGACTTCAAAAAAAAAAAAAAAAGGCTGCAGGACATTGTGTACTATAAACGCTCATATTTGTAAATTATATCTATATCTGTATGTATTAGAAAGAGAGCCAGAAAGAGAATACATCTTAAGATAATAAGAGGTGATTTCTGGGTGATAGAGATGTGATGTTTTGACTTTTAGTTTTTACTTGTATATATTTTATAATTTTCTGTAATGCATGTAAGCTGCTTCTGTTTTTTAAGAAATTACCATGAAAAAACCTATCAAAAAGGAATTAAGGCGTTCCCATTTTGGCTCAGCAGAAATGAATATAACTAGCATCCATGAGGACACAGGTTGGATCCCTGGCCTTGCTCAGTGGGTTAAGGATCCAGTATTGCTGTGAACTGTGGTGTAGGTCACAGATGCAGCTCAGATACTGTATTGCTGTGGCTGTGGCATAGGCTGGCACCTGTAGCTCTGATTTGGCCTAGCCTGGGAATCTCCATATGCCAGAGGTGTGGCCCTAAAAAAACCAAAAAAAAAAAAAAAGAATTAAGATTTCATTTTATGTTAAGATCTATTGATTCTTCTGGAACTTGAATATATTATATTATATTATATTATATTATATTATATTATATTATATTATATTATATATTTTATTATTATTTTGCATTTTAGGGCTACACCTGTGGCATATGGAAGTTCCCAGGCTAGGGGTCCAATTGCAGCTGTAGCTGCCAGCCTACACCACAGCCACAGCAACACCAGATCTGAGCCGCGTCTGCTACCTACACTACAGCTCATGGCAATGCCAGATCCTTAACCCACTGAGAGGGGCCGGGGATTGAACCTGTGACCTCATGGATGCTAGTCAGATTCATTTCCACTGAGCCATGACGGGATTTCCTTGAATATATTTTATTTTATTTTTTGTCTTTTTTGTCTTTTCTGGGGCAGCACCCACAGCAATGCAGATCCAATCCTATCCTTAACCCACTGAGCAAGGCCAGGGATCAAACCGACGTCCTCATACTAGTCAGGTTCATTACTATGGAGCCACAGTGGGAACTCCAAGCCCCTATGGCTTTGACTTTCACAAGTGCTCTGTATTGAAAACTTCCCCCCTCCAAAGAAAAAAAACCTCAACCCAGGGAAATAGTTCATTTCAGTTGAGCTGAAAGAAGCATGTTTTTGCCCTCTTTTGAAAGAGCATTATCAGTTAATAACACACACTAGGGGTGTGGCATGGGTGGGGCCGGTAGTGAAGTATGGGGTCCCTGCTGGAAAAGTGGAACTTCAGGGCAGAGGTGGGGTCCCTTGGTCCGCCCCTGAGCCTCCACATTGTCCTCTGGCCAACCTGGAGATTCTTCTCACGCTCCATTTGAAAAAAATCTGGGTTTCAAATGATCAAAGAGGTGGTCTTCTCTTAGAAAAGCTACTTTTGGTTTCCGTGGGTATTTCATTGCTCCTGGAGAAGAGGCAGCAGGAAAATAGAAAGGACGGTATTGAGAGGCAAAGAAAAGGGCCAGCCCGGCTCTCTCCTCACATCCCTTTACACTGGTGTGTAGAGTGAGAAGGACCCCAAGCATCTAGTGGAAGAGTCTCTCCCATTTGTGTAACTGTCGCTGTCAAAGGGGCCCTCACACTTTCTTTTTTATAGTTTTTCCAATTTTTTCCCGTTTCATTGAGAAATTGTTGGCACACATCACTGCATAAGTTTACGAAGCACGACAGGATGGCTGGATTGACATCCTGCCGTGTCAATGAGGTGATTGTCGCAAGAGGTCCAGCCAACATTCATCACACACACACACACACACACACACGCAAAACAAACAAAAGACGAAAGAAAGGAAAAAATTTTCTCCTTGTAATGAAACCCCTTAGCATTTAGTCTCTTGACAGCTTGTCTGTGCATCACCCCGCAGTGTTATTTCTGTGCATCACTCAGCTACCGTCATTGTGTTGTACCTCGCCTCCCTGGTACTTATTTTTTAATAACTGGAAATTTGTACATCTTCTTGATTATGAGCGTCGTTATGTAAGAAAAGAAGACTTCTGTTCAGGCTCGCAATGAAAAAGTTCTTGGGAGGTTTTTTTTTTTTTATCAAACTGGGGGATTGTTCAGGTATATTATGATTCTTTACCAGAAAATTCTTTTACCTTTGGAGCATCTGGAAGTGGATGCAAATTTACAGAATTTCACACTGCTTATCTTTTTCTACCATCAATTCTTACTACTATGAATATAGACTAAAGAAGTTACATGGCACCCCATCCCCTCCTGAGAAATGCCAGTTTGAAAACAAACTTACTTGTCTATTAAAAATGGGTATTTCTTTTCTTTCTTTTTTGTCTTTTTAGGGCCACACTCACAGCATGTGGAAGTTCTCAGGCTACGGGTCAAATCAAAGCTATAGCTGCCGGCCTACACCACAGCCACAGCAACACAGGATCCAAGCTGCATCTGCGTCTGCGACCTACACCACAGCTCACGGCGACACTGGATCCTTACCCCACTGAGCGGGGCTAGGGATTGAGTCTGCATCCTCATGGATACTAGTGGGGTTCATTACTGCTGAGCCGCAAATGCGTATTTCAATGACAAAAATTTTAGGCCTAGATGTATGTTTTGGGAACTAGTTGATAACATCTTTATACATTGGTACTGATCACCCCAATGGCGTAGAACCGATCACAGCACTGCGATGGTTAAAGGGGCGGGACATCAAAAAAGTTACTTATGTCAATATTTGTTCGCTGTGCACAAAAATCTGAACATATGAAGTATCTGAATGTTTTAGTTTGATAGCAAAACTCTTGGAATAACTATCTTTCAATTATATTCTCTGCGTGTGTGTGTGTGTGTGTGTGTGTGTGTGTGTGAAGACCTTTCTAAGGCAGTTGAATAGGGAGCTCGACCTTACTGAAATTCAATTGTAGGAACCTTTCTGCACCTGTAGAAAATCATACCCCACATTCTCTTCTTTGTAATATCTAAACTTGGTGGGTTTCTTGGCAAAAAAAAAAAAGTTATCAATGGTTTTCCTTCCTAATTTGAATGCGCATTGTACCAAGTGTCCCACTCAAATAGAATATGGTCTAATCTAAGATTATTTTGTGCTATGTAGAGCCCAAGTATTCTGATTAAAGAAAAAAAAAAACAAAAACAATGGTATATGTGCATCCCTTCTAACAGTAAAAACCCAACTGTTTGTTGCTGTTGTCATGTGTGCATATGTAACGTGTGTGTTTGGGGAAGGATTCTGTGCTTTTCTCCAAGCAGATATTAACGGATAGCATTTATCATCTTGATCCTTAAGATAATTACTCACATAAATTATAATCATCCTCAGCTCCGTTCGATCATTGCACTGTAAGTGAAATGGCCTCAATATGTTCATCTCACTGCATTTTAGAAGCAGGGTATCATCTCTGAAAAGAAACTTGGACTTTTCTGTCTACCTAGAAATTTCAGACTCTCACACTTACCGGGAAGAAATCAGACCTGTACCTGGGTATTAGAGAGGCTAACACTGCAAGGGCCAGGACCCTAGTGACAGATCCATCACTGGCCCTTCCCCTGGTCCCCTATAGGTGTACACAGCGTATTTACATAGAAACGGCTATTTCTATGTCCTTATGTACTTCTGCCTATAAATTATTATTTTAAAAGGCTATTTCTATGTCCTTGTCCCCTTTTACCAGCGTACACAGAGTATTTCTTTTGTGTGCCTGTTTCAGTTTCCCATAATATTCCAAGGAGAGAGATAAGGTGTCCAGAAGTGTCCTGGATCTTAGAAGGCAAGGCAAGGGTACCATCGAAGTGACTTCGATCTTTGCATGTAATTCAGTGACGTGCCCTAGCACCCCCACCCCACCCCATCTGAGTCTTGCAGTCCAAATCATTTAACAATGGCTTCTCCTGATTCTCCTTTGTAGCCTGGTTCACATTTGTCTTTTCTTTTCTTTTCTTTTTTTGTCTTTTTAGGGCTGCACCTGCAGCATACGGAAGTTCCCAGGCTATGGGTTCAGTCGGAGCTATAGCTGCTAGCCTAAACCACAGCCACAGCAACACGGATCCAAGCTGCATCTGCAACCTACACCACAGCTCACAGCAACACCAGATCCTTAACCCACTGAGTGAAGCCAGGGATCCAACCTGCATCCTTGTGGATACTAGTCGAGTTCCTTACCACTGAGCTACAATGGGAACTCCGTGGTTCACATTACTTAAACTCTTTTAGATTCTCAAGCCAAAGAACAGACAATTCCAGCCCATCATTCTAAATAAAGAGGTCAACTCTTTCCCTGTGGTTGGAGAGGAAGTAACTTCCCTTTGGTTTCTTGAGCCACACTGGGTTTGTCAGAGAGCTAAGTGGTGTGTGAAACTTTTCCTTCCAAAGAAGAAGCAACTTCCATTTTTCTTTTCCTTCCTGAGCTTCAAATACTTCTGTCTATAAATTATTATTTTAAAAGGCTATTTCTGTGTCCTTACGTCTTCCTAGATATTCCTCAAATCTGGCCTTATTAGAGAAATAATGTGTCTCAGATATAGTTAAGTGAATCAAGAAAACGAGAGCCTTAGTAACAAACATTCCCTACGTTAAAAAATATATGTAGGGAGTTCCTATAATGGTGCAGTGGAAACAAATCTGACTAGCATCCGTGAGGACTCGGGTTCAATCCCTGGCCTCATTCAGTGGGTTAAGGATCTGGTGTTGCCGTGAGCTCTGGTGTAGGTCGCAGACGTAGCTTGGATCTTGTGTTGCTGTGGCTGTGGCGTAGGCCTGTGGCTACAGCTCCAATGGTGGACCCCTAGCCTGGCAACTTCCGTATGCTGTGAGTTCGTCCCTAAAAAGATAAAATGTGTGTGTGTGTACACATACATATATCCTGGCTACTTCTTTGAGGGTTTGGGTTGACAAATGTGGGGGGCCTTCATGTCTTTGGACAAGGACGATACAGCATCTTCCTTTTTGGCCCCTAAAATGATACATTTTCTCTTGTAACTTAGTGGAACTGAATGCATTTACCCTCTTCTATTCCATCTTGGTTAACACTTTTTCCATTTTTAATATAGAGAGTAGGCCTCAGGCACTCATTTATTCATTCTAGATTTAAATCTCCAACCCTTTCCCTAAGTTCCAGGATCAGATACTCTCTGCTGTCTAGTTGATGTCACACTGACTTCTCCACCCAGTATCTAAGGCTTGTCTCGCACGATACATGCCTCAGTGGTACTGGATTCTCCTTCCCTGAGCGCGTTCCTTCCTCTGTCTCGCTCATCTGAATAATGGCACCATCATCCACCCTATTGCTCAAATTATGCTTGATTCCTCTCTCCACAGTCCCACACCCAATCCATCAGTAAATCTGTTGGCTCTAGTCTCCAGTTTATCTGGAACCAGTTGTCAACCCCCAGTTCCAGGCCACTGTGATCTGTCCTACGAGCCTTCTCCACCGGGACACCTGGTCTACCTCCTCTACCAATGCTCTTCCTAGCATATGTTCTCCATGTAGCAGCCAGAGTGACCTTTTAAAACTGAACTCCTATCACTCCCCTGGGTAAAAATGCCCAAAGTCTTCCTATTGCACTTAAATCAGTATCCAAATCCTTCATTATGAACCACTAGGCACTACCTGCTTTGGTTGTTGCCTATCTTTCAAACTCCTTTGTGCCAGGCACCACTCACGGCATTGGGATTCTATGAAGTACCAGACAAAGTCTGCCTTCCTGGAACTGACAGTCAGGTGGGATTTTTTTTTTTTTTTTTAATTGGAGTATAGTTGACTTACAATGCTGTGTTAGTTTCAGGTGTATAGCAAAGTGAGCCTGTTATACATATACATATATGCATTCCTTTTTAGATTCTTTTCCCACATAGGCCACCACAGAATATGAAGTAGATTTTCCTATGCTGTACACACTGCTATATATGGAATGAATGATGAGATTCTTAAGGGGTGGGTCTCAAGATTTTCAAGAATCTATCAGTTTGTGAGTATCACTACATTATTAAAGATTGGGCTATAAATTACAGTTTCGCACTGGGTGGAACATTCATAAATTGTATTTTCTAATGTCCCTAGTCCCTGTTACTGAACTTGTTTGTTTCCCATGCCTGATCCACTGCCACATTCAACATTTCACTTTTTATTTTACGCAAAATACCACTCGCTAAGACCTCTCCTCGTCTGTTACCAGCATTAGCCATGGGCTTCCTTTAATGGATTATTTTTTCACAAGAAAGGCCATTTTAAAAAATATTCACTTTATGATATAACAACAAGGAGAAAATAGCACTAATACATAGAGTTAGTTGGGAATGCCTTTCCCACTAGCTGAATAATTCAGCCCCACAAACCAACCCCACAACACATACAATTCAAAATTGTGCCTCAGCAAAGTGGTGAGCTCCTCTTTGTCTCCAGAGTCTTTTGGGAAATGCAGAAATCACAGCAACACCTGGCCATGGGAATCCATGGATGGCTCCTTACCTACCTTACTATGCTTCAGGTACCCTTATTACCACGGTCCTATCCTCCCCAACCTGCTCCCCTTGGAAACTCGGGAGCTTGAAAAACAAACTCATCTTTCTGCCCTAAGCTTGTGTCATTGCTTGGCCCAGGGGAGGAGGCGGCAGTCCAGCCCTGATTCATTCCTTTGTGCTGCTCAAGCCCTCACACTAGCATTGAACCATCACTCTTGGGATTGCTTTTATCTTTAACACTCGGAGGAGACTGTTCACTGGTAGAGTTGCTTATCTTTCTATACGTGTGGGTTTGGGATTTTATTTATTTATTTATTTATTTTTGGAACTTCCCCCAGCTTTACTGAGATGTAATTGACAAAAAAAATTGTAAGCTATTTAAAGTGTACAACATGATGGTATATAAACAATGTGAAAGGAATCCCACCTCTGAGTTAATTATCACATCTGTCACCTCACATATTTACCTTTTCGTGTGTGAGAACATTTAAGTTCTAATCTCTTAGCAAATTTCAATTATTTGATAGTGTTATCAACTTCAGTCACCATGCTGTGATGCTCAGACCTTATTCAGCTTATAACTGAAAGTTTGTACCCTTTTACTATCCTCTTTCTTTTTTCCCCACCAATTTGCGAATATCTTCTTTTCTTTTTTTTTTCCTTTTTCTTTTTTTTGTCTTTTTGCCTTTTCTTGGGCCGCTCTCGTGGCATATGGAGGCTCCCAGGCTAGGGGTTGAATCGGAGCTGTAGCCTCCGGCCTACGCCAGAGCCACAGCAACACGGGATCCGAGCCGCGTCTGCGACCTACACCACAGCTCACGGCAACGCTGGATCCTCAACCCACTGAACAAGGGCAGGGACCGAACCCGCAACCTCATGGTTCCTAGTCGGATTCGTTAACCACTGCGCCACGACGGGAACTCCGAATATCTTATTTTCGATAAGTGATACCCTGCAGTATTTGTCTTTTTCCAGCTATTTTCTCTTAGCATAATGTCCTCCAGCTTCATCCATGTTATTGCAAATGGCAGGTTTTCTTCTTTTTGAAGGGGTGTGTGTGTGTGTGTGTGTGTGTGTGTGTGTGTCTGTGTGTTTACCACATTTTTTTTTTCATTTATCTATCATTGGACACTTAGGTGAATATAGATATTTCTTCAAGATAAAGATTCAATTTCCTTTGGATATATACCCAGAAATGGAATTGCTGGATCATAGGGTAGTTCTTTTTTAATTTTGTGAAGACCTGCCATACTGTTTTCCATCATGGCTGCACCAATTTACATTCCCTCCAACAATGTGCAAGCGTTCCCTTTGTTACATGTCCCCACCAGCATTTGTTATCTCTTGTCTTTTTGATAATAGACATCCTAACATGTGTGAGGGGATAGCTCATTGTGGTTTTGATTTGCATTTCTCTGATGACTGGTGATGCTGAGCATCCTTTCATGTAACTGTTAGCTCTTTGTCTTCCTTGGGAAAAAAAAAAGTGTCTATTTAGGTCCTTTGCCCATTTTTAAAATTGGGTTATGTTTATTTTCTATTGAGTTGTATGCTTATCTGTTTTGGAATATTTTCTCACCACTTTCTGCAGGTCAGGTTTAATTGAGATCTCACTGATCATCTAGTATTGTAATAATCTATGTAGTGTGGAAATCCATCATACATAATTAGTCTCCCCCTGATGGAGCATAATTTTTGCCCCTTATGGAGCATGCCAGTACTGTTCTACTATTCTTTCCACATTTCTTTGTTCCCAGACAAAACAAGCCTTCTTTCTAAGTTCATTAGGGAATCCCTGAATTCAAAATTAAATCCAAAGCCTTCTTAATTTTAAGTGACTGTCCTAATTTATATGGGTCCTTAAAAATATCTCCCAATTTCTTTCCACCAATAAGAAATTTCCTTAATTACTTTTCATGGTTTTCAGTATAAATCTCGTGACTCTGTTCCTGATGTTTCAAAGTCCTTAATTATGCCAGTTTTTTAGCACTCACAGTGTGTCCATTATGAAAACAGAAGAATCCATGGCATGAGCAGCCCTTAATGCTGAGCCACACCCCTTGAGCTCTGTACACATAATTATGGTTCTTACCATCAAATGGTCTTTCTAGGCGCATCCTCACAGGTGGGTTAAATTTATGTAAGCAAAACCTTGCATTAGAATAAGTACTCAACCCAGCCATTTGCACTTTTATATAAAGACATATATAAAAAATAACTTTGAGCTAACTCTATTCGTAAGTCACTCATAGATTAAGACGTCTAAGTCCCAAAAGCACCCCATTAGGGCTTACTTAACTGTGGGCAAACAGTGTGTCAAATAATCCTTTCTGTTATGGGTTCAACCGCACATTGTTACCCAGCCCTACCTGTCTGCCTTGCTCATATTCAGTCATATTTCAAGGCATAAATCCTACTTACATCACTAAAACTCTTCCTGTTATTCCCTGGCCACCTGCTGTTCTTACTTATCCCTAACCTAGGTGAGCTGAGGAATAGCTGTTATCGGTTCCTCAGCACCATTCCCATCTCTGCAAGAGCACCTCTCTGACAAATTAGAAGATGCCCCTTCCTTCTACACTACCTTCAGCTAAAACCAAAACTCTTTCAATTCCTAGTTCAGCCTCCCCAGGACTTTGTTGTATTACAAAGACTCTTCTTCTGGGGATTCTTGCGAACTCAGTACACCACTGAAGGGTGACAAGATTTTCTTTGAGGCTCTGGACTTCCCACAACCCTCCTCTCCCTTTCAGCATCCATTTATCACAGTCACAAGGACCAGAAACCTTGAGCCCCATGGGCAGGTGGCCTCTAAAAGACTTGGACAGGGGTTTTGAGGGGCTGAACTGGTTTCAAAGCTTTGCCCCCATCTTCTGGGCTTTGAGTTGTCATGGATGTAATTAATTATCTCTTTCTTCCTCCAGCTCCTTTGTCTCCTGGGTGATGACTTGATCAAAAATCTGGGAGGTCCCTCCTGACTCAGCAGGTTAAGGATCCGGCATCACTGCCATGGCTCTGATTACAGCTGTGGTGTGGGTTGGATCCCTGACCTGAGAACTTCCATATGCTGGAGGCACGACAAAAAAATATTTTAAAAACAGTTAAATAACTAAATAAATCTTATCTACTTATTGGTAGTATTCTAGTACAAAGGGTTATTTGGGAACTTTTCAGATGCTTCAGAACCATTCCCTGAATGAAGCATCCTAGATAAGAGTAGGTCTGGAGCCTGAGCGGTCCCGGGGTTGGGGGATCTTCTTTCTGACTCAGCTCCAATAACCTCCAGTGTCTCTATCTGCTGCAAATTTCAAAATCCCAGGAGAGAGAATTGCCTACCTTGAGTCAAATCAGTCAGCCGTACCAGGAGGGCAGGATGCTCTTCTTTTCCCTCCCTCCCTCCTTCCCTCCCTTCCTTTTTTTTGCCGTGTCCAGTCCACAACATGTGGAAGTTCTAGGACCAGGGATTAAACCTGGCTATTTCCACTTAGCAACCTGAGCTGCTGCAGTGACAACACAGGATCCTTAACCCACTGTGTCACAAGGGAACTCCTGGGGTGCTCATTTTTATCTGCTTTGTGTAGCATGAGGCCGTTCCCAGGGATGGGACATCAACGGCAAGCTATGCAGGCATGTCTCCTACGATGTAAACTCTGCACCCAATTTCAAGGCATTCACAGTCCTCCTGCTTGGAGGGAGATAAAACCAGTTTTGACAGAATTTAGAGAACCTCAGAATATGATGAGATAATGTGTGGTTTTATTGAGCATTTACTAGGCTAAACACTTTCCATGCGCCATCTCCTTGTATTTCTGCAGTAACTCCTTTAGACAAAATACCTAGTACATATTATTCTATAGACAAGGAAACTGAAACACTCAGCTTAGAAAAAGTTTGATATCCCCTAAGCCCTTCATCACTAGTCCTCATAACTTATTACAGTCAGGGGAAGACAGCCTATTTCTGAGTTCCTAGAGATCCAAGTGTTATTTCTGGTTAATGTATGTAGGTCAGAGGTAAACCACAGAATGACGTTCGTCTCTGCCTAAAATGGCTTTGGCGACAGATGAAACCTTCCCCAGGCCCATCTTTTCTTACACCACGGTCAGCTAGGACTTAGAAGAGATTTTCATGGAGGAAAGTTATATTTAGCAGACCCCTTTTTAATAAAGGGAAAATGTTAAGCCTTGCACGTCTTCACCCATCCCTGTCGCCCAGTGGCGTGGACTCCCTCTGCCCACCCACCACCTCCTGCTGCTTTTCCCTCTGGCCTGACTTGTCTCCCATCGCCACATGGCTCACCCACAACCGTTCCGTTTCTGGGCCTCTCATCCACCCCCTCTTGCTCTGTTACTCTGTCATACAACCCCTAACTCGTGCATATCCTCCACCTACCTTCCCATGGTCATCCTCCTGGCCACTCCGCTCCAGAAGAAAGCCATTACCTGCTGTTTGAACGCTGCCCTCTGCCACTCACCTTCAGTCGTTTGCTGAAGATGCTCAGCCACACATCCCTTTAGGTTTTCACCAGCTGACTCTTTGGGGTATGTGCTTTCGTGGCCATATGGCTGTGTTCCTTGAAGCACTGGGGTACCTCTGGATGCCTGTGGAGGACATTCCTGCTACAGAAGAAGCCTTCCTTACTCATACAGTATTATTACAGTTTGAGTAACCATAAAAGTTCCTGGAGGGCAGCGGGAGGCTTCTCAGGTGTGCCTTTGGATTCCCTGGACCCAGCTCAATGCCAAGCTCACGGTAGGCACTCCAGAAGAACCTGCCCCCATCATATCCATCAGGCTGCAGGTGGAGGGCTTTGCCTAAGATAACTAGAGGCCTGCCTTTCTCCCTTAAGGAGGGTGGCACTAATACAACCACTTGGATTGCTCTGAGCACAACCGTGAACTCCCTAACAATTGAGCCACTTTTCTTTAGGTGAAAAGCAGGCTCATCACCTTAACTGATTCGCGCTGAATTCCAAACAACAGGGAAGCAGATGCATTATTTCTTCCTCCTGGGGTTGCTATGCTCCCTGACCCGAAGCCCCTTCCCACCAGTCAGAAGGATCCTTCCGTAATAGCGGAAACCTAATCCTAGGAACGGTGAGGAGTTAGTTAAAAAGGACTTGAGGAATAATGACTTCAAGTTGGCAGTTAAGCCTTTCCTGGCTGATGAGAAATAGTTTCATGGGCCCCAAAACTTCTGAAGTTTTGCAATGCTGGACATTTCATACAGAGTTTGGGGCTGATTTAGGTAGGAGTTAGCAAGACTTTCAGTCATTTCCAAAGATCTACACAAACACACAATGAGTGAAAATCAAATACTCCGGTTTCCTGAAAGCTCTGTCAGGAATTAAAAGAATGTGTATATGAAAAGAAAATCATGGACTTGGAGAATAGACTGTGGTTGCCCAGGGGGAGGGGGAGGGAGTGGGAGGGATTGGGAGCTTGGGGTTAACAGGTGCAAACTATTGCTCATGGAGTGGACTTACAGTGAGATCCTGCTGTGTAGCACTGAGAACTATGTCTAGATACTTACAATGCAGCACGACAATGGGAGAAAAAATTACATATACATGTATGTGTAACTGGGTCCCCATGCTGTACAGTGGGAAAAAAAATGTGTTGGGGGAAATAGCAATAAAAAATAAATTAAAAAAAGAAAAAATAAATAAAAAATAAAAGAATATATATATACACACACACACACATATGTATATGTGACTGGGCCACTTTGCTGTACAGTGGAAAATTGACAGAACACTGTAAACCAACTATAATGGAAACAATAAAAATCATTAAATAAATAAATGAAAAGAATTATAGACCTTTTAATCGGTACAGCCATTACAGAAAACAGTAGGGAGATTCCTCAAAAACTTAAAAATAGAATTACCTTGTTCATCCAGTGTTCCCGCTTCTGGGTATCCAAAGAAAATGAAATCAGCATCTCAGAGATGTCTGTACTCCCTTCTTCACTGCAATGTTCTTCATGTAGCCGAGATACAGAAACAAACTACACGATTGTTGAAAGATGAATGGATAAAGGAAATGTTCAGTGGGCTATTTTTCAGCCTTAAAAAAGAAAGAGAGGAGTTCCCGTCGTGGCGCAGCGGTTAACGAATCCGACTAGGAACCATGAGGTTGCGGGTTCGATCCCTGCCCTTGCTCAGTGGGTTAAGGATCCGGCGTTGCCGTGAGCTGGGGTGTAGGTTGCAGACATGCCTCGGATCCCGAGTTGCTGTGGCTCTGGCGTAGGCGGGTGGCTACAGCTCAGATTCGACCCCTAGCCTGGGAACCTCCATATGCCGCGGGAGCGGCCCAAGAAATAGCAACAACAACAACAACAACAACAACAAAAAGACAAAAAGACAAAAAAAAAAAAAAGAGAGTCTGCTGTTTGTGACAACGTGGATAAACTGGGTAGGCCTCATGCTAAGTGAAATAAACCAGAATCAGAATGATAGATACTGCATGATTTAACTTATAGGTGGAGTCTGGCTAAAAATGTCAAACTCAGAGTTCCCATTGTGGCACACTGGGTTAAGGATCTGACTGCACTGGCTCAGATGGCTGTGGAGGTGGGATTTGATCCCTGGCCCAGTGCAGTGAGTTAAGGATCTGGTGTTGCTGCAGCTGTGGCTTGGATTCAAACCCTGGCCCAAGAACTTCCCGATGCCACTGGTGGGGCCAAAAAAAAAAAAAAATCAAAATAAATTAAAATTAAAAATGTCAAATTCATAGAAACATAGAGTAGAATGGTGGTTCCCAGGGGCTGGGGTAGGGGGATATTGGGAGATTATAGTCAAAAAATTTGTTTTTATGCAAGATAGATTTCAGAGACTTAATGTACGACCATGTGACATAGTGAGAGTGTTGTAGACCTAAAATTTGCTAAAAGGTTTGATCTTAAGACAAAAAAGGTAACTATGTGAGGTGATGGATATGTTCATTAGCTTGCCTGTAGTGAATATTTCACAATGTATATCATATTATCTAGTTGTATATCTTTATATATAATTTTTAATTATAAACTGTAACTCAATAAAATCAGAAAAAAATTTTAATTTGAGACGGTAAGAAAAAAAAAAAAAAAGAAATTCCTATGTGGCTCAGTGGTAACAAACCTGACTAGTATCCATGAGGATTCATGTTCCATCCCTGGCCTTACTTACTGGGTTAAGGATCCAGCATTGCCATGAGCTGTGGTGTAGGTCACAGACAAGACTCAGAGCATTGCTGTGGCTGTGGTATAGACCTGTGGCTGCAGCTCTGATTCAGCCCCTAGCCTGGGAACTTCCAGGTGCAAACTTAAAAAACAAAATAAAAACAAACCAAAAAAACCACACAAAAAAAGAGAGATGGTAAGTAAAATAGCAGCGTATACATTTACTGATATTAATTTGTTTTATTGATTATTAGGTATTTTGAATACACTGTCTTTTCTTTCAAAAACAAACAAAAAACCCGCCAAGAATTGTGGAGTTCCTTTATGACACAGTGGACTAAGTATCTGGCTTTGTTCCTGCTAATGGCTCGGCTTTGATCCCTGGCCCTGGAATTGCCACATGCCATGGGCATGGCCAGGAAAAAAAAAAAAAAGAAACAGAATTGCAAATGTTTTGAATACATCATTTACACAGATGCAGCTAAATTACTGTCCTGGGACAGTTATCACTTTTTCCTGATGCCACTGCTCTTACTAGGTCCAGGAGATATAAATAGAACATTCATAGTAAAAAACTTGTAGCTCTTCCGGGTTCTCTTCTGTCAATTTCATGGTTAGTGTAGAAGGTAAAAGGGAAAGAGTGTCTGTTTCTCTATGACCAGCTTGCCAGAGCAGGTCCTATCTCCCCTCCTAATAGCCCTGTCTGGATCCCCATGGGGTGGTCTCTCTAGTAAATTGGTTTTGAAACTGGGTCATATCCAGGCCTGGACTTCCATTTACAGCCTAATTGGGGGAAAGAAAAAAAAAAAAAAGATGCATCTGTACACATATGCTTAGGGTGTAGTAAAAGGAACAGTTGTGAGAGCTGTTGTTTTCACCACTAAGAGCTTGGGTTGGTGGGTGAGTGTGGGAACTCCCCGTGTTCCCAGGATCTTAAGATCTCTGATTTGCCAATAACAACACAGGAGCGCCCCAGTTACATCAGCTGTCGCTAGGCAGCACCTCGCTGCCAGAGTCATCAATAGAGTGACACTCCCGTTTGCTTTCAAAACTGTCCTTGATCGGCGTTGGAGGCATTAACTGTTAAGGGTTGGCTGAGTGAATTTGAAGAGAGAAAATCGTGCAGGGTCTATGGTTTTACAAGAAACCTTTGGGTCCGAACCAGGAGTCATTCAGAGATTCTGGTGATAAAGGATGTTTCCAGAGACCTCTGTCTTTCAGCTCTGCCTGGGATCCTTAGAAAACAGCAAGCGATTCTCTTTTTTCTTTTCCTTTTTGCTGTCTTTCTGTCTTTCTTTTCTCCCTTCCTCTTTCCCTCCTTCCCTTCCTTCCTCCCTTCCTCCCTCCGAACCCACGGCACGTGTAGGTTAGGTGTAGAATCGGAGCTGCAGCTGCCGGCCTACACCACAGCAGCAACACCCCACCCAAGCCACGTCTGTGACCTACACCACAGCTCACAGCAACACCGGATCCTTAACCCACTGAACGAGGCCAGGGATCGAACCCGCGTCCTCATGGATACTAGTTGGGTCCTTACTAGAGTGTCACAATGGGAACTCTTTTCTTCTTTTAAAAACACAGCTGCTTTGGGAACTGAGCAGCACCTTCGGAAATGAAGCTGGAAACATCTTGTCCTAGGCCAGAGCAATTATTACTGAAAGACATTTTAGCTTCTCTCCGGAAAATACTTCAAACACTCAAATCCATTTCTTTTCAAGTTCAAATTCCCTTCAAACAAATACGAGAAAAGCATTTAGGTTTAAAGGAGAGAATGGGGGTGGGCAAGCCAAAACTGAATGAAAGGGTAAACCTGGAGTTCTCGTCGTGGCTCAGTGGTTAACAAATCTGACTAGGAACCATGAGGTTGCGGGTTTGGTACTTGGCCTTGCTCAGTGGGTTAAGGATCCGGCTGTGCTGTGGCTGTGGTGTAGGCTGGCAGCTACAGCTCTGATTAAACCCCTAGCCTGGGAACCTCCATATGCTGCAGGTGTGGCCCTTAAAAGACAAAAGAAAAGAAAGGGTAAACCTTCCCTTTTCTCTGCCACCTTCCTCCTGCGTCCTTGGGATTGGGGGCAATACTCCTCCTTCGGAGTCAGGAGGCGGTCACGTGTTCCTCATCACGTGCACCGTGGGCCGTAAGCCCCAGCTGCACACTTCGCTGTTACGTACGAGCTTCGGTGGTTTCTGTCCTCAACTGGCAAATTTGTGCTTATTTGTATAGTTATGTATTATGTCCTATTCCACAAAAGTACTTTACTGTGGCTTGGTCGGGGGAGGTCAGCTTCCTCTCAGAATGAAGGGATTTTCACTTGTTGGGGAAATCAGAGCTCTCTGCCTGCTTTCTCCATCTCCAAGGGGGCCAGCCTCACTCTCAGCTCTGATGGTGGGTATCCTACTGGGAGTGGGTGTGTGTATCTTTTTAGGGCTGGACCGGTGGCATATTGGAAGTTTCCCAGGCTAGGGGTCAAATCGGGGCTGTAGCCACTGGCCTTTGCCATAGCCACAGCAACTCAGGATCCTTAACCCACTGAGCAAGGACAGGGATTGAACCTGCATCCTCATGGATACTAGTCAAGTTCTTAACCTGCTGGGTTCTTAACCTGCTGAGCCACAATGAGAACTCCTCCTACTGGGGTTTTAAGGACACACGTTACATATTACAATTTGGCTTACCTGGGTTTTCAGGTTTTCAAAGCCAGAAATCCTCAAACTGCCTGGCCCATCCTGAGATGTCATTAGGTTGGAAATTTTATAAGCAGCTTGGGATTGAGGGTAGGATCATAATTTCCCAGCTCTGACCTTTACCTCTCCATCCCACGTGACCCCTAACCTTTCTAATGTTCATATTTCCTTGAAAGGAAGTTTATGCTCTAGTCGTTCTGCTGAGACTCTCAGATGAGCTACATACACAGTGGACTCAGCCTTGGCCATAATCGGAGCACTCTTTTTGTATTTAAGAGCAAACACATATTTCTGGAGATTTCAGACAAGACACAGCAGAGAAGGACAGGACGGGATCGCTTGGGTCAGAATTTGGAAGGGTTTTAACCTCAATTTTATTTTTTTATTTTTTTATGGCTACACTTGTGGCATGTGGAAGTTCCCAGACTAGGGGTCAAATTGGAGCTACAGCTGCCTGTCTACACCACAGCCACAGCAACTCGGGATCTGAGCCACATCTGTGACCTACACCACAGCTCACGGCACTGCCAAGAATCCTAAACCCACTGAGTGAGGCCAGGGATTGAACCGGCATCCTCATAGATACTAGTCAGATTTGTTTCCACTAAGCCACGACGGGAACTCCCGATTTTAGCCCTTTTTGAAGTGTGGTTTCAAAACAGTCAGCCTTCCATTTTATAGCATTTAATACATTCACTTTGCTGTGTGGCCATCGCCTGATCCAGCTCGAGAACTTCCCATCTTCCCAACTGAAACTCTCCACCCATGAACCACTATTCCATTTCCTCCTTCCCTGGAAACTGGTATCCCCTGTTATCCTTTCTGTTGCTGTGAATTGTCTGGACTAGGTATCCCCGATAAGTGGAATCATGCCACGTTTGTTGTTTTGAGACCAACCTATTTCACTCAATACAACATCCTCAAGTTCACCTAGGTTGAAGCGTGTGTCAGAATTTTCTTCCTTTTTCAGGCTGAATCGCATCCCACTATGTGAATATACCACACTGGTTTATCCACTCATCTGTCTATGGACATTTGGGTTGCTTTCACCTTTTGGCTGTTGTGAATGATGCTGCTATGAGCATGGGTGTACAAATAGCTGTTCAAGTCCCTGCTGTCACTTCTCTTGGGTTTATCCCCAGAAGTGGAATTGCTGGATCATCTGGTAATTCCTTGTTTGATGTTTTTAGGAACTGGCATACCATGTTTATTATGAAACATTTTAAATATTAACAAAAGTTGAAAGAAAAGGCAATTACTAACTTCTCAGATTCAAAACAGAAGTCTGAAACTGACTGGTCCTAGAATGCCATTTGATTAGAGATGTTACTTATATTTAGGATTGAGAGGCAAAGATTATCATTTTCTAGTCTAGCCTTTAGCTGTCAATCCCATATCAGACATAAATTTCTGCTACTCATTCCCCTGAAAGAAAACTTTTACTTCTGCATATCCGAAGGGAACAGGCCACATTCATAGGTCCACAACCCGAATATAACAAGTGCTAACATTTTACCATATTTACTTCGTCTTTCTCTCCTCTCTGTCTACCTATGGTTGGCTTTTAGCAAAGTCAAAAATGTTTGACTTTTAGTGAACTATGCCAAGGTAAATTTCAGGCTTCATGGCCTTAAATACCCCTGGCTACTTACATATCCACATTACCTTTATCACAGTCAGCAAAACGAACAATAATTTTCCAACATCACTCATGCCTGGTTCATAGTCTCATGTCCACAGTTGTCCGGCACCTGTCTTTGGTGGTTGGATTTCCTTTTCCAAATCAGAATCCAGTGGCTAAGTGTCAGATGGCAGGCCTTGACTCTGTCCATTAGATGGAAGGGAGAGGCTGGAGGTTCTGAGCAGGGAGAGGGAAGATCAGAACTGAAATCTGGTGTGGCGGACAGCAGCATTTTGTTTCTGGCTTCCTCGGGGCTGTTATCTAACTCTTGGGGGTGGATTTAAGACATTGGAGAGGGAATTTCCTGCTCTGGCACAAACCCGATACAAATTCTAATGGAGTTGGCATTTGGCATCTACTCTCACCCAATTTTCAACATGTCTGAACAAAAGACTTGTAGTGAGTCATTACCAAGCTGCCAGAATTGTTGCACATACCATCTCCCAGCCTCGTTATTCAAAGTAAATAATTGGCCAGTTCCAGCACTTTGAGCCTGGGCACTGGTGGTATGTTTAGATGCTCATTTTCTCCTCTTTGGGGGAAGTGCTTGTGGCCAGGGGGCTTCAGGGAGTTTCTCTCCCCTGGGGGGACTCAGTCTTTATCCTCCTCTATCCTTCCTCTATCTTTAGATAACCACAAAGCCAAGAATTCCCAAATCCTTCATCTGCTATTGAGTCAGCAGGATATGCAGTGAGTGAAGACTCTTGAGTCAGCAGTGAGGAGGCGTCAGAGGAAATATAAAGCATTTGAGAAGGAGAACCTACAGAGGTATAATAATTACAGAATCGGTGCTTTCAGGCCAGAGGGCAAGGTGCAGTCTATGCTGGGATCCAGGAAAAGGCAGGAGTTGAAAGGTCTGGAAGGAGTTGGGGGTGAGGGGGTGTGGCTAAGAGGTCAAGAGAAGGGAAAGGGTTCATCTCCTCAGCCTTGTGGGGTCAGGGCTCAGCTCCAGCCCTGCCTGTCCCTCTTCGTGGAAAGCCCTCCCACCTTAAGACTTGATGGGCATGCCTGCAGCCCGTACTCCCAGGAGTAGGCAGCTCTCCCCTAGAAAGACCCCTCACACTCTGAAGACAACCTTGATTTTCTTCCTGCTGCTTTTCCTGTTATGTGGTTGTCACAGGCCACACACGCGCTTCTCTTATGGGCGTCGCGTGTGGATTCGGCAAGGGCGGACCAGACAAGTGACTTTTGGATGTGGCCCACTCCATTCAGGGGAATTAGTAGAAAGACATGCTTTTTGCCTTAATGAAGAAGAATTTATTACCCTAAAATTTTTCTTTTTCTCTTTAGACAAAGGGATGGCTTCATTCTTTGGTGTTTACCCTCTATGACTTTATGTTCTTTTTTTTAAAACTTCTAAAGATAAGACATGTTGTAGGAAGGTCCTCCTTATGTCTCAATAAATCATGGTGAGCTCTGCTGCCTGGATGTGCAGTTGCCTTTTGGAGGGTGGGTGGTGTTTGAAGATGGATTCTGCCCACTTTAGTCAAGGCTTTTCTCTCTGACTTCCGCAGTAGCATCCTCTGCGCCTTGCAGAAGACCTGGGAAAAACCAAGCACCTCCATCGTTGTCGTTGTCGGCTCCCAGCCCAACTCTTAGTAGTTTCAGCACATTTCTCCCCAGCTTCCAGGATGGACGCGGGTTGGGCTCTTCTAGGAGGAAATGGGTGTGATGAAAGAACTTTTCTTTTTCGGCATAAAAGAGAATTTGGTTTACAGGCGGTCTCCTCATGTCCCAGTTAAGTGGGCCTGTCCGACAGGAGAGGAGGCTCAGGGGTCACATAGAGTTTGAATCCCAGCTCTGCCCCTTACTGGCTGTGTGGCCTTCAAAAGATAGCAGCTTTTCGGAGCCTCTGTTTCATGATCAGTCCTAATACCTACTTTAAGAGCTGTGCAGGGGATTAGAAATGATAAAAATGCCTCACCCTCTGCAGTGGCTGATCACAGAAGCCAAATCTTGCCCCCCCACCCCATATAGAATAATGTCCATGGCACCTGGTACAGCGCATGCCACAGCTCTTATTTTCTCCAACACCCCTGTTAATGTAGATCTGCGGTATTTAGAGCAAATTCCGTCATTTTCCATTTTTCTTCTTTGCCTGGTTTGTTTACACACTCTCTGGTTCCAAGATGCAGATGAAGCCAATTGTAGTGTATCTATTACATCCCCCCTCGGCCGGGTCTCAGCCCAGGCCTCCTCCACCACTCTACTCTGCACTTCCCCCAGGGGCTGAGCCCATCTTTAAGTTCTCATCCCATGCTTTAAATGTGTGCACCCCACAAATTCTGGGCCCACCTGGGATACCTCTGACCTTTCGTTATCGTGAACCTTATCCTTGTCTACCCACCATCCCCTGCTGCTTCTCACACCATGGATGTCCCCCTCGTTCTGGCTTCCTGTTGCCTAAGCCACCCCACCGCTATCAACTTACTTGTGTCTAATAATTCTGATCTGAGTTCCTCCATTTAGTTAGGTTTCCAGAGAAGCCTGGCTACAGATATGCTCCAGAAGACTCTATAGAAGGGATTCCACAGATGCATGGAACAGTTATTAAGAATTTAGCTTCAGGAGTTGTGGCTGAGCAGAAACAAATCCAACTAGTATCCATGAGGATGTGGGTTTGATCCCTAGCCTCACTTGGTCGGGGATCCAGTGTTGCCCTGAGCTGTGGTGTAGGTCACAGACGTGGCTCAGATCCCACGTTTGCTGTGACTGTGACATAGGCCTCAGTTGCAGTTCTGATTCGACCTGCCTGGAAACTTCCATATGCTGCAATGCAGCCCTAAAAAGCAAAAAAAAAAAAAAAAAAAAAAAAAGTCCTTAGCTTTATGTGTATAGCAATGCATAGTTACCCAGCTTTTGTTGTTTTGATCCTCGTAACAAGCTCAGAGCATAAGCAGGGCTGGTTTGTTATTCACATTTTATTTATTTATTTAGTTTTAGTTTTAGTTTTTTAGGGCCACACCCACAGCATCTGGAGGTTCCCAGGCTAGGGGTCGAATCAGAGCTGTAGCTGCTGGCCTAAGCCACAGCAACTCGGGATCTAAGCCATGTCTGCAACCTGCACCACAGCCCACAGCAACTCCGAATCCTTAACGCACTTAGTGAAGCCAGGGATGGAACCTGTATCCTCATAGATGCTAGTCAGATTCATTTCCAATGAGCCACAGTGGGAACTATTTAATTATTTATTTATTTATTTATTTATTTATTTATTTATTTATTTTTGCTTTTTAGGGCCGCGTTTGCGGCTTATGGAAGTTCCCAGGCTAGGGGTCAAATCAGAGCTGCAACTGCCAGCCTACACCATAGCCACAGCTATGCCAGATCCAAGCCTTGCCTGTGACCTACACCACAGCTCAGGACAACACCGGATCCTTAATCCCCTGAGTGAGGTCAGGGATCAAACCCACATCCTCATGGATCCTAATCAGGTTCGGTACCGCTGAGCCTTGATGGGGACTCCTGTTATTGCTGTTTTGGGATCTGGAAGCTGAGACCCAGGGATAGAGTCCTCTCTGTTGGTCTGCGGTGGTTTCTGGTGGTACCAGAGGCAGTCTGGTGACTTCCAGTTGGGCGTTCGGTGCTCGGTGCTCTGCCCACCCTTCCTCAGTCAACAGCAAGAGTGCTGTGTGTTTACTCCGCTTATTTATACATATATGGCTTTTTCTATATTAGAGGAACGAGAGAAGAGGACGGGGGTGGGGGATCAGAATGGGTTGGAGCCGGAGAGCTATAATTAATTCTTTCTCCCACACAAACCACCGAAATACCACACATAAGAAACAGCATCACCCGCAAAATGCCATGATTACGCAGCGTCGCTTCATATTCGGGAGGAGGGGGGGGTGCTAATTAACAGGTGGAGACGGAATGTTTACAACATCCTATTACTGGTAATGGGATTATCTTCACCCTCCTAATCAGAATGGGGATCAGGGCTCCTCCCAGCTTGGCATCTGGCTGTGCCTGGTGCGGGAGGATGAAGCGAGAGGTTTGGGGGGGTCTCCAGCACCCAGAGAGGGAGTGAAGACCGTGACAGAGGCAGAGGTGGAGGAAGAGTGGATCATCCCACCGGGAAGGAAGCATCTTTGCCAGGACCTCTTACCTGTCCCTGATCCTAGGTTTTTCCTGCCATCTTGCGTGCCTCATCGCCCAGGAATGTGCTGCCCAAATTCCAAAGGAAGAAAGAGAATC
Source organism: Phacochoerus africanus (assembly GCF_016906955.1). NCBI lineage: Eukaryota > Metazoa > Chordata > Mammalia > Artiodactyla > Suidae > Phacochoerus > Phacochoerus africanus. Next base: position 8,542,521 of record NC_062559.1, on the reverse strand, counting down.
TCTTTTCTGGAGGTCAAAAGAGGCAAATACCCACCACGCCGCCCTGACCTCTCATGCCACCCTCCAAGCCTGTTTCCTGGAGGCACCCCTTGATCACGGAGGTGCCCTCCCAACAGGGAAGTCCCTGGTCCTACTGCCTTCGGAGACTCAGAATGATCTTCAGGAGTTCCTGTACTGGCTCTGTGGTTAACAAATCCTGCTAGCATCCATGAGGATGCGGGTTCAATCCCTGGCCTCGCTCAGTGGGTTAAGGTGTGAGCTGAGGTGTAGGTTGCAGATGCGGCTTGGATCCCACATAGCTGTGGCTGTGGTGTAGACCGGCAGCTACAGCTCCAATTGGACCACTAGCTTGAGAACCTCCATATGCCATGGGTACAGCCCTAAAAAGACAAAAAGACAAAAAAAAAAAAAAAAAGAAAGAAAGAAAGAAAGAAAAAGAAAAGAAAAAAAAGAATGATCTTCAGGGCTCGCCTGGTCCAGACCTCTCATGTGACAGAGAAGAAAATAGAGCCTCAGGAAAATGAGGCGACAGAGTGAAGGTTTAACCCGCCCTCAGGCTGACCACTGCCTTCCCCTCCTCATCATCATACCCATACCTGTTCAGGGGCAAGAGGTCACTCCAGATGTGACCTTAAAGAAGAGAACAGGGGGACAAGGCTCAGGGTCCAGGGTATTCTTCCAACATGAGAGTTGCCATGCATCCTACCAGTCACTCCGCCATCTCCCGGAATTCCTCGTGATCCTAAGAAAAAGATCACAAGGCAGGTCGGTGTCCAGAGTGAGGATGAAGGATGAAGTGCAGATGGCATTGGGAAAAGAGCACGTCTGTCGTCTCTACCAGTCACGTCTTGTTGAATCCCCCCCATCAATTCAGTGTGGGGACAGTAGCATCCTAAGACATTCGTGATTGGCAGTCATGGGAGAAAAAGAGAGAGCCCAGGAGGACAAAGCATCATCCAGATTGAACTCGTTTTCTTTTTTTTTGTCCCATGAACCTCACTGAACATTGGTTATGAGCATTGTATCAGCACCACCCCCACCATCACCCCGAGGGGACCGTGTGTCAGTGGCCCTTCATTGATGGCTGATGGCTGTAAGAAAGATGAACTTCAGGGAGTTCCTGTCATGGCTCAGTGGTGCCAAACCTGACTAGTGTCCATGAGGATGTGGGTTTGATCCCTGGCCTCGCTCAGTGGGTTAAGGATCCGGTGTTGCTGTGAGCTATGATGTAGGTGGCAGATGCCGTTTGGATCCTGTGTTGCTGTGGCTGTGGTGTAGACTGGCACCTGCAGCTCCAATTTGAGTCCTAGCCTGGGAATCACCATATGCCACAGGTGCAGCCCTAAAAAAAGCAAAAAAAAAAAAAAGATGAACGTCAATTGGTGCTTAAAGTATGAGATCATGGAATTTTTTTCCTCTCCAAAATCATAGTAATTCACTGTTTCGTTCCATTTCTTTCCCTTAGAAAATGTGCAATGAGAAAGAAAAAAATAAAACATAGTCTTGAGAGACTAGAAAAGGTTCCTCTCCCCAATAATTTTTGGACCAACTTTCACTGAGTCCTGAGGGCACTTGCAGCATGAAGATCCTTCTGTTGGGCAGGTCGGTGCAGGAGTAACATCACTTCCCTGAGTCCGACCGCTCCTGCAAGTCCTAAAACAGATCTTGTGTGGAATTGGTGGTCTCCAATTAGAATGAGCCCTGTCCCTAATTTTCCCTGCAGTGTGGTGACTGGGACACTCCGAACACATTTTCTGATAGAAAGTGTACAAGGAACAGTAGGCAGGTTGCCAAGCCTGTGAGTAAAAGCCCATCTGCAACTGACCTGGGAGTTAGGAGCCCTGGGTTCTAGTTCAGCTCTGCCACTAGCTACTTCCTCTGTGACCATGAGCAAGTCATTTAGTCCCTGCCCCTGGTTTTCTCACTTGGAAAAAAAAAAAAAAAAAAAGATGAAAGACCAATCACCTTTCTGTACTGAGTAATATAGAATCTAAACACCGTTACAAATCTTTCCATGTGAAATGTCATTCCAGTTTGTAATGTGCAATCCTGGGAATGAATCTGCCCAAACCAGGGACAGAAATGGAAATGTCCTGGAGTTCCCACTGTGGTGCAACAGGATCGGCTGCATCTCTGGAGCGCTGGAACGCAGTCGGCTAAGGATCTGGTGTTGCCATGGCTCTGGTGTATGTCCCAGCTGCGGCTCAGATCTGATCCTTCACCTGGGAATTCCACAGGCTGTGGGGTGGCCAAAAAAGGAAACAGAAGGAAAAGAAATGTCCTCCCCCTGAGCCTTCCAGCAGTTCTCGTGCAAGGAGGACCCAGATGGGAAGGAGCCCAGCTCCAGCTACACCAGCCGCTGAGTCAGGGTCATCTGCAAGGTCAGGAGGTTGGAGGTGGGTGCATAGGTGGGAGGTCCCTAAGGCCAGACTGGAGGAGAGCTACCACAGTTTAGACAGGTGGACTTCCTAGCATTGGGCATTCAGCAAAGAGCCTTTGACTGGAGCTAAGGGCAGTATCAAAGGTCAACTTCAGGCTATTCCAGACCTTTGCTTGGCTTTTACAGCCTAGAACTTTGTAAAAAGTCTTGGAGTCTAACTGGAAGGGTAACTTTAACTGCTGGGTCCCCATATTGAAAAGGAGGAGACCTCTTTCTTCATGCTTATTGCTTCTGAAGACTCTGTCATCTGGATGCATTGAGACAAAAGGGATCCCTGGTTTGGCTACACTGCTTAGGGAACAGCTGTGACCAGTCCCTTGCCTTGAGCCAGGTCCCCAAGGGGGGTGCAGGAGCTAATACGCACTTGGGGACCTGGGCTAAACCAGCACCGCCGCTTCTCCACTGCCCACTCCTGCCTCTTCTGCCTCCCCCCAGCTCCTCTTCCCCAACACAGCAGGATTTCTTTTCTCTCCAAGGCTTAACATCTCAGATGCCAGTGTGGTCTTTTCACGGAGCCATCTGCAAGGGCACGTGGGAGGCAAATTAGACTCTTCGGCAGGGAGCAGAAAATATTATTTGTGAGAATGGTTTGATGGAGAATCCCATGCTTTCTAGCAGCTTCAGGAGGCTTCGGCCAGCTGTGTCCTGATGGCCTTGGATGGGAGCTCCCAGAGCTGGCGAGTGAGGCAGGCAGCCCTTGTCTACTCCGCGTACAGAGGAGGAGCCCGGGAAGTGGAAAGGTGACGTGACCTCTCCAAGAACACAAAGCTAGGAGGGCACCGAAGCAGGAAGGGGCTCCACTGTTTATCATTGTCGAAGCTCCTTCTACATTTCTCGAGAAGGGGCACAGAGGAGTGAAGCTTGCAAGGGCATGTTCATCAGGAGGAAAGCACAGCAGCTCCCCACTCATCCCAAATTAGCAAGCTGCAGGCTGCAATCAGCGTTCGGTGAATCCGCGGACAGCACAGATTCCGCACCTGTTTGCTTTCTTTGCTTTTCCTTTTTAATTTTGGAAAAGTTTCCCATCACTGCAAATTACGACCAAATTTATCTCCGCTGTCCTGACTTCCCTCCTGTTTTCTTGTTTCTTATCTCCAGGGACCTACCATGCAGCCCGCCTTGGGCCCTGACTTCATCTCAAAGCCAGCCCCAGCCACGTGAAGGCTTTTCCAAATTAAGTCCTGGATTTTGGTGGCAGCCATCCAGCTGGATCCCTGGACCTTAGTCTTTCCCTGACTGGGGCAGCACCACATTCCAGTGGCCAGAATAAGCATTTGGGGAAGGTCGTGGGAGATATGAGATGTGGTAGAATCACATTTTTATGTATCAGCTGAGACATGGCCAAGGCAGAATCGAGCCAAGAACTCAAGCCTTCTAACTTCTCTTCCCAGGTCACAGAAATGAAACATTCCCTAAAATCACAAATGTCTGGAGTTCCCATTGTGATTCAGAGAGTTAAGAACCTGACCTTATCTCCATGAGGATGCGGGTTTGATCCCTGGCCTTGCTCAGTGGGTTAAGGATCTGGCGTCACCACAAGCTGTGGTGTAGGTTACAGATGCAGCTCATATCCATTATGGCTGTGGCTGTGGCGTAGGCTGGCAGCTGCAGCCCCAATTCCACCCATAGCCTGGGAACCTCCATATGCTGTGGGTACAGCCCTAAAAAGACAAAAAAAAAAAAAAAAAGTCCTAGGAAGGTAACTGGCGTAATTGGGCCTTAACGGGGTTTACTAGATACTCCTGAGCTTCTCCCCAAGAAATGAGTTTTATACTGTTTTCCAGGACATGTCTCTGTCATTTATTGGGAGATGGTTTACAGATGTCATTTGTTGGCCTTCTTTGCCTGCATATTGAACTGCATCAAAGGGAGTGTCAGATGACTTCCAGGCTGCGAAATCATCCAGGACATAGCTACATCTCTAGGAATTATTTTCTTCTGCTGGCCCCAGAGATGTCCTGTTTTACCTTCCTTTTTAAAGCAATGTCTTTACTTTGGGTCTTGGGATTTTCACTGCCCCTTCTTGCCTTGCTATATTTGAAAAGAAATGCACAGATATTCTCCAAGGGGGGAGGGGGAAGAGTTTCCGTTGTGGTGCAGTGGAAACGAATCCGACTAGGAACCATAAGGTTGTGGGTTTGATCCCTGGCCTCACTCAGTAGGTTAAGGATCTGGCGTTGCCGTGAGCTGTGACGTAGGTCACAGGTGCGGCTCGGATCTGGCGTTGCTGTGGCTGTGACGTAGACCGGCGGCTGCAGCTTCGATTCGACCCCTAGTCTGGGAACCTCCATATGCTGCGGGTGAGGACCTAAAAACACAAAAAGACAAACAAACAAACAAACAAAAAACCCCAACTCAGTGAGCAGCAAAATACATGTTCAGGAATTTTAAGCAGTCTTCTTTGTGGTTGGACTGTGTGCTGGGATCTGGGGACACAAAGATGAACTTAAGCTGGTATTTGTTCCAAGGAGTCCATGGTCAAGTGGAAGCTATAGGCATGGACACAAGTAATTATAACATGACGTACATGGGCTCTAGGTCATCATACACCCAATGGTAGGGGTTCTCCTGGTGGCAGGCCACTCTGACACACTGGGAGTTCTCAAGTTGTGGACCCAGCTTGGGTGAGTTCACTGCTGATATTTTTTATCTTTTGTGCATGTCTTCACCAGATGACAAGAACAAAGATAGGTGCAAATTAACTCAGATGGCGTTTCAGAAGCACAGCAAAGTTTCTCTATCCCCTCCCTCTCCTTTCTTCAGTTCACTCTGCCCTGAACTCCCTGAAGTCTTCGCCCCTGGCTTCTTCCTTCACACACACACACACACACACACACACACACACACACACACACTTGTGTTTCTCTGTCTTATGCCACTGCTTCAACTCGGGTCCTGAGATGGACACGGTGCCTTAGCTTGGATCGGCTGTGCCCTTCCTTTTCCAAGTCTGTTTTGTCTTTCCTAGAACCTCCTTTCTTCTCTCCTTTGTTCCAAGCTGGGAATACACCCACCCATTCCCAGAATAGTGGCTTTTACCCATACTCTGGCTTAAGGCAGCTGGCAGCTTATATTGGAACAAAGTTTCGTGCAGTTCTGAGAAAAGATATTTAAGTTCTCTTGCAAAGCGAGGGCCTCCATAACTCTCACAGAGAAGGCGGCAGCCTCCTCGGCCTGGGGGCTGGGGGTGGTGGTCAGGGAGGGCTTCAGACGAAAGCAGCCTTTGAGCTGGGACCAGAGCAGGGAAGGTGGTCTTTGTACAGAGAGTCGCTGGTGGGACAGCACAAAAGCACAGAGCGTGCAAGGACACGTGGGTCCTGCTGTAGCCGAAAATGTGGACTCTGTACCCCGCCAGTGAAGTCTCAGAGACAGAGTTTTGAGGAAGAGAAAGAACAGCTTTATTGGTCTGCCAGGCAAAGGAGGACACAGCAGGCGAGTGCCTCAAAACTGTGTCCTGACTTGAGAGGGGAGAGCAAGGGGTTTTACAGGTGTAACTCAGAAGACAGGGTTCTTGATTAAGGAGTCTATCTTATTCTTCATCTGTAGATCACTCCAGAGTCGTCAGAGCTGGCATCTGTGGGTCTGGTGATGGTTTCTGGCTGTCTTGGGGGTTCTTGTTCTTTGATCTTCTCTCTGGAATGAAGATGGCTTACAGGGAAGAGGGGTTTGGCGGTATTTCAATTACAGACGAAAACACTAGGTGCAATATTAACTTTAACTGGAAAGTAACCATTAGTAAAAGAAAGCAATTAAACAAGGAAGAGATTGTTGATGAGAAGCCACGCACTAGCTTCAATGTAATTCTAACTAGAAAGTAAGTATCAGGAGGTCCCGTCATGGCTCAGAGGAAACAAATCTGACTAGCATCCATGAGGATGCGGGTTTGATCCCTGGCCTTGCTCAGTGGGTTAAGGATCCGGCGTTGCTGGGAGCTGTGGTGTAGGTCACAGACGAGGCTCAGATCCCAAGTTGCTGTGGCTGTGATGCAGGCCAGCAGCTGTAGCTCTGCCTCGACCCCTAGCCTGGGAACCACCATATGTCATGGGTGCGGACCCCCCAAAAAAAGAAAGTAAATGTCAGTAATAATTGAGTGGGCCAAGGCAGGACATAACATAATGGAGATGCTTTTAACTAGCTTTTAGCTATAATGGTATTTCCTAATCACTAACTCTTGAGTCAGCCTTTTGAGACTGAGGGGAGGCTTGGGAGGCTAAAGGAGAGGTCTTTCACTTCAAAGCACAAAGATTTAGGGTCTGGTACATGGTTTCGCTGCCCGTCTCTGGCCTGTTGGCTCTAGCTCCAGATTAGATGGTGACCAGGTGTCCCAGTGTCCTACTTTTACCCTCCTAAAACCTCCAGAGGCCTGAGGACCACTTGCTTCTGAAAGACCCCTACCCCTACCCCTGCAGAAGCACTGTTGGGGGAACCAAAGTGTGGGCTGGTGACCCATACAGGACTTGACAATCCAAGTCTCAGATGGCTGATTATCCAGCATGGCTGTAGCCCAGGAGCCCAGCGCTCCTGAGTCTATCCAGTGTCAAAGAATAATTTTCAAAAAGTTAAAGTCACGACACTCATACAAAATAGAATGGACCTGTTTCAAAAATGTATCCCACTTATTATGATTATTTTGTCTTTTTGCCATTTCTAGGGCTGCTCCCTCGGCATATGGAGGTTCCCAGGCTAGGGGTTGAATCAGAGCCGTAGCCGCCAGTCTACACCAGAGCCACAGCAACACGAGATCCAAACCGCGTCTGCAACCTACACCACAGCTCACGGCAACGCCGGATCCTTAACCCACTGAGCAAGGCCAGGGATCAAACCTACAACCTCATGGTTCCTAGTTGGATTCGTTAACCACTGAGTCACGACAGGAACTCCTCCAATTTATTAATTGCTGAGGGAACCAGTAAGATGATAAATCTCATTCAAAAACCATCGAAAAGCAGAGGTTTTTAAGTTCCATAGAAAAAGGCACTTAAACTATCCTAGAATAAGAAATTAGATTCCTAGGAGTTCCCATCGTGGCGCAGCGGAAACAAATCCAACTAGGAACCATGAGGTTGCAGGTTCAATCCCTGGCCTTGCTCAGTGGCTAAAGGATCCAGTGTTGCTGTGAGCTGTGGTGTAGGTCGCAGACTCGGCTGGGATCTCGCATTGCTGTGGCTGTGGTGGCTACAGCTCCGATTCCACCCTTAGCCTGGAAACCTCCATCTGCCGCAAATGCAGCCCTAAAAAAGAAAAGAACTAAGATTACTAGGTTAGATACAAAACTGCTTATGAATCACAGGGCAACAAACAGCAAGCGCTGGGCTTATCTTCCCTCCAGGCTGGAAATCATTTGCATCTCTACGGGACAATATTCATTTGCATGACTGTGGGCTGGAATCCTTTGCTTTGCTATCAGTTAAGGTCTACCCTGACAGAGTGGTAAATGTCTTCATCAATAGTAAATAGCACATCAAACCAAGGTGCGCATTTCTAAAGACTCAGACAAGGCCAGGCAGCCAGCTGGACACATCCCAGGAACCCAGTAAAAGAACCCACAGCAAGTCCTTTGCTCCATTTCCAAATCTTGGACAATTTTTTTCTAACCTCAGGAAAGATGGCCATAGGCATATCCTTAGAGCAGTTTCGCTCTTTTTTCCCCTTCATGAATAACAACAGCAAACACCTGTGGAGCACCTCCCATGAGCAGGGTATTCGCCAGGGCGGTCAAGGTCACTGGGAAGCGTGAGGCTGAGTCCCTGCCTTCAGGACTTTGCTGCACTCACCGGTGCCAGGAGAAAGGGTTAGAAAGAGGAGCTGCAAGGCCCTCAGGTATCAGTCATTATTAAAGTTCTAGGGAGAGAAAACTCCATCCTGCTGTGGAAGGTAGGTGGGCTTCTGGAGGAAGCGGCAGGTGCCTGTGAGTTGAGCTACCTGGTTTCCCCTTGTCTGGAGCGTGGGAGGCTGCTTGTCTGCCCGCGTGGGAGTGGGTGCCTGTCTGCGCTGCTCTGTGGAGCAGGGAGCTGGGGCTCTTCAGCAGTTCCTTTCCTCCCTCCCTCCCGTGCCTGTCATGACTGCTAACGTTTCTCCTGTCATGTTGGAGCTGCATCCTGGTGATCAAACGCTGTGCTGCGTCCGTACAGTGCCACGCTCTGTCTACACGGTGCCGAGCCTCGCGAGCCCAGGATTAGTCCAGGATCAGAGGATGTGAGAGCAACAAAGTCGGGGTCAGAGGAAAGGTCTGAGCAGTGGCCTGGATATGGAAGGACAGGTGTGGAGTGGGCTAGATGGACGACTACAGGAGACAAAGATCGCAACCCTGGCTAGTTTGGGGCCGTCATTATCCGGGCTCCAACCAACCTGTTATTACGGGCACTTAGTGCAGCCAGAGGGAGGCCTGAGGCAGCAAGTGCTCAAAGGCCTGAGTGTTGGCAGCAGCTGCACTTCTGCGGAGGGCTCTGGATTAGAAGCCAAAGAAGGGGTAGAACAGAGAAACAAAGATAATTACTTTCCTATTTTTTTTTTTTTTCCATTTAACCCCCGTCAACAGGCATCTACCACATTGCGTCGAGCACGTTTTTTGGAATCCTTTGGAGGCAGGCTCCACAGGCATCCTTTCCCGTATGGTGGGTACAGATCGCATGTGCCCTCGGCTCGTGGCTGTTTGAAAGACGGGCCTGAATCGGCCGGCAAGGGTCCACCCGGGGCATGGTCTGGGCCAGTGCTGGCCAACAGAGGTAGAATAGGAGCCACGTGCACAAGATTTTCCTCGTCTAGGTGGCATATTAACATAAAGTCTAAAATCAAACAGGTGAAATTAATTTTAATGTATTTTACTTAACTGGGTAGATTCAAAATATCACCATGTCATCACACGAAGAGGTATCAGTGAGATAATTCACGCTTGTTTGATTCTGCTTGATGGCACATCTCCATTTAGTCACATTCAAGGCCCCAGTGGCCACAGGTGGTCCATGGCAACTGTACCGGACAGCAGAGACTGGGCAGGATCACCCAGATGCTTGTAACCTCTGACGTCAGTGTGGTGGTTCCGTCAGTCTTTACAGTGAGCTTTATTTTTTTTTAATTTTTATTTTTTATACTAGATTTGATTTACAGTGTTCTGTCAGTTTCTGCTGTAGAGCAAAGGGACCCAGTCATAAATATGTACATACATTCTTTCTAAAAAAATGATTTGTATTTTTTCCATTATAGTTGGTGTACAGTGTTCTGTCAATGTTCGACTGTGCAGCAAAGTGACCTAGTCACACATACATATATACATTCTTTTTCTCACATTATCGTCCATCCTGCTCCGTCCCAAGTGACTGGATACAGTTCCCTGTGCTGTACAGCAGGATCTCATTGCTTCTCCACTCCAGATGCAATAGTTTGCATCTACTCACCCCAAACTCCCAGTCCATGCAACTCCCTTGGCAACTGCAGGTATGTTCTCCAAGTCCATGTGTTTGTTTCTTTTCTGTGGATAGGTTCATTTGTGCCATATATTAGATTCCAGATATAAGTGATATGATATGGTATTTGTCTTTCTCTTTCTGACTTCACTTAGTATGAGTGTCTCCTGTTGCAGCCATGTTGCTTCAAATGGCATTAATTTGTTCTTTTTCATGACTGAGTAGTATTCCATTGTATATGTCTATATATCTCATATCTTCTTAATCCAATCATCTGTCGATGGACATTTACGTTGTTTCCATGTCTTGGCTATTGTGAGTAGCGCGGCAATGAACATAGTGGTGCATGTATCTTTTTCAATGAACCTTTTGTCCGAATATATGCCCAGGAGTGGGATTGCTGGATCATATGGCATCGAGCCTTAGAAACTAATGTTAAGCATGTGTATGTAAAATTCTGACACATGCTGCAACATGGATGAACCTTGAAGATGTTCTGCTATGTGAAATCAGCCACACACAAGAAAACAAATATTGTACAATTCCCTGTGTATGAGGTACAACAGATTCACAGAGATAGAAAGTAGAATGAGGGTTTCCAGGGGCTCAGGGAGGGGGGATTGGGAGTTGTAGCCTCATGGGTACCGAATTTCTGTATGGAGTGATGAAAAAGTTCTGGAAGTGGATTGTTGTAATAGTTACCCAGTGATAGGAATGCACTTATTGCCACAGAACTGTACCCTTAAAAATGGTTTAGGAGTTCCTGTTGTGGCTCAGTGCATTACCAACCCAACTAGTATCCATGAGGATGCAGTTCAATCCCTGACCCCGATCAGTGGGTTAAGGATACAGTGTCGCCGTGAGCTGTGGTGTAGGTCACAGGGCTCAGATCCCATGTTGCTGTAGCTGTGGCGACTTGGATCCTGCGTTGCCATGGCTATGGTGTCCCCTAGCCTGGGAACTTCCATATGCCATGGGTGCGGCCCTAAAAAGCAAAAAAAAAAAAATTAAGGTTTTGATAGACTTGAAGCAGTCTTAAATGACAAATTTCACACACACACACCAGATACACACACACAACACATATATACAACACATAATATGACAAAAGACAATGCTTAGAGGAAGGAAAGTAAAACATCTGCAATGTTCTGAGTTGTGGGTCACAGATGTGGCTTGGACCTGTGGCTGTGGTGTAGGGTGGCACCTACAGTTCCGATTGGACTCCTAGCCTGGGAACTTCCATGTGCTACAAGTGCAGCCCCAAAAAGCAAAAAAAAAAAAAGATTCAAATGTTAAGTTTTATGTTTATTTTATTTACTGTGATTAAAAGGGGCGGGGGCACATCTGGGCTGGTCTGCTGGTCCCAGGAGAAGAGGAGAGACATGTGGAGCAGAGCCTTGTCCCACCTGGCCGCAGGCACCTGAGTGAGAACCGCAGAACCGCCCAGCCGAGCATGTGGCAGAATTTAGTGAAAGCGTTTGGGCTTCCGGCTGCTTCATTTGAGGGGCCAAAGCCCCCAGGGAGGGGGGCCTGGTTATCATTCACCCTCCGCTGATGGGGCAGAGCCCAGAGTCTTGCAGCTGGAATGCTGCCTCTGCCGCTTGCTAGATGCGATCCTGGGCCAGGTGCTCTCCTGCGTCTGTTTTCTCATTTGCCAACTGGGAGTAATAACAGGGCTTATCTCCTGGAGCTCTGAGAGCACTGACACCATCTAAACCCAATACTTGGTTCAGTGCCTGGAGCGCTGTTGACTGAGTCATTGTGAGTGTGTCCTTTTATTACATAAAGTCCTATAGCCCCTTAATCCCTAAGGAAGCAGAAGCCCACATGTAGTTACGAAAGATCTGATTTTCTCTGGGAGGACCTAAAATGCCTCCCCTCACTACTTGGTCCCTCCGCAGTTGTTGTATGTCCTGTGCGCTATGCCTGCCCTTGGAGTAAGCGAGATGAGCTGGTTATTGCCGCTGCCTTACTTTCCTGGGGCTGCGATAACAATATGCCATGGATGGGGTGGCTTAAAACAATAGGAGTCTATCATTCCACAGTTCTTGAAGCCAGAGGTCCAAAATCAAGGGGCCAACAGGCTCCTGGGTGACTCCTTTCTGCCTCTTCTAGCCTCGGTGGCTTCGGCATCCCCTCGATTGTGACAGCATCACTCCTGTCCCCACCCCCTCATCACCTGACCTTCCTCCCTGTATCCCTCTGTCTCACAGCTTCCTGTGTTGTCTCTTCTGTGGACACCAGTCCTTGGATCGGGGCCCAGCCTAAACCTAGGATGGTCTCATTTTGAGAGTCTTCATTTTTCACCTGCAAAGACCCTATTTCAACATAAGGCCACATTCACAGGTACTAGGGGTTAGGACTAGGAGGTATCTTTGTGGGGGGATAACACAAGTCAACCCACTCCACGCATCTTACGTATAAGGATATCGAGGCGCCTGTCTTTTCCAAGGTTGGATGGTTTAGCAACCCAGCTGGGATGAGGACCCAGACCTCCTGTGTCTGGTCCAGTGTTGTGTCCGCTACTCTGAGCACTCCTCTGACCATATCCAACACCTCAAGGGCAAGGCCATGGGCGAAGTTCCCCTTTGCAGGCTGCCCTGCAGCAGGTGGGCACGAGGTGCTTCTGCTTTGGGCCTTTACAACCATCCTCCTCTCTGCCTCCATCAGCACAGGCTTTCCTGGGTGACCGTCCCTGGATGGCTCCTTCTTGCTAATTCCTTACAGTGGAAGCTAACGTGTTTGCGTGACCCTCCCCAATCTCACTGGGGCACTGGAACACACCCAGATCTGGAGGCCTGGAGCCCTAACCCCATGGAGGGAGTTTTGCAGCTCCTCTGACAGTCTGGTGCTGTTTGGGCAAGAGGTCCTTGGAGCACTTTGTATTACACTGTAGGCAGCCGGACACCTGCGGTCCACGCCAGGCCAGGCTAGGGCAGTGCCACTGACCACCATCCCTGGCACAGAGGAGGGACCCCCCTCATCCTGGAGGCCCTTCCTCAGGTCCAGAGACAAGGTCCTGGTCAGTCTATACAACTTACTTTGACTTGACATGACCTTGACGGTGGGAACCATTTCCCCAACTGTAGAATGAGAAAAACCCACTCCCTATCTCACAGGCTGAGGACCAAATGAACTAAGTTCTCTGAAAGTTCTTGAATACAAGTGGTGAAGATTAACCCAATTATCATCCTTCCACCTCCCTCTGCCCACTCACATACTAAAACCCAGACTCCAGAGAAAATGCAGCTTCCTGGAGCTTCATCCAGGAGCGTATGCGCCCCTCTGCCCAGAGGTGGGGCCAGCTCCCTGGCCTGCCCTCCTGAGGCCCGGGGTCCAGACTGAGGGAGGAGTATGTGCTGTGACAGTGGCATTCGGCTCCTTCTCCCACTGCCATGGAAACCACCGGGCCTCTTCAGGGTGGGGGGTTGGCTTCCTGGTGTCGTGAAGCAGCTGTGACAGGCTCTACGGATAGATTCCCATTTGAATGGATGTGTCAGACTGTCAAAACATCTAGGTTGCATCCAATCCTCATTAACATGGAAGCCCATTGCCACCGGGGACAAACGAGGTCCCTGCATTATTTATTGTTTTTTATCTGTTTTCCTAAAACTGGGCTGTTCGGGTTCAAATGGCAGATAAAATTGCCACCGATGTCGCTCCACCCTGTCATTTTCCAGCTCACATCTGCTCACTGCACATTGTATGTTAAATGTTACATGACCAGAATGTCAGAAGCCCAGAGCAGTGCTCTCTGAAATCTTCTTTGTCTAGCTTCCTGGCAATGAGTAGGGGTTATTTCTCCTTTCTTTTCCCACAAGGTCCTTGGCTCTGGTTTCCAGCTCTCTGCATTCTGGCCTCTTCTCCATCTCAGGCCCTGCAAAACCCCTACCTGAGTTGTCGGGAAGTTTCGACTCGTGCTTCCTTCATTGGCTTGTTCCCTGACTTCTGTCTTGAACTTCTGCCTGACCCATCTCCTAATCCTACTTTCAGATTACACCAGCGGGGGATGTGAAAATGAGAACTTCACCCACCCCTCGTGAACCCTAAAGACTTTCAACAGAACAAAACAACTATTAATTCAACCCCCCCCCCCATCATCCAGATCTCTGCCTAAGTGTATTAAGATGATTTATCACAGGAGTTCCCATCGTGGCTTAGTGGTTAACAAACCCGATTAGAATCCATGAGGATGCAGATTCGATCCCTGGCCTTGGTCATTGGGTTTGCGCTGTGGCATAGGTGGCAGACGTGGCTCGGATCCCGCGTTGCTGTGGCTGTGGCATAGGCCAGTGGCTCCACTTTGACCCCTAGCCTGGGAACTTCCATAAAAGCTGGGGGTGTGGCCCTAAAAAGACCAAAAAAAAAAAAAAAAAGATTACTTATCATGGCACAAGTGATGTTCTTACATACTTCCTGTGTCAAAAAGACTGTCTTTCCATAACTTTAACTCCTAGGAAAACAGAGATTAATTGCAATGTATGTAGTATGCTAAAGTTTTCACTTAATAAAATGCATCGTATTTTAATTAGGATGAGAGAGAAGCACTTTGTGTGGGCAGACATGGAAATTATTTTTTCTTCAAAACTGGTAGACCTTGGTATGTGAAGTGTTAAGATGAAAATCCTATAATGAAACTCCACATGACTCAAATTCTAAAGGTGAAGTGGGATTTTGTTACAATTTATACCTTTCTAGAATTCACACCCCCAGGCTGCATGAACTTAAGATAAAACAGCCTTGATAGCCACTTCTCTGCAATGAATTAACAAAGAGAATGAAGTGTTCTGGATGTGGCTGAGGAAAGGAGGGACCATGGTTTTATCACATCCAGTTCCTTGGTTCTCTGAGTCAGAGGTGGGCCAATTACGGTCCATGGGCCAAATCCAGCCCAGCTAATTGGGTTTCATGTCATCTACTGAGCCACTGTGCTTCAATGGCAGAATCGAGTGCAGTGGCAACAAAGGCCCCATGACCTACAAAACCTAAAACATTTACTTGTTTTTCTTTTTCTTTTTAAGGCTATACTCGTGACATATGGACGTTCCCAGGCTAGGGGTTCAGGCGGAGCTACAGCTGTCAGTCTATGCCACAGCTGCAGCAATATGGAATCTGAGCTGTGTCTGTGACCTACACCACAGCTCACGGCAATGCCAGATCCCCAGCCCACTGAGCGAGGCCAGGGATCGAACTCGCATCCTCATGGATACCAGTCGGACTTGTTTCTGCTGCGCCACAACAGGAACTCCCAAAACCTGAAACATTTACGAACTGACCCTTTAAAGAAAAAGTTCACTGACCCCTGCCCTCTGTGAACTGTTATACACTCTGCTGTTGAGCATCCACGTTGAACTTGAAAGTGATGGTCCCTGAGATGTTTTTAACCTGAAGGTTTTGAAAGGGTGCTTGATTGTCTGAACCAACCAAATAAAACCACAATGAACCGAAACCGAAGAAACAGTACTCCGTGGTCTTGAGCACAGACACATACAATCCAGCGTCATGTAGTCAGAAGATCGTATGGGCTAAGGTTGTTCTTTATAGACTGTGTACTGCTAGCTCTCTTATTTGGCCTCTTTCCCTTCAAGGATGGAAATAGCACCATAAACAACAGCAAAGTGCATTAGCAGTCAGAGTCCCCCACAGTTTTGAATGCTTATGCTACATGTTGGCTATCTTACTTATATTCAAACAACCCTAGGATGTGAGCGGGAAGATTGATCCATTTGATGGACAAGGAAACCTCAATACAGAAGAGGTACCTTTTCCACGATGCCCACCTGGAAGCATCGGAGCTGGTTAGAACCCAAGCTTGAGGCCTAAACCTGTGTCACCACTTTCTCTGTCTTTTCTGGGTGTTCAGTGAAAGGGGATTTTATTTACATTTCACAGAATCAGAGAATTTTAGAGCTGAAGCACGTTGTACTTATCAACATTCACCCCCCACCCTAACCCCTAGCCCTAACCCTAACCTTAACCCGACTCCGGCATGTCTCGTGTTTCAGTAAAAACGAACATGTAAGGGATGCTTTAAAGTTGAGGCATATGTGCTTTTACCTGATGCTTATGCCAGTGCCCCAAGGCAGGTAGGTCTCCTTTTCAGAAAAAGAATGGAGGACCGGAGAGGACACATGTGACTGGGTGAGAGCCAGAACTGGGCCTGGTCCCTGAGTTTTCATCATATTTCCAAGTGTCTATATGACCTGAAGATCTATAGATTTGATCTGTTCCCTAGTCACCTAGTTAGTTGTCAGCTGCACCTGTGCTAGAACAGGATTGAAAATACACGATCTGGGGAGTTCCTGTTGTGGTTCAGTCAGTTATGAATACAACTAGTATCCATGAGGATGCAGGTTCAATCCTTGGCCTTGCTCAGTGGCTTGGGGATCGGGCATTTCTGTGAACTGTGTTGTGGGTCGCAGAGGCAGCTTGGGTCTGGCGTTGCTGTGGCTGTGGTGTTTGACCCCTAGCCTGGGAACCTCCATATGCCACACGTGCGGCCCTAAAAAGACAGACAAGACAAGAAAAGAAAAGAAAGAGTTTCCATTGTGGCCCAGCGGAAATGAATCTGACTAGGAACCATGAGGTTGTGGGTTAGATCCCTGGCCTTGGTCAGTGGGTTAAGGATCCTGCGTTGCGCGTGAGCTGTGGTGTAGGTCTCGGATGCAGCTCGGATCCTGCGTGTTGCTGTGGCTCTGGTGTAGGCCAGCAGCTGTAGCTCCAATTGGACCCATAGCCTGGGAACCTTCATATGCCACAGTTGTGGCCCTCAAAAAAAAAAAAAAAAAAAAGAGAGAGAAGACAGTGATCCAGAATCTCTGGGCAAGAGAGGGAAGTTAAGAAAGAAAATCTGATCCACACACAACACCCCCACCCCCCAGGGGAGGATGGGCAACCTTGAGGCCTCCAGAGACTCCAGGGCACCTAGTTTCTAGTGACAGCAATACATTCATTCAGTCCACGTTATTGAATACGGTGTGCCAAGCAGTGCTTTGGAACAGTGGCTCCCCAGCTGGACGGCTCCTTAAAACTGAGACTTCATTCCATAGGTCTGTGGTGTGGCCTGAGAATTGGCATTTCTGACTAGTCCCAGGTGGTCAAGGCTGCTGCCCAGGGTCACACTGGACTCGAGGCTGGAGACACAGTGATTAAACCAGAGGCTGTTGTCCTTCCTTCCCTCCGTGGAGCTTACATGGATGAATGGATGGATGACTGAATGAATGAGCGAGTCTCATGGGGAAGGGGGGGAGGAAAGGTATCATCACAGCACAGTGTGGGGAGAGCCATAGCAGGGGTCATTGCGGGAGGTGCAGGGAGCAGAAAAAAGAAGCCAACTCATTCTGCTGGGCACAAGAGGCTTGTGGAGGAGGTGGCCTGGGTGGGCTCTGAAGGTCTGGGAAGAAGGGGGAGGTAATTTTACACCCAAGGTGCAGCAGGTAGAAAGGCTCAGGGATAGGAGGGCAGGAGGCAGGAGGCAGGAGGCAGGAGAGCCTGGCATGAGGTGGGAGTTTCCTGTTCATCCGCATGAAAGCCGCATTCGTGGGCAGGAGGTGGTGGAGGTAGGGCCCTGCATGGAGGTAATGAGGCCGGAGACGGAAGCAGGAGTCAGATGGCAAAGGCCTTACCTGGTGCCTGGAAGAGATGAGGTTTCATTCAAAAGGCAGTGGGAGCCACTGAAGGATTTTAAGCTGTGGAAATGGCAAGATCAGACATGCATTTGAGATGCAGAGATTCTCAAGCTGGAGTCAGGCCACCACATGACATTGCCAGGAGTGATGCCTATGAGACAAAGGGGGCAAAGCCACAGAAGGGAAGGGGAGAGAATCTCTTCTCAGCTGCATTTTATTTGGGACCTTGGCTCACCCCTTTTTAGGCCTGTGTTTTTTTGTTTTGTTTTTTAGTCATAATATAGCTATTAAGTGTCTTGGGAAGGAAGATGAAATGTGTTTGATTCCGTTTTGCTGTGTGACTTTGTGCAAGTTACTTAACCCCTCTGTGCCACCATTTCCATGTCTGTAAGATGGGGGTCTCAGTGGGGCCATTGTGAGGATTATATGGGATAGTGTGAGCACAGTGCCTCCAGGCACACGGGTGTTGCAAGTGCCTCACAGAGGTTTGGTATTTGTATTAATGTATTTGACTTCATATTTCTGCTTTCCTAGGAGAGATGATAAGATTGGGTATTTCCGCGTCATCTCTGGGCCCTGTCATTAGCCTGTTTTCGTCAAGAAAGAGAACAAGTCTCCTCTTACACAAACATAAGTGCTTGTCCTCTTTGCCTGTCTTTGTCTCT
The DNA here is from genome assembly GCF_016906955.1 of Phacochoerus africanus. Taxonomy (NCBI): domain Eukaryota; kingdom Metazoa; phylum Chordata; class Mammalia; order Artiodactyla; family Suidae; genus Phacochoerus; species Phacochoerus africanus. The sequence goes on along the minus strand of NC_062559.1, from coordinate 8,524,382 downwards.
CTCTTTTTTGCTGTTTTTCTTTTTTTTAGAAGTAATTTCATGGCTTGTGCACTTGAGAATCCATCAGCAAAGCGGAAAGCAGGCCTTCTCTCTCAGGCAGATGATCGCCCCTGCTGCGCGCTCATTGCCAAATCACAGCTCTGTTAATTAACACAATGTGGGATTCAAGCTCTCAGCGCCTTTCAAAGGCGCCCTTTCTCACTTGGGGTTTGAGTTGTGGTCTCTGTCCCCAGCCGGGCTCTGGGGCAGACGTGTGCGCCGGGGACTGTCCCTTCGTCCTTGCTCTGTCCTGGGCCCCCGCTGCCTGGGAGGGAGGTGGGGGGACAGGGGAGCAGGCCACATGTCTCGTCTGCACTCACCTGTCTTGTGCATCTTGTTACGGCTTCCTTTTTACCCTAACAACCCATCACCTCGTTTCTGGAAAATTCCCCGATTTCTCGCGGTTGTGAAAAGGGACTGAGGGTTCTGCTCCAAGCGCTTTGCCTTGACTCTGCATGCCTTTCGGGTCTTCAGCACGGCGGCGCCTGGTCTGGGTAATGAGCCGAGAGCTGACAGCCGCCTGTAGTAGCTCTCGCTGCTTTGCTAATGCAGAGGTAACGAATTCCACCAACTGAAACTCCCTTAACAGATGTGTTCACAAGTCAGGGCTCCAACTCTGTTTGTTATCACTCTTGCTACTTCCCTTGAGACTGCATCCTTGAGCTGTTTCTTTTAAATATAAATAGATACACACATACATACATTACTAGCCCTGGTATGTCTATATATGGGTTGTAATAATCCCCCTGGCCCCCTCTGGTCAGGGACAAGTTACCAGAGACGGAAAAATAGCTGCTCAGGAGGTGAGGCGACTTGTGAAGTCCTCAGCAGAGCCGCGTCCTAACCGTGACCTCCCTGACGCCCCCCGCCTTTTGTTTAGGGCCGAACCTGTGGCCTATGGAGGTTCGTGGGCTAGGGATCCAGTCGGAGCTGGAGCTTCTGGCCTACACCACAGCCACAGCAACGCCAGATCCGAGCTGCAGCTGGGACCTACCCCACAGCTCACGGCAACTGCTCAGCGAGGCCAGAGATGAACCTGCATCCTCATGGTTACTAGTCAGATTTGTTTCCCCTGAGCCATGACAGGAACTCCCCCAACCTCTTTTCTGATTGGCACAGTGGGTTAAGGATCTGACTGCAGGGGCTTGGGTCGCTGCAGAGGTTCAGATTTGATCCCTGGCCCAGCGCAATAGGTTAAAGGATCCAGTTTGCAATGGCTGTAGTGTAGGTCGCAGCCATGGATTCAATCTCTGGTGTGGGAACTTCCATATGTTGTGGGTGTGGCCATTAAAAAAAAAAGAAAAGTGGGGGGGGGGCTACACTGTGCAATCTGTTGTCACTGTTGCTACACCTAGTCTAGTAAAATGAACCAGGTGGCCACCGAACTGCATACCCTTAAAAATGATGAAGATGGGGAGTTCGCATCGTGGTGCAGTGGAAACGAATCCAACTAGGAATCATGAGGTGCGGGTTCGATCCCTGGCCTCGTGCAGTGGGTTAAGGGTCTGGCGTGGCTGTAAGCTGTGGTGTAGTTCGCAGCTGCGGCTTGGATCTGGCCTTGCTGTGGCTGTGGCTGTGGCTGGCAGCTGTAGCACCAATTTGACCCCTAGCCTGGGTACCTCCGTATGCCTTGGATGCGGCCCTAAAAAGTCAAAAAAAAAAAAAAGAAAAGAAAAAAAAAGAAAATGATGAAGATGGTAAAGTTTATCTTCTGTATATTTTGCCACAATTTTTTAAAAAGTATAAGACCCTGATGCATGCCACAACATGGATGGACCTTGAAAACATTATGCTAAGTGAAATAAGCCAGACACAAAAGGAGAGCTGTTGTGTAATGCCATGTGTAGGAGTTTCCTATAGTCAGACTCAGAAAATGGAAGGTGGCTGCAGGGGACTTGGGGGAGGGAAAAATGGGAAGTTAGTGTTTCCTGTGTGCAGTTTCCACTGGGAAGATGAAAAAGTCCTGGAGATGGATGGTGGTGATGGTTGCACAACGTTTTGTTTTGTTTTGGTTTTCGTTTTGTTTTGCTTTGTCTTTTTAGGGCCATAGCCACAGCATATGGAGGTTCCAGGCTAGGTGTCGAATCGGAGCTATAGCTGCCAGCCTGCACCACAGCCACAGCAACGTGAGATCCAAGCTGCATCTGTGACCTACACCATAGCTCATGGCAACGCCAGATCCTTAACCCACTGAGTAAGGCTATGGATCGAACCTGCTTCCTCACGGATGCTAGTCAGATTCGTTTCCGCTGAGCCATGATGGGAACTCTGAACCACAGTGTTAATGTACTTAATACCGTGGAACTGTAAGCTTCTCAGTTTCAATAGTAAACTTTATGTTACATATAAACACAATTTTAAGAGGTGGGGGAAGGGACCTGCCATCCAAAACATTTTTAAAGCACAAAAGGAACTTTTGTGGGAAAACAAAAAATGTAAACGTAACTTCTTTGAAAGCCCCATTTATTGATTCAAAGTCCCTTTCTTAGCTTTGGGATGTAAAAATGTATTACGGATAATTTGGGTTGCTCACAAAATTATTGTGTTTGGTGTATTCAATTTAAAAGTATAACTCAGACAACTTATCCATTTATTCAGCGCATTTATGGAGCCTACGTGGGAGGTACAGAGCACTGCACTGAATAAAACCCTCGGTGCAAACTCACTAATTGAATTTAATATAAAACGGTCGACATTTTTCTTAGAAATAGCTCCGCGAGCCACAGAACTTAGGGAATCTGGCATCTCAAGAGATGGCTTGTGGATTTTATTGGCGAGTCTCTTTCAAGAGGCAGGTCCAGGTTGTCTTTGCTGACAAGCTTTCGTTGCAAAGATAGAAGGCGGGAGGAGCCATGTCCTCGGCTCCACACTTTCGCTGGGTCCAAGGGTTTCTAAGACTGACCGGACTCTATGGAAACAGTGACTCCTGTTTGGGATTTCAGGGTGAGCTTGGTGACCTGTCATTTCTGTATGTCTCTCCCGTCCCTGTGTCTCCAAAGTGGATCTGACTGCGTCGGCTTGTTTTTTCAGTAGGAAGTGACCCCATTGGGCAGGGAGTCCCTCTGAGTCCTCGCCAAAGCATCAGGTTGTCATGACAATTAAATGACTTAAAGATGCAACGTTTTTAGAACAGCGCTTTATGCAGCTCATGGCAAATGCCAGGAAGAACTCTGTTGTCATGGTTATGAAATAAGGTGCAGTGTCAGACCCTAAGGAGGAGGGTGGGGGAGGCAAAGACTAGGTGTCAAAGCTGACCAACCTTAGGATGCTCCGAATCAGCTTCATTCAAACAGAAGTTGTCCGACAACTCGCTCTAAATGTGCCCCAAGCTGTGAATCGCGCCAAGTGCAGAGGCAGCTGGATCTTCTCTTCTATTTCTGCTGTTGAATCGTGGGCCCAAGAGGTTTGCAAGCAGCGTGCGCTGGTTGACAACAAGATTCATGCTGCTTATTGACAGGAAAAAAAAAAACTTTCACTGAACTTCTGCGTCGAGGTCCTGGAACATGCTGGGTTTCATTCTATCTAAGCCATTTGCGAAAGAATATTTGGGCAGTCTTAGATGAGGGAATGGAAAGAAACCACTTTGCCAGCAACGTGGAATGTTCAGTGGAAGTCAGGGTCCAGCTCAGCCAGTGCCCAGTTTCCCGAAGAGTTTGACCTCGTGGACATCTGATGTGGGTCTTACATGATCCCCTCCGACCCTCACATTCTGAGGAAAGCACTGTTATCAACCCCATTTTACAGATGGGGAAACTGAGGCTGGGAGATGACCACAGTCGAATGGCTGTCAAGAGTCAAAGCCCATGCAGTCTGACTCCAGGCTCTTCTGCCTCAAGGTCAGCATTTCCACTCGTAATGAAAAAGCATCCCTGAAGTTGGTGAACTCTTTGTTTGCTTTAGATCTTTGCAAGAATGCTCAGGTTCACAGTGTCATGAAGAAGCACCAATGGGAGCGTTCTCCTGCCAGGTCCTGATGATCTTTCACGTTACAAAAACTGTCAGCGGGTCCCTCAAGAAGATTTCTTTAGACTTTGTGCCAAGCACCGTGCCAGGTTCAAAGCAATATTCTGCTGCCCTCATCCTCGGTCTGGCAGTTAGGGTTTTATAGCTGCTATACGCTTCAGAGCACGTATACGTTTCTTATTTCTACTTGTCTGTAGAAAAGTGATTTCATATCTGAGCATTTTTCCTGTCCCGGTCACAGCAGGTGTCCATGTATCTGTAATCATTTCAAGTCACACTGCTGCTGCTTTCAGAGATGCCTGTGTATGTTCTGATTCTCGAAAGAAGCCTGAGGAGAGGTTGCTTAGTGAACAGAGGCATAACAGTCTTAAGAATATGCAAAACTAACTACATGAAATAATGACTTCTACCAGGAGGCATTGTCAATCATGGCCAGAGATGTTACAGAAAAAAAATTACTCTGTTCTTCTGCAAGACCCGAGCTCCTTTGCGTGACATCCTTGGGTCATCTTGCCTGTAGGAAAATGGCTGGGAGTATTTAGTGTGTGGCTGCTTGCAGTATTTGGTTCAGAGGCTGTTGACGAGGGGACCTTTGTGGTTAGGCTATGGAAGCCAAGTGCCTCCACGAGGGGCGGTGGCAGGGACAGTTTCTGGCTAGAGGATGCTGAAAGACACACTTGAACTTCCTCTATCCCGGTTCGCCTCATTGAAGCCCAAGGACATTTGTTTGTTGCTGTTTTTGTTTTTGAATCCTGCTTTGAAGATTTTCTTCTTTGATTATAAAAGCGGCAATGCTTATTACTAAGAATTGGGAAACCACAGAAAAGGATAAAGGAGAATATAAAAGTCCACCATGATCTTCTTCCCACACAATTAAACTTTTGGTGTATTTTCTTTCGGTCTTTTTTTCTTCTTCTTATTATCATTTGCAATTATAATCATTACTATTCTCTGTCTGGAGGCAGACTGGACATACAATTTCATATCTTGCTTTTTCCAACATCATTTAATTTCTTCAAAAACATCATTTTTATGGCTATGTGGTAGCCCTTAAGTGAGTGTACCATAATTTATTTAACTAGTTCCCAATTCTTGGAACGGTTTAGGTAGTTTCCAGTTTTCCCAGTGGGGTTTTTAATGTCTACGATACACTTCTTATATAGATATGTTTGGTCAGCTTATAACATTCAGAAATTAATTCCTCACTAGAGAATATCTGCAAATGCCTTTTATTTCTCAAACTAATTTACTCTCTAGAAATATGGAAATTTCACTATAGAAATCAAGTCTCTAGCTTTTATGTCTCTTCGTCTATCCCCACACACCCACAAGTACACTAAGCAGCTATAAATTTATATTTATATACTTAGTAATGGCATCTGCTTAATAGAAACATTATTTAACGTTGGCAATTAAAAAAATCCCTGCAGAGTGCTAAAAGTTGGGGAAATTACATATACGCGTGCTTCTTTACTTTGGTTTTTGCCACGAATCGAGTTAAATAGGTCACTGACGTGTCATAAGGAGACGCATGCATCCTGCACCAAAATATCAGAAGAGCTTTCTGCAGGGGTCAAAGTGGAGCTGAGCTGGATGGGTCAGGCTGGATGCATAGACATGGAGCAGGTGCCTTCTTTCCAGCACAGGGAAAGGAAAGTGCCTGGGAGAGCAGGGAGCCATCTCAGAGATGGGGAAGCCATCCAGGTGAGGTATGAAGGGCCTAAAACCAGGCCCTCGGTGTGGACTCTCCTCTGAGAGACAGTGGGTTTTGAGCCGAAGGTGAGAGAGTGAATTTTGCTTTAGAAGAATTTATCTAGCCGCAGAGCATGAAGCGGATTAGAGCAGAGAAATCTGGAAAGAAAGATCAGCAAATAGGAAAAGAACTGTGCTCACTGGGCTTCTATTGCGGGTGTGTGTGTGTGAGGGGGGCAGATGCTGTGCACGCATTAATGTGAATTCTCTCATTTTATCACCTGTCCTTAGAGATGGGGACATGGAGCCTTGCCCAAGGTCGGGAGGCCAGAAGTTGTGGAGCCGGGTCTCACCCCTAATAACAAAGGTCAGGCTCCTTTGCCAGCCCCAAGGGGAAAGTAAGGAGGGCCCAGGCTAGGCCAGGCAGTGGGGATGGAGATGGGGGATACGTGCATTCATTATCATGGAAGCAAACTCAGGGCAACTTGGCAACTGGTCAGAAATGAAGAGGGCTGGGAGTTCCCTCGTGGCTCTGTGGGTTAAGGATTTGGTGTTGTCACTGCTGTGGCATGGGTTCAGTCCCTTGCCCAGGAACATCCACATGCTGTGAGTGTGGCAAAAAAAAAAAGAGAAAGAGAGAGAGAGGAAGGAAGGAAGAAAAGAAAAGAAGAAAAGGAAAGGAAAGGAAGAAGGCAAAAAGGGGGGTAATTTAAAATGCCACAGGGGCACTGGGGACAGATGGTCACGGGGGTGGTCATGCCCTTGGCGTCAGTCGAGGAGGAGCTTGAGATCGAAGGTGAGGCATCGGGTGGTAGGGCTCCTGAATGAGAAGCACAGGCAGCCCACCCTTGCCGAGGCATCCAAAAGCCCAGGGAAAGGGCCTGCACCTCGATGAAGTATTAACAGACATCAGACCAGGGGACGTTTAGTTCTCATGTATGTAGGTTACACGTGTATTTCGATGCAGCCAAGTATAGTTTCATATAAATTCAGATAAACTGAAACCCTAGCTTCCCAATACAGAGGAATACTCCCCTTAAATTGTTTAGTGAGTCACAAGGTCCCAGAGCCAGAAGCAACTTGGTTTTAACCTCCTTCCAGTTCCAGCACCTTCCAGTCTCCTTGCGCTGAGTTCTCTGGTTCTGAGCCTTCTAAGCAGGCAAGACAGCGAGCTCCCTGTTTGTAACTTGCTCAGGAACACCTGCCTGGAGAGTTCATTCTACTCACAGATCCCTCAGTTCCAGCCCAGGGTCCAGGAATGTTCACCCAACCCCTGCATCCAAATCCGACAAGCCCAGAAGGCCCTCGTTCCCTTTTCCTGTACCAAGGACAGTGTCCCAGAAGGTAGAAGTGAATCTTGAACTTGAGAATTGTTCTGTGCTGCCGGGCCTGGGCCAGGGGGACACATATGGGAAGTGTAAAGACCTGATGAGCTAGTGTGGTGACACCACGTGGCTTCTGTTCCTTTAGAAGTCATTTAAGGAACGGAAAAGGCTAGATATCAGTGTATAAACATCTTCCCTTAAATATTTTATCCATCCTGCTTAAAACAAAACAAAACAAAACAAAAAAAAATGAGTTCCCGTTGTGGCTCAGTAGTAACGAACCTGACTAGTATCCACAAGGATGCAGGTTCGATACCTGGCCTTGCTCAGTGGGTTAAGGATCTAGTGTTGCCGTGAGCTGTGGTGTAGGTCATATATGTGGCTCAGATCTGGTGTTGCTGTGGCTGTGGTATAGGCAGGCAGCTGCAGCTCCAATTGGACCTCTAGCCTGGAAACTTCCATATGCTGCAGGTGTGGCCCTAAAAGGCAACAAACAAACAAACAAACAACCCCCCCCCCAAAAAAAAAAACAATCTGTGAAGCATTTTATTTTTTTTCTAACTTGGAGGTAAATCACATACACTAATTCCCTTGGAAGAACCCGAATAAAAAAAAGTTTTTGCCCAGTGTTTCCTGTTTGGTTCTGGGTTTTGGCTAATCTGCCGATGACCTTGACCTCGTCAGTATGCAGCTGGCTGAAACAGGCTTCGATAGACTGCTACAGAACAAAGATAGCAGCATCAAGGGTGCAGGGAGGGAGAGGTGTACACGGGGCCAAAAGGGTGGGCTTGCTCATCTCTTGTAGAACCAGACACAAAGTACATAACAAGCATTTATTTAACAAAAGACCCAACAGCCAAACACGGGCAAAAATTCAAAAGTGACTGACTACACATGAAGCATGAAAAATGTTTCTAGTCATGTGAGACACTTCAAGCATAGAAAGCAAACCATACATAATGGAAAACATTTGAAAACATAAAAGTGAAGCCATTAGGCATCACTTTTCAACAAAACGCATAGAAAAGGCTTTCTCATCGACTGGCTCTAAATGAGCTGTGTGCTGTCAACAGTGCCTGGCATGTAATAAGTGGTGAATAAACGTCAGGTCCTTTCTCCCTTCCTAACTGATCTTCTGGAAGGTGCTCTGGGCTCCTACACATGCGGGGACCTACAGGATGGAATAGACTCATTCATTCCTGCATTCTCTGGGACTGTAGAGTTCCTACTGTGTATTAGATGGTGTGAGAGGCATAGAGGAGAAGTGACACTGCCTCAGCTTCCAAGTAAATGAATGACCATACAAGAGATGGCAGACAGTAGGAGAGAAGACCCAAGGTTTCTGGACCAGCAGCCTTCCCCAGGGAAGGGCTGGTGTTTCACCTGCTTCTATAGCTCAATACCTGGATGAGGGATGGAGCTTTATTGGTGATAAACAAATGAATGAGTCAGTGAATGGATGATGGTGCCCCAAACAAGAGGTCCAGCCCACGGATATGTTACATGTTGGCCACTTCCCACAGAATGTGACTCTGGGTAGAAGTACTCACAGAGTTTCAGAGAGGGCAGAGGTCTCAGCTGAGCCCTGTGTGACTTTGAAAGAAAAAGGTGTACTCACCTGTATACTAATCCACTTTCTTTTTGTGGGGGAGGGTAACGGAAAAGTAGCTTTATTTTAAGGAAGCTGGCGACCTGAGAATGTGGACTCCTGTCCAAAAGAACCAGCTCCCAATACCCCAAGTTTTAGTCAGAATTTACATAAGAGGTAAAGCAGGAAACGGCTGCAGGTTATGTGCTGGGGGTGGGCTGCTCTTCTGTTTTCAGAAATTCACTCATTCATTATGAGGAGCTTTGCTAGCACTGGAACTTGAGTGTGTCATTATATATATTGTCAGATCAGCATATCTGTTCTATGGGTTGGTGGTCCTCTATTTCTTGAGTGTATTAGTCAGTCAGAAGTTTCTTCTTAATACTCAACCAAGGCCCAAGATACCTGGAGGAAGAGGTGCTTCTGGAAGATGTGAGTTACTGTCTTGATGTGGCCTCCTCTTTGTCTTCTGGAGTAGGATATCTTTTTTGAAAGCTTGAGGCCATTTGGTTGAAGGTTGCTCAGCAGTTGGTTGTAACTTTGTTGTTTTTATGAGAGAAGGTGAGCTCCAGTCCTTCTACTCCACCATCTTAATCCCATCTCTGTACTCTCCCATCTACCAAGCTTCATCCCCTCTTGCTTCTCTCTTAAATTCTTCCACTGCCTCTCTGTGTGTATATGTGTGTGTGTGTGTGTGTGTATGTTGGGGGGCTGTTACCTTGTGCATCTGTTTCTAGGCCTTCCTTTCCCAGCCCTTCCATTGCACTTACTTTGTACCAGCCTCCAAGTGATGTAAAAATATACTCCTCATGGAGTTCCCATTATAGCGCAGCAGAAACGAATCTGACTAGGAACCATGAGGTTGTGGGTTCAATCCCTGGCCTCACTCAGTGGGTTAAGGATCCGGTGTTGCCATGAACTATGGTGTAGGTCACAAATGTGGCTCGGATCTGGTGTTGCTGTGGCTGTGGTGTAGGCCGGCAGCTGTAGCTCCGATTAGACCCCTACCCTGGGAACCTCCATATGCTGCTGGTGCAGCCCTAAAAAGACAAAAGACAAAAAAAACTCTTCATGACAATCTTTGAGGTAGGTACCATTATTATCCCTGCTCACAGGTTGGGGAACTGAGGTACAGAACCAGGAAGGTCCCATGGCAAGAACGTAGTAGACCTGGAATTCAAGCCCAGATATCTGACACCCTCCCCCCCGAACCCTTGCCAAGACTCAGTGTTTTTTCACCACCAGGCTCTACTGCCCTCGTTTGTCAGGTGGAACCAGGGACATGCCTGCATTTGGGTGCAGATCTGCTCTTTTGATTTAGATAAGACATGGTGCATGGAAGAGGGTGTTGCCTCCTATATCTTCAGGTTCATCCTCTCTGCTAATTCTTTCTCCTCTACACAGCAATATCCTCAGGTTTTGCAGACTTGAGAAAAAGAAAGGTCCCCCTCACTCCATGTTCCATCCTGTCTCTCCATATCCTTCCTCTTCTCTAGAGCCAGCCTACTTGAAAGCATAGTATTGAAGAGTGACTTTCACTTCCTTACCTCCCATTTATGCCTAGTAACTCAGTGAAGCTGATTTCTACTTCAGGAGCCTTTGCCAAGGTCATGAAGGTCGTGAGGATCCTCTTAATTGTGAATCTAGCAACCTTATGAATGGCTAAACTCCCTTTGGCTCAAGTAATGCCTGGCACACGATTGGTGCTCCGCAAGCTTTTGCTGAATGTTTGTGATGTTAAGTCTTATCTGATCTCAGCAACATCAGCCATCATTGAAACTCTTCCTGTCCCTCCCATGATGGCCCTCAGGCTGAATTTTGCCCTACCCTTTTTGGCCATCCATGCTCATTCCTCTTCCCATCCCTTAAATATTGATGTTCAAAGTCTCTCCTTGGCCTTCTTTTCTTCTCACTTTTATACACCTTCCCTGGAAAAGCAGGCATTCAGTCCTACCACTTTCAGTCAGTATGTCAAACGCTAATCTCCTTCCTGCTAGATCTGTATAGCCAGTGCCGTAGTGGGTCTCTCCAATGAGATGTCCATTAAACCATTCGCAAACTGAACTTAGCAGCCTCTCTTCTCTTACAAGATCTGCCCTTCCCATGCGTCCTCCCATCCCCCCCTCCAAAAACAAAAATGAACAAAAATAAAACTAAATTCAAACAGAGAAGCTATAGTCCCTGCTTCTTCTTTTACTCCGTATCTGGGCCAGTGACATCATCATGTCCCCTCATCCAAGCCAGAGACCTGGGAGTCATCGGTGACATATTCTTCTCCCTTTTCTCTCACATTCAGTCAGTCACCAATTCCTATCAATTCTACTGCTTTTCTTTCCCTAAGTTCTAAGAGAACTTAACTGGTTATACCAAGTACTTCCTTGTCTCCAAACGATCACTAAGATTTATCCTGTGGCTCTAAGTCAGCATGTTACACTAATTGCAAGGAGAAAACCATCATACACGATCTGTAGAATATGTAGTCTCTGTATTGTTCCTTGAACTATAATAAGCAGATTCTTCTTGATGCTTTTGCTCCTGCTGTTCCCTCTTCCTAGAATGCTTTTCCCTCAGATATGCGCATGTCTGTTCCCTCACTTTATCAGGTGTCTGTTTATTTTTTATTTTTTATTTATTTATTTTTTTTGTCTTTTGTTGTTGTTGTTATTGTTGTTGTTGTTGTTGCTATTTCTTGGGCCGCTCCCGCGGCATATGGAGGTTCCCAGGCTAGGGGTTGAATCGGAGCTGTAGCCACCGGCCTACGCCAGAGCCACAGCAACGCGGGATCCGAGCCGCGTCTGCAACCTACACCACAGCTCATGGCAACGCCAGATCGTTAACCCACTGAGCAAGGGCAGGGACCGAACCCGCAACCTCATGGTTCCTAGTCGGATTCATTAACCACTGCGCCACGACGGGAACTCCAGGTGTCTGTTTAAATGTCACTTTATTCAGAGCATTTCTAACCCCCTCTATTAATTAGCAATGCCCCATTACCTACTTTATTTTTCTCCAGGACATTCATTACCAACTGACATGGTATGCTATGTATGTGCATATAGAAATTGTTTGTCTATCTCCCTGGAAAGTACAGGAAGCCAGAGACCCAGTTTCCTTGTTGCACATAACTCCTGCTTGAGAAACATGCATTGAATGAGTACATGAGCATAAAAGTTGACCTGAAAGAGGGAATTTCTGTGTATCAATTGTAGATTTTTGGTTTGCAGTTATTCTGAAGTTTTGATACAAGATTGTTTTAAGTTGTTGGTCTCTTAATTGCAAGTGCATCTCCAGTGTCCTGCATTTGTACCTTCCTCTTCTCACGATTTCTGATTTTGGTGGCATAATTTTGTGTGAATGATTTCGTATCTTTACTGTATATATACCTTTACTGGTGAGCCTTGTCATTTGTGCTATTTTTGTTTCTGGTTGCGGCCTTTTCTTTTCTGTCTAGAGAAGTTCCTTTAGTATTTGTTGTAAAGCTGGTTTAGTGTTGCTGAATTCTCTTAGCTTTTGCTTATCTGTTAAGCTTTTGATTTCTCCTTCAAATCTGAATGAGAGCCTTGCTGGGTCGAAAGAGGGAATTTCTGTTAATGAATTGTTTTCAAGAGGAGGGTATGATAGAGTTTTTAGTTTTCTTCTATAGAGTCACTTCTCTGGGCAAGATCTTTATTTGAATGAGCTTTACCCATATGCCAAAGATGCCTGGGTCACAGATAGCTTCCAAAAACAAGCCAGGAGAACCACTGAGGTACAGGGGTAAGGCAAAGACATCCAAGTCCACTCACTCGTTACTGAGTTACCAAGCATCACCTTTCCAGGGCAGAGAGCCAGAGTGGGGGAAGGAAGCATTGACCCCCAGGAGGCAGCCCTGCTGTCTCATGCTCAGAGACTCCTGGCCTTCATTGGTTTATGTTATATGCTTGATTTATGATTATTCAGCTCTCCTCAAAAATGGCTCCAAGATGTAGTATTAGCGTTTTCATAACATACTCATTATTTTTGAATTGTGTTTCATCTCTTGAGCTAAAGACAGGCTGGTATATGGCAAAAAAAAATGGTGCTGAGAATCACAACTATTAGAGCAGAATCATCTGGTCTACCTAAACACTTCCAGACAGGAAAGGTATAATTATCCTCATTTCAGAAAGTAGAGGAACACTAAAATTATATGACTTTCCTAAGGTACTAGAAACAGTAGCAGGAGTCAAAGGCCAGACCTCCTGTTCCCCAGGGCAGTGGTGACCCCTCTTCCACGGTCCTTACTACTGCAGAACACCCTTTATTTCTGCCACACTGCCTCTTCCTGCTGTCCCATGCTCATGGGCTTTGAATAACCTCTCCGCTTATATGTGGACAGTGGTAACCATACGCTTCTTAGGCCCTTCATGATCATACTTCTAAAATTAGAAAACAAAATTCCCCAGAATTGAGAATTTAGAGATTTGAGAAGAGGGAGCGGTTAACGAACCTTTGTGGCTCAGCGGTTAACGAACCTAAGATCCATGAGGATGCGGGTTCGATCCCTGGCCTCACTCAGTGGGTTAAGGATCCGGCGTTGCTGTGAGCTGTGGTATAGATCGCAGACACGGCTTGGATCCTGAGTTGCTGTGGCTGTGGTGTAGGCTGACAGCTGCAGCTCTGATTCAACCCCTAGCCTGGGAACTTCCATGTGCCGCAGGTGCGGCCCTAAAAAAGCAAAAACAAAAAAAAAAGATTCGGGAAGGAAGGGTCATGGTGGGTGAGAAGTTATTTGGCTTGTGTTTTCCATGCATCTGTAATGACCGATATGCCCCGAAACCGCTAAATACATGCTAGACGATACCAATAACTCCCACTGGGTTCATTGCATGTGTTCCTCTGCCTTGTCACCTGCCAGGGAACATAAAGGATCACTAGTATTTGTGGCAGCACTTTACAGTTTACAAGGGGCTGTCACAGAGCTCATTTGGTCAATGACACTAGGAGGCTCTAGAGCACAGTGATTAAAAGCCTGGCTTTTGGAATCTCCTACTTCCAAGCTGCCTGACTTGGGGCAAGTTTCTTATTATCTCATCAGTAAAAGGAGAATTATAAACTCATCAATTCATTGGGAAGATTAAATGTGATAATGTACAGGAAGTGCTTAGTACATACCTGGCACATAAAAAGTGCCAGCTGTATTATTATCACCATTATTATCATTCTTGTTTCAGATATGACTTGTATAATGTCATTTTTAACCAATTTATTGAAAATCTACATCTACAACTTTATTTTTTTCTCACCACAACCTTTTTAGCACATTCTGTCTGATCTCCCATTCCTAGGTGACATCTCTGGGAGATCCCACAGTTTCATTGGGTAGCTTTCAGATATGAGTAAACTTTCATTTGCAGATATTAAAATATTAAAATTTGGAGTTCCCGTCGTGGCGCAGTGGTTAACGAATCCGACTAGGAACCATGAGGCTTCGGGTTCGGTCCCTGCCCTTGCTCAGTGGGTTAACGATCTGGCGTTGCCATGAGCTGTGGTGTAGGTTGCAGACGCGGCTCGGATCCCGCATTTCTGTGGCTCTGGCGTAGGCTGGTGGCTGTAGCTCCAATTCGACCCCTAGCCTGGGAACCTCCATATGCTGCGGGAGCAGCCCAAAAAATGACAAAAAGACAAAAAAATAAATAAATAAAAATAAAATATTACAATTTGAGTCAGATCTACTATCAGAATGTCAGCCTTGTATCTGGTTTAAAGCTTCTCCCCTCCCCAAAGCATGGGCTTGACCCACTCCTGGAAACCTGCAGTAAGAGAGAAATTCTGTTCTGCCTCTTCTTTTGCATTGTTCCACCTGCTCCCCCTTAGTCCTACTGCTTCTGGTTCCTCTAGGGCTGGGGGGAGGGACAGGAGGATGGGTAAAATTCAAGGGGATCTAGTTTGCCTGATGGCATTGCTCTCTGTGGGTGCCCGGCATGCGGCAGGGCTCAAGGGCTCCTCTATCTCTTGCCCGGCTCCTTTTGCTTCCTTGGGAAAAGCTTCTCAGTGACTATCCACACATCACTGTCTCCCAATGTGGACAGTGCACATCCCAGCTGACCTGGTCCCACTCCCTCCTCAGCCCGCAGTTTGGGAGCTGACCCCCGTAAGGACCGTTGTATCATCCCACCCTTCCAGGCAAAGCTCTTGGGTAGCATCTTTTCCAGGAACCTTCGGTCTTCGTTGGCATCCACTTGGCCCGTGGAGAAAGCACATTCAGACTCTGGATGCAGAGCTTTGTCTTTGCGCCTATAGGCAGCTCTAACTGGCTTCTTGCCTCATTTTTTCTGGCACGTGCAGGAACCATCCCCTGCATCCTCTAAACTCTAGGGGACCTGTGTGCTGCCCTCCACATGGTTTTCTCAAGAGCCCTTTGCTTGGCTGGAGCAGGTGATGCTGGTGGTTAGAGAAGGGAAGCTCCCACCGGAGGAAGGGAAAATCCGGCCCTCGGAAGACTCTCTTCTAAGGAACCTATGCTCATCAACCCCTCCCTCCTAATCTCCTGGTGGTTGTAAACTAAAGGTGGAGAAGGTGCTACGCATTGCAAAACCCTTGTAGAAGTTCTCCCCTCTCTTTAGAAAGTGCTGTCTAGGAGCTCCCATCGTGGCTCAGGGGAAACGAATCTGACTAGCATCCACGAGGACGCAGGTTCGATCCCTGGCCTAGCTCCGTGGGTTAAGGATCTGGCGTTGCCGTGAGCTGTGGTGTAGGTCGCAGAGGAGGCTTGGATCCTGCATGGCTGTGGCTGTGGCGTAGGCTGGCAGCTCCAGCTCCAATTTGACCCATAGCCTGGGAACGTTCATATGCCATGGGTACAACCCTGAAAAGACAAAGAAAGAAAAAGAAAAAGAAAGTGCTGTCTATTAAAATATAATGCAAACAGCAATCCAACTGAAAATTTTCTACTAGCCATATTAACTATGTAAAAAGAAACAGATACAATTTTAATAGTATATTTAATCTAATCCAGTATGTCCAAAATACTGTCATGTCAACAGGTAATCAGTAAAATAATGATTAAAAGGAATTCCCATTGTGGCCCCATGGATTAAGGACTCAGTGTTGTCTCCGTGAGAATATGGGATGATTCCTGGTCTCACTCAGTGTGTTAAGTATCCAGTGTTGCCACGAGCTGTGGTGCAGGCCAGCAGCTGCAGCTCTGATTCGACCCCTAGCCTGGGAACTTCCATATGCCACAGGTGCGGCTATAAAAAGAAAAAAAAAAAAAAGATTGAGATGTTTGATGAAAACTCCTACTCAGTCTTTGAGAGCTGGTGTGTATTTTACACTTAGCACATCTCAGTTCAGGTGCTTGATAGCAATTTCAAGTGCTCTACACCCACACATGGCCAATGGCTGCCACGTGGTCAACACAGCTTTACAATATGTAGGGAGGGGGGCCTTGTCATCCATTGTTCTCAGCACCACTGTTGTTCTCCAAGGCCTCAGAACTAAGATTTTGGTGTGAGCTGTACGACGCGTTGCAGCCAGCATGTGGAGAACCAGGACTCAAGGACAGGTCTTCAGACCTCAAGTTCAGTGTTTTATTCGTTTCCACACCATTGTGCAATTCGATCAGAAAGGGCACTGCTGGTTCCTGGGGTCCTCATCAGGTGAAGGGACATTTGGGGGCTGAGAAGTTTGCTCTAGAGACATTCACGGGAGTTGTCTGAGGTTCTAGGGTATCCATGACTTGCCGCGGCCCTAAAGCATGGGATATAGTTGGAGAATGAGTGCTGAAGGAGCCCACACACCTCACTGAAAGCATCACATACAGAGAGATGGCAGTGGAGGGCAGTGCCATCTTAAAGCCCATTCCTGGTGATCAACCCATGCTGACCTGGGCTGGAGCTGCTGGGTAGGAGTGGTGCCCTCCAACCGCGAGTATTTCCACAGCACATGCCTTTGGTCAAGGAGGAGCATGACACATCTTTTGCTTTAAAAAAGACACTTTTTTAGTTAGTGGCAGTGTGTCTTTAAGAAGGCTGTACTCAGAGTTCCCATCGTGGCTCAGTGGAAACAAATCTAACTAATATCAATGAGAACGCAGGTTTGATCCCTGGCCTCGCTCAGTGGGTTAAGGATCCAGCATTGCTGTGAGCTGTGATGTAGGCCACAGACTCATCTCAGATCCTGCATTGCCATGGCTGTGGTGTAGGCCAGCAGCTGTAGCTCCAATTCGAACCCTAGCTGGGGAACTTTCATATTTCCACGGGTGTGGTCCCCAAAAAAAAAAAAAAAGAGCGTACTCATGAGAAGGAATCTGGGGCCAGGCGTGAGAGCTGTGTCTTCTATCAGTTCAATCTGCTTTATTTTTTTATATTTAGAACTTTAAAAAACGGTAAAGCTCACATCTCCCAGAAAACCCAATGGGCAATTGTTAAAGCAACACATTCTCACTGTAGGAAAGAACACACACAACCCCACATATCACAACCTAGAAAGGCCCCCTGTTAGCATTGGGTGTCCTTCCCCTGCACTTTCCTACGTGGGTGTGCACACATGGACACACGTGTGTGCACCATAGCCGGGCTCTCATGGAATATGTAGGCTTGGGCATTATTTTTCATTTAATATTCTGTTAGGACCTTTTCCCTTGTCACTCTTCAAAAGAGTCTTCCCTTTTTTTTTTTTTCTTTTTAGGGCCGAACCAGAGGCATATGGAGGTTCCCAGGCTAGGGGTCGAATTGGAGCTGCAGCTGCCAGCCTACACCACAGCCACAGCAACACAGGATCTGAGCCACATCTGTGACCTACACCACACAGCTCATGGGCACACTGGGTCCTCAACCTACTGAGAGAGGCCAGAGATGGAACCCGCAACTTCACGGATACTAACTGGATTCGTTTCCGCTGCATCACAACGGGTCCTCCCAAAGGAGTTGTCTTAAAGGCCAAATAATATTCATTTGCATCTTATTGAGTGTTAAATTCTCTTCTTGGGTTTGAAGTGCAATGGGATCTGGAAAAGGACTAAGGAATGGAAAGAGCATGGACCGACGAGGCCTTTCCCAGGCCTGCCTCTGACTCGCTGTGTGACCTCCATCAACT